>NC_058097.1:57554318-57857348 GCF_020171115.1 Neogale vison | reverse complement strand
CACATCCATGCCCTAACTGGAACGGAACGAGGGGTTCCAGGTACCCAGAATTTGGATGAGCAGTTGACAACGCGAACAGCTCGACATCATTAACCATGTTAGGGTGCTGACATACGCACACTACTGGGAACTGCCAGGTGCCAGAAACTGCCAGTGACTGCCATCTTGCGGTGACTGCACCCACATCAGAAAGCACTATGCACATTTTTCTGAAAATGACTGGATCTTATGGGAAGTCACTGCACTGGGGACATTCAGGGAAACCACATTCCAATTCAGGTAGCTTGCTGCCTCAGAGTTTGTCCTGCAGCCTAAATGCCTCAAGGCAAGAAGAATCACCTTCTGTGCAGTTTTAGATCCTTCCTGCAGTGTGAAGGCTGTAATGATATGTAAAACCACTATAACTAATGTAAGATTTCCCACATTCACGGCATTGATAGGGCCTCTCTCCAGTGTGAACTCTCCTGTGACGCTGGAGGGCAGAACTATCAGCAAATGATTTCTCACATTCATTACACACATATGGCCTTTCTCCAGTGTGAACTCTCTTGTGACGTCGGAGGGCAGAACTAGCAGTGTAAAATTTCCCACATTCATTGCACTGATACGGTCTTTCTCCAGTGTGAAGTCTCTGGTGGTAACGGAGGGCAGAACTAGCAGTAAATGATTTCCCACATTCAGTACACTCATAAGGCCGTTCACCTGAGTGAAGCTTTTTGTGTACATTGAGGGTACTTTTTCGGGGAAAGGATTTACTACATTCAGGGCATTCATAAGGCCTCTCTCCACTGTGAACTCTCTGGTGTTCACGATGTTCATTACTAGTGACAAAAGATTTCCCACATTCACTGCACTTATAAGGCTTTTGTCCAGTGTGAAATCTCTGATGATTACGGAGTCCAGAGCTACTTGTGAAAGATTTCCCACATTCAGGGCACTCATAAGGCTTTTCTCCAGTATGAACTCTCTGGTGATAACGGAGGCCAGTACTACTCATAAGCGATTTGCCACATTCGTGACACTTATAAGGCCTTTCTCCAGTGTGAACTCTCTGGTGATAACGGAGAGCAGAATTACAGGTAAACGATTTCCCACATTCATGGCACTCATAAGGCCTTTCTCCAGTGTGAACTCTCTGGTGACTACGGAGGCCATAAATAGTAGAACAGGATTTCCCACATTCATTGCACTGATAAGGCTTTTGTCCAGCATGAATTCGCTGGTGAAAACGGAAGGAACATCTAGCAGTAAAAGATTTCCCACATTCATTACACTCATAAGGCTTTTCACCTGAGTGAAACTTGATATGGTAACGTTGGTAAATTTTTTGGCTAAAAGATTTCCCACATTCAACGCATGCATAAGGCCTTTCTCTACTGTGAACTCTCTGATGACTACGCAGGGCAGAACTCCTAGCAAGTGATTTCCCACATTCATTGCACTTATAAGGCTTTTCTCCAGTGTGAACCCTCTGGTGAGAAGACAGCTCAGAATTACTTATAAAAGATTTGCCACATTCACGGCACATATAAGGCTTTTCTCCAGTGTGAACACTATGGTGATAACGGAGGCCATTACGACTCATAAAAGATTTGCCACATTTGCTACACTCGTAAGGCCTTTCTCCACTGTGAACTCTGTGGTGATAACGGAGGTAAGTAATACGAACAAAACATTTCCCACATTCATTGCATTTATAAGGCCTTTCTCCAGTGTGAAGTCTCTGGTGAGAACGGAGGCCAGAACTACTGGTAACAGATTTCCCACAATCACTGCACTCATACTGTCTTTTCCCTGTGTGAGATCGCTGATGATAACAGAGGGCAGACATAGACGGAAAAGATTTTGCACATATGCGACACTTATAAAACCTATCTCCAGACTGAACCCTATGAGAATTCAACACTGAGCTACCGCTGACAGATTTCACACACCCGCTACAAACATAATTTTTCCCTCCACTGGGCAATTTCTGGACATTAAGGGGGACACATTTGCCACTGAAGGATTTCCCACATTTGCTGCACGTGTACTGCCTGGATCCACCCTGAGTCTTCCCATGTTCATTCAGAGTTGGTCGTTGCCCAAGGGATTTTCCACATGGACCAAACTCATGATGTCGTGCTCCAGTATGGTATCTCTGGTGTATGGCAAATAAGGATTTGTACCTGAAAGTTTTCCCACATTCACTGCACACAAAGGACTGTCTACCAAGGTGGACACCCTGCTCCCGAGTATCTGTGTGTATGGGACCAAAGGCGTTCTTGCATCCGCCCCAAGTGCCATGACTGCTTCCGCGTCGTATCGTTGCCCTGCAGTGGGGGATCGTGTGTGGCTTCTCCCCAGTACGAGTGGCCTCTTGCCCCAGATGCCCCGAGCCAGACAGCAAGTCCTTCTCAACCTCTCCACAGGTAAAGGGCTTTCCCGAACCACTGGATCCCCAGCTCTTGACAGCAGAGGCCCTGTCCACACGGCTTCTGAATGGTTTTGCTCCCGTGGGCTGCTCCTGCTGCTGCTGCTGCTCCAACTTCACACTGAAAGAAAATCGTTTCCCGCAGGCCCCACACCTCAACCGTTTCTGGCTGTTTTCTTTCCCCTGGAGCTCAGCCAAGTGGAAAATGTCTCTCAAGACGGGACCGCACATCTCACAGGGGTGGGTCTTCCGGGAAGACAGAGCAGCCCTGGGCGTCCAGGTCTGTGAAACGCCTACAGAAGCGCTCTGTGCAAAGGGGGCCTCCTCATCCTCTGCTCCGCAGCAGCAACCTGAAGGCAGAGAAATGCTGGTGAAATACGTGCTGGCTGTAGCGAGGGGGTGAGCCCATCACACACATGCACCCGACTCATCTAGGCAGGATGGTATAGCATGCTTTTCCACACACAAGAGAAGAAACTCAACTATAGGACAGGCCACTGGGCCTTTCTGGGCCATTTCTGGGCCCAAGCCGTCAACGTACTAGGGAGAACACACTAGGAGGACAGAAAACTAGGGCAGGTCAAGGAAGAGAGCCAAGGTCTACAGCTTATTTTCTGCCCAAAGGTTTGTGTACCACGGTTGCTGCTGCTGGCCTCTGGCTGAGTAGAGGGCTGAGCACAAGCCAATCACCCGAAATGGACTACAGTCAAGGGCAGTTTAAGGACACGTGACTATCTCATTTCAAAATGCCTGCGTCTGAATGCTGAGATACACAGAAAGAGCAGTGATAGAAATGGGTGAGATTGGATGCCCGAGATGCAGGGATTATCCCTGTACCAGAGTAAACAGAATTACCAAAGGAGTAGAATCCACTTGACAAAAGAAAGGTCAACGGCGAGGAAGGAAAGACAGAAATGGGGGGGTGGCCATTGGCAATGGCTCCGAACTCTGGCTGAGCAAAGAATGGTGCCCAGTATGATCAAACACAGGCCTGACGTGCCACCGCTGCCAGCGGCCATTCATAAGGAACAGGTTCCCTCTAAGCCCATCTGCTCATGTCTGGGGCATGTCCATCCTTTGATACACAAGGCACTCCTCCTGCAAGCCCTAGCGGAGCAACTAGAGCGCACCAGGAAGACAGACGAACTGATGGAAAACAGGCCAAGCCCACTGCCAGCACTGTCGTAGAGCTACTCAGGACACAATGGACGCAGAAAAATGTCCTGTGGGACTGCTATCAGCGGGAAGGTAGAAGGAGAGATACCATCCTTAGCCCCAAGAAAAATCAACGCAATGTGAAAGACATGAGCCTCGGCGGGCGCAACAGTCCAATTAAGACGGACCAGTACGGGGCGCTGGGTGGCTCAGTGGGTTAAAGCCTCTGCCTTCAACTCAGGTCATGATCCCAGGGTCCTGGGATCGAGCCCCGCGTTGGGCTCTCTCCTCCGCAGGGAGCCTGCTTTCCCCTCTCTCTGCCTGCCTTTCTGCCTACTTGTGATGTCTCTCTGTCAAATAAATAAAATCTTAAAAAAAAAAAAAAAGGGGCGCCTGGGTGGCTCAGTGGGTTAAGCCGCTGCCTTCGGCTCGGGTCATGATCTCAGGATCCTGGGATCGAGCCCCGCATCGGGCTTTCTGCTCAGCAGGGAGCCTGCTTCCTCCTCTCTCTCTCTGCCTGCCTCTATGCCTACTTGTGATTTCTGTCTGTCAAATAAATAAATTAATTAATTAATTAAAAAAAGAGGGCACAAGCACACAGAAAAATCCCTGCAGATTGTATCAGCAGAGACATGTGGGGATGGGTGGGCAATAAGGCCTGGGCCGTCTCCACCGGCCCCAAGAGTAGGTGCGACTGAGGTCCCTGCTCAGCAGAGCCCCCAGCTTCCTGCTCCACAGGAGACACTGGGACATCTGCCACCGAATCAACCAAAACCTAAAGCCCAAGCAATCTTCAGAAAGAAGGCACATTTCTTTCTGAAGGCGGCACATTTCTGACTTCAAACTGGACTGCAAAGCTAGACGATGCTAAATAATCGGGTAAAGGCATTAAAACCGAACATCGGAATGGAGGAAGGAAAAGCCCATAAGGATGGCCACACATACACAGTCCACTACTCTTTCACTATTATGCCAAGAACCTACACTGGGGAAAAAATACCCTCTCTCGCACTGCTGCGAAACCGGACTCCCCAAATGCAAACAGTAGGGGTGGATCCCCACCCACAGTACCTAGAAACACACGTGCAGTTGAAGCAAGACTGAAACCCATGACCGGAAACCATAAAGCTCCCGGCAAAAAGAGAGGGAAAAGCCTCTTTAATCTTAGCCCTGGCAAGGATTTTTTGAACAGGACACCCAAAGCATAGGTCACGAAAGCAAAAGCACCACTATGCCAAACTGAAAAGTTGCAGCAGAGCCAAAGAAACACACCAAAGAGTGAAGAGGAGATGTTCGGGCGCCAGTGCGAGCTCACACTCACTAACCGTCAGAGAAATGAAAACCAACACCACAACATATCACCTCGTAGTTCTCACAACAGCGATTACCAAAAAGCCAAGACGGGCTGGTGAGGACATGGAGAAAAGCGAACCCCCTGAACGCTGTTGCTGGCCATCAATTAGGGAAGTCACGATGGAAGACATTAGCGAGAGCACACAGAAACGGGAAAATTGAACTACCCTATGCCCCACCATTGCCATTTCTAGCTATGTGTGTATCCCAAGGCAACAAAACCACTATCTGCACAAACTACCTGCATGTCCATATTCACTGCAGGACCGTTCACAACACCCACAACAGCAACATCGTTCAGTCTGTGTCAAGGCTTAAAGTGACAACGAATATTATGGGGGGACTGCCAGGCTCAGCACGTAGAGCATGCGACTAGGGATCACAGAGTGGTGAGTTCTAGCCCCACAGGGGGTGCAGAGATCAACAAAAAAATGTAAAATTACTAAGTAAATAGTAAAATGACAAACAACATTTTGGAAACATGGGACGCCTGAGTGGCTCAGTTGGTTAAGTGTCTGCCTTTAACTCAGGTCATGACTCTAGGGTCCTGGAATCCAGTCCCACACTGAGCTCCTTGCTCAGCGGAGAGCCTGCTTCTCCCTCTGCCTATTACTCCCCCTCCTTCTATGGTCTATGGGCATGCACTCTCTCCCCTTGTATAATGAATGAATCAATTAATTAATCGAAAAAGTGGGGAAAGGACGTTTACTAAACACATGCATGCAGGAAATCTCACATATAAAAGATGCAACAGGGCGCCTGCGTGGCTCAGTGGGTTAAAGCCTCTGCCTTTGGCTCAGGTCATGATCCCAGGGTCCTGGGATCGAGCCCCGCATCGGGCTCTCTGCTCCGCCGGGAGCCTGCTTCCTCCTCTCTCTGCCTGCCTCTCTGCTTACTTGTGATCTCTCTGTCAAATAAATAAAATCTTTAAAAAAATAAAGATAAAAATAAAAGACGCAACAGGGTGCCTGGGTGGCTCAGCTGGTTAAGCAATTGCCTTCAGGTCAAGTCATGATCCCAGAGTCCCCGGATCAAGTCCCACACCCGGCACCTAGCTCCAGGGGGAGTCTGCTTCTCCGTCTGACCTCCTCACTCCCACTCTCTATGTCTCTCTCTCAAATAACTAAATAAAATCTAAAAAACATATAGGAATAAATAAATAAAATAAGACAATAAAAAATGGGATGCCTGGGTGGCTCAGTTGGTTAAGTGGCTGCCTTCGGCTTAAGTACTAAACCCCGTGTCCTGGGATCAAGTCCCACATCAGGCTCCTTGTTCGGCAGGGAGCCTGCTTCTCCCTCTGCTCTGCCTGCCACTCTGCTTCTTGTGCTCACTCTCGCTCCTCTCTATCTCTGACAAATAAATAAATAAAATCTTTTTTAAAAAAGACAATAAATGGATAAAAAAGGCAGCAGACTCACTGCCACAACATGGCTACACAGCGCCACCTGCCTCAATGTGAAGAACATTATGCCACGTGAAATCATTATGCAAAAAAGACAATACTGTATGGCATTATTAACAGATATGTCCTCTTTACTTTTGAGGAAAAAAAAAAGGACCCATTTATTTGGGAAAGAGAGACTGAAACAGCACTTGTGCACGTGAGAAGGAGGGCAGAATTTGGTCAGGGAGACACACTTTCAATGACAAAAGGATTCACTTCTGAGGAACTAACATTGGGCACGCTGACTACAGTTAATACTGCACTGTAGAGCTGCAATTTGCTCAGAGGGTTGATCTTCCGATTTCTCACCAGCACAAGAAAAGTATCGATGCCAAGTGATGGCTATATTGATTCACTTCATTTTGGTAAGAACTTGATAATGCTGAACTACATGAAATCATTATGTAACACTTTCAGTCATAGAATTTGATTTGTCCATCATACCTCACAAACATGAATGGAGGCGGCCAGGGAGAAGAACAGATGTAAACATTATAGAAAGATCCACACAGGACATTCTTGAGAAACGGCCCACGGTCCACTACAGCAGTGCGCATACCAATGCCTCCAATTTCAGGCACAGGCAGGCACAGGGAAATGTCACCTAAGGGAGGGGTCAAAACCTAGGCCATCGATGAGTCACGGACCTAGATACAGGGTCCCAGCCAGGGAGAGGGCAAGCAAGGTGCATTCCATCAGCCTCAGTGCAGGACCACTGACCTGTGATCCTACCCGATCAGGGCTCAGCGCAGCGGGTACTGGGGCTGCAGGCAGACAGAAGGGCACACCAACAACTCAGGGCCAGCAACAAAAGCAACTGCCCAGAAAGCTGGGGAAGCATGCAGTGAACACAGTCCACACCAGAGAAGGACAAACCCTCCCCTGAAGAATGGAGGAAGGGAGTCTTCAGGGTACAGAGTCCAGGGCAGGTCAAGGGGACGCTGAGGGCCTTACCCAGTGACGATACAAGTGCAAAGTTCTCCAGCATCACGTGGTGGTACAGCCGTCTCTGAGCCTCATCAAGAAGCCTCCACTCCTTCCAGGAGAAGTACACGGCCACGTCCTCAAAGGTCACACCACACTACCATGAAAGGAAAACATGGAACCCTGAGCATTCTCTCTCTGAGAACCCACCAGCGTTGCAACGCACACACCCACCCCGGTCTCTCCTGCCAGCCCAGCTCCCCTCCTCCCGTAAACACCAGGTCCTGGTGCCTCTAATGCTGCTCTCCTCTCACCTTCCCACCAATCACTATTCAGTGCTCAGCAATAACACGCAGGGGACACATGGAAGCAATCTAAGCTCTGGGTTTGGCCTGCAAGTCCCAAACCCCTGCCAGGATATTCCCATGGAGTCTCCCACGCTGTGCCCTCAAGACAGCCAATTACAGGCTCTGCTCTACCAGGACCCTGAGGCCCTTAGCTCACACTTCCTCTCCATGTCTACATGATTCTGTAGACTGTACCTCTCTCATGTCTTCAGACCCCACAGATGAAAGCCCACACCTTCCCAAGGACTCTCCCTTGACTCACACTTGTCCTTGTCACATGACAACCAAAGGATTATGTGACAAACTGAAACAGGTTCCAACTACCACCCCAGTACTCCCAAGGATCCCAACTGAGGGAAAGCCTCAAATGCTGCTGAGAGGCCTCCTCACCTGCCTCTAATCCTCCCTGCAGCACGACACTCACAACCACTGTCTACCTAGGATCCTCCTACACCGTCTTCTACTCCCCTACTACCCATGCTGGCCCTCCACAGTTGGGAACCAACCATCCACTATTGGACCTTTCTGAAAACAACCAGCCCTAAGGACCTCTCTGCCAGGCACAGAAAAGCAAAAATGACATTTGCCCCAGACCGTTTCTGGCAGGAAGACTCCGAAACACTCCGGATGACATAAAAGCTGACCCCAAAATTCTGGTGAAGTCCTAGAACACTGAAGAGAGAGCAGCTCCAGCCTCTCAAAATACTCGCAGGAGGGGCCGCCTGGGTGGCTAAATGGCTTCAGCATCTAACTCTTCATCTCCACACAGGTCTCCATCTCATAGTCCTGAGTTCAAGACTCCTGTTGGGCTCCACACTGGGAATGGAGCCTACTTAAACAAACAAACAAACAAATAAACAAAAACGCCCCATGTCCTCAGCTATCACTTGTCCCAGCATCCCACGGAAGGCTTGTCCATGTATCTGCCAGATCACTGCCTCTCTCCTTCACCTGTGTTCACAACGCCCAGCAACCCCGACCACGAGTTGAGCAGGAAAACCTCTCTTCAGCACACGTTACTAGGTCCCTCTGACCCACTAGGAGCATTGCCATGACACTCTGCATTCCCTTCCCAAATGTGATCCCAGTCTCCACCCTGGTCCACACAGCAGCCATCACTTTTCAAACTCTCCATCATGAATCTTTCCCCCAGTTTCCCAAAATTTCCTGTCCAGCTGCCCACTGGATGCCATCACTTACCATTTTCTGAAACACCTAAGTCACCTAACCCTGTGGAAACACGTTCGGACACTCCCAAAGATAAGCAACCTACTGTTAACTTCCATCAGGTTGATGGGACTTTCCCTCCCTTCAGCTGCTAGAACTGTCAAAATTAATGAGGGGAAACCTTCCTAAATTGGGGTCGGGAGGTTGCACTGGGGGCAGCTCTCAGACACTACCATACTGGGTGGTATCACCTGCGGGTCCAACAGAAAGAGATGGACTTGAACTTATTTGGGGATACTACTTCACTACCCCCTACCTCCCCCCCCCCCCCCCGGCCAATAACAGCCTTTTCATGATCGTCCCTCCCAAGAGCTCAGCCAATGAGAAGCCACTATACTTGGACCTTCTAGTTTAGTCTCCTGGGCTTGGAATTCATAACACCTTTCATTCCTTTCCTTTATTTCCTTTAAAAAAAAAAAAAAAAGACGACCTCTCTCTTCTCCACACTGGCTACGGCTTGGACTCGGCTTCTTCGGTCCCAAACGCTGCTCCCTGTCGCTCCCACAGAAACAACATCTCTGCGGTAAAATCTCTGCAGTTTTCTCTTCAAGCGTCACCGACCAAAAGCCCCGGGGTTCCCTTCACTCCCCCCCGTTCGCCTCTCCTCTGCGACACGCACAATTCGCCTCAGCCCTTCTCCGAGTTTCTCCAACATCCAGAGCGGACACGGTGGCTGTCGGGCCACTACCAGCGACCATCGCGAGTCCCTCCTGCTGCGCGCCCTGCCTGCGCGCTCACCCCCGGCGGCGGCGCTTCTCCGCGGCCCGGGAAAGCTCCCTGACAGCCAGGTTATACCACCTCCCTCACCGCCAGCAGACACGGCCTCGGCAGTCAGAGACGGCGCCGGCCTCACCCGCCGCGCCGCACCCTACTCCTGACAGAACCAATGCAGCTGCGCCCTCCGCCGTTGGTGGCGAGGGCCCCCTGCAGACCCCGCCCCGGGTGCCCCTCAGCCCGGAGTCCGCGCCCGTACGCAGCCCGCCGGCGCTCCCACACGGGCCCCCGCCCACCGGCGCCCACTTGTCCCGGACACCCGGGCCTGGGCCGCAGGGCCGCGAGCAGGCGCCCCGCGCTCGGGCCTTCGGGGTCTGGGTGGGGGCCGGCGGTGAGGGCCCGGGGACGAGCGTTTACCTTAGCCGAGTCCCTGGGCGCGGTCGCCGCCATCGGACTCGGATCTCCGGCAGCGGGCCGGAAGGGAGTGGACACCCGAGCTGAACTGTGTGCGGCGAGGACAGCGCAGCTCCTCGGGTCTTTAGCGTCAGTTACCACGATCCTGACCCGCGCTCCGGAACCAGAGGAGACAAACCAACCCAACCTCGGTCTACAACCCCGCGGGCGGGGACGAGGCCGGAAGTCCCGCCCGCAGCGGATGCGCTCGCCTAGAAATGCCGCGTTCGCGGGCCGTCATTGGCTCCTCGCTGCGTCCTCAGGCGCTACGCTCTTAGGGGTGGGGTGGCTCTCAGGCTTCTGGCGGTCTCAGAGACTGGCGCACCCTGGAGTTCCGTATCCTAGGTGTCCCTTCACATCAGGAGAAGGTGATAACACGGTTGTCACCTTAGAGACCTTTTCGCAAAAGGCTTCACAAGTCTAGGAAAAGGCAGAATCAAAAAGCATGTCATCGTGGTAGCGCAATGTGACTGGACGTTGTGAGGCTGTTTATATCAAAATGTGTCATTTGGGGGCGCCTGGGTTGCTCAGTGGGTTAAGCCGCTGCCTTCCGCTCAGGTCATGATCTCAGGGTCCTGGGATCGAGTCCCACATCGGGCTCTCTGCTCGGCAGGGAGCCTGCTTCCCTCGCTCTCTCTCTCTTTCTGCCAGCCTCTCTGCTTACCTGTGATCTCTCTCTGTCAAATAAATAAATAAAATCTTTAAAAAAAAAAATGTGTCATTTGTCATTCCTGAAACGGTGAGGCTTATACTACTCTGAACCTTAAGTATAAATGGGCAGTTATATTTAGTAGCAAACTGAGTTTCTTCAGGAACAGAGGAATTTCAGCTAGGAATAAATACACTGGGGCCAGCCACAAGATAGTCTGAATAGGAGAAGTTTAGCTTTTCTTACCTCTTAGGAGATGATGAGGGTGGCTTCCTATGAATGATCAATCAAGAAAAGATTGTAGAGGGCGTGGCATCGGCAGTGTTTCTTTGGTGCAAGCCAAGGTTACTGTGTCCTTTCTTTGACAAAGGGAGATCGTTTCTTTTGTTTAAAGGACATTACAATCCTACAAAGAAATCAACCCCCTTTCTGAAGATAAAAAGGATCTTCCTCCCGCCTGTTCATTTTGCCTGCCCACCTGTGATACAGCGTCCGATTAAAATGGTTCACTTTTATTTTTTTGTAACTTTATTTGAGTGAGATCACAAGTAGGCAGAGAGGCAGCAGGGAGGGGGGTGTGGGGGGAGGGAGGGAAGCAGGCTCTTGGCGGACCAGAGAGCCCTACGCGGGCCTGGATTCCAGGACCCTGAAATCACGACCTGAGCTGAAGGCAGAGGCTTTAACCCACTCAGCCACCCAGGCGCCCAAAATGACTCCATTTTATTTTATTTCTTTTTAAAGATTATTTATTTATTTATTTGTCATAGAGAGAGAAGCGAGAGCAAGCACAGGCAGAGTGGCAGGCAGAGGCAGAGGGAGAAGCAGGCTCCCCGCCAAGCAAGGAGCCCGAGGTGGGACTCCATCCCAGGACGCTGGGATCATGACCTGAGCTGAAGGCAGCCGCTCAACCAACTGAGCCACCCAGGCTTCCCAAAATGACTCCATTTTAAATGGGGTTTACTTAACTAATTATCACAGTGCTTTGGAAGGAGAAGTAGAGAGGATATTTAGAGCACAGGGAAGGTTAAAACGAAAAGGAAAGGCAAATGTCATCTCTACTCACTGTTCTAACAAATGTGCTTTGAGCTTGATGAGGGAGCAGGAGGCTGGCTGAAGACAAAGCAAAAGCTGGCACCTTGCACCCCCTCTCCATCTGCTCCCCCTCAGTAGTATGTGTAGCATTCCTCAGGCACACCTGACCTTATCAATAGCACAAATTTCCAGAGGCAAAAAACTGAGTTCCTCAAACCCCAATGTCACCTTCACCACCATAAACAAAACTGAAGGAGGCTGAGGTATAAGGGAATGTAAATATAGTTAAATCCCACCAAGAATCTCCCAACTATCTTGATGTTAATGGCTGGCCTAAAGACAACATTGATCAAGCCCCAAGGGCAAGGCCTACAGTAGGCCTCCAATATCTTGGCACCTTGTAGGCCCTCTTTAGCACATGAAAACTTCGTTGAAACCTCCCTTTCCCTCACCTTCCCCCAACCGCAGGGTACATAACCTGTCATTCCTGACAATCCTGGGCAGCCGCTCGTCCTGCCCACGGGTTCTGTCCCCATGCTTTAATAAACCACCATTTTGACCAAAAAGGTCTCAAGAATTCTTTCTTGGTCATCGGCTCTGGACCTCAGCCCACCGAACCTCACCTAGGTTCTAGAACTTCATCATATGGCGCCCAAACGTGGGGCTGTGAGTCTTTACATTTGGACTCTGAGCTTCGGTGCAAAATTGGTGAGTACTTTCTCTCCTTTTCCTTTACTCTCATTTCAGGGCTTTTCAAGGAGTATGGTCTTATTGGAGCACTTGCATGTCAGTTGCTCAGGCTGTAATCCTCTAGCCCGTGGCTGCTCTACGGGGAGGAGAGCATCTGCCTTTTGGCTGTAAGTTAGTACCCTGGCCGGAATGGCAATAAGACCCAGAAACTTGGGCGCCTGGGTGGCTCAGTGGGTTAAAGCCTCTGCCTTCAGCTCAGGTCATGATCCCAGGGTCCTGGGATCGAGTCCCGCATCGGGCTTTCTGCTCAGCAGGGAGCCTGCTTCCTCGTCTCTCTCTGCCTGCCTCTCTGCCTACTTGTGATCTCTGTCTTTCAAATAAATAAATAAAATCTTAAAAAAAAAAAAACCAGAAACTTGATGGCCTCTCTTTATTCCTGTTCTTATATAAAGTTGTCCCTCTTGGGCATGGGACAGCCACCTAAGTCATCAGGATGGCTGCCAATCTTAAGACTCCCGTGTGAGGTTTCCTCCTGATTGATCTAATGTGATCCCCTCCACATCCCTGGTCTAGCCAATTCTGGCCAAGAGACCTCCACTGGGAGCCGGCCGAAACCAGTACCCGATTGAATTAAAACGCAACCGGGGACCGTTTCCTAGGGAAGTTGGCTGCAAGGACCACATGTGTTGGAATGTTGCATAGACCATGATGGAAACAGTGTTTACTGTTTCTTGTCAGTGTCTTCTACAGACTACTTATAGCTATGAAATTGGATAATTTCCCCTTGCCAAACTTTCCTAGTATTTCCATGGGTTAAAATGGCAAAACAGGGACGCCTGGGTGGCTCAGTTGGTTAAGCAGCTGCCTTCAGCTCAGGTCATGATCCCAGCGTCCTGGGATCAAGTCCCGCATCGGGCTCCTTGCTCAGCAGGGAGCCTGCTTCTCCCTCTGCCTCTGCCTGCCATTCTGTCTGCCTGTGCTCGCTCTTTCTCCCTCTATCTCTGACAAATAAATAAAATCTTTTTTTAAAAAATGGCGAAACAGGGGGCGCCTGGGTGGCTCAGTGGGTTAAGCCGCTGCCTTCGGCTCAGGTCATGATCTCAGGATCCTGGGATCGAGTCCCGCATCGGGCTCTCTGCTCAGCAGGGAGGCTGCTTCCTCCTCTCTCTCTCTCTCTCTCTGCCTACTTGTGATCTCTCTCTGTCAAATAAATACATTAAAACTTTGAAAAAAAATGGCAAAACAGTATGCAGTCTTCAGGACATACAATGGTATGGCATGGCACAGGTTTTGGTCCATTCACCAGGCACCCATCAGGGAAGTGGAGGGACGCCCTCACCCTTCCAGGGTGTTTTATGGCAGGAATGCCTTCCTGGAGAAGGCAGGATGGTGATCAATAGCGATTTTTGTTGAGGGACGTCTCCGGTCGCTTTTGACACATGGGAACCTCTGACATATCCTGCGTGGAACGCCACCCAGGAGTCAGGGGATTTGGTAATGGAACTTCTTTATGTTTCTGGGAGCATGGCCTCAGTAGGAGTCTTCAGTTCCCAAGGACTCTACCTTCGGGTGCCTTTTAACCCACTGGAAATAATTTGGATTGCAAAACTTAGAAAAGGACTGAGCTCCTGTAACACTGCATGGCCTCAGTGGGATCTATCAGTTAAGATCTCCTCTGCAGGAAACAAGGCAAATGGACCTAGGATACCTTCATTGCTCATATCTAGGCCTTCATTGCTCTGTACCCAGGACCCCGAACTAAGGGGCTTTTGCAGAATGTGTTTGCCCAAATGAGTCAGCTGGTAAACTTCCTCCTTACGTAAATAAGCCTTCTAGTAAACCCAGGTTGCCGGGCCATTCCTAGCAAAGGGGACTCTGACCTTATTTCTCTCTGTTTCTCCTAATAGATGTGGGGGCTTCTCCCTCACTCACTTCCTGTGTTAATGGCTATAATTGGAGCCAGTTGGGGTTAGTCTAACTCGAGACAGAGACCGTAAGGAATATTCCCAAACAGCTGTCGAAACTCTTTGTTTCGGGGAAGTTTCCCTGTCTTCTCTGGCCAGACTTGGACTGCTTAACCCCTCCCCCCTTGCTGGTGGGAAAGCATGGCACCTGCTCCTCTGTTGGGGCTTATGAGCTCTAAAACCGGGAATCCTTTCTCTGCCTCCTGGCAGCACATTTTTTCTTCTGTTTCCCCCTTCTCCTATTTCTGTACCAACGTGTGTGCAGCCTGCATGACTAGCCTCTAGATCATGCACCACAGCTTCTTCCTTCTTCACTGTCAAGGAGCAAGAAGAGCAGCCCTTGGACCTAACACCCCCACTCCAGATCTTCCCACGCATGTCTCAGGTAAACATTCAAAGTGGAGTGGGTCCAGGTGAAATGTAAATAAGTGTTGGAACTAAGTTAAGTTTGGTGGATTAATTAAGATAGACATGTCTTTGAAGTTACAGCAGTAAATGTTAAGCTTTTATTCTATCAGAGTTTACTGAAGGTCAAATAAGCTCGTGTTATTTGTTAAAATGTGTTAGCAAAGAAGTGACTAAACTGATGGTTAATTGTCTGTCTAAAAGTTTTAATGGGTAATTGCTGAGATAGCTTTCAAAGTCTTCAGTAACCTGAAAGTTTCAAGTTTTAAGTTTTGGTTGGATGACAAAGGGAATTAAATTGTGGACATCTAGGTCTTAACAGGATAAAATGCTAAGTCGTTAATTACCGGATGTAGGTTTGTGCTTTTGATTTCTTACTGCAAGAAACTAAGAGTAAATCTGTTGGTAAACATGTTTTGCGCTTAACTGATTAATAAATTTGCCATCTGAAGAATTCTGTTGTAACAGTTCACAATTGGTTAATACTTAGTCTTCACTACTAAAGATTAAGGTGTTTCTAAAAGTACAAAATTTTGCTAACTGTAAGGCTGATGGATATGAGAAAACAACTCTGTATGTAGGAAAAGTAGATGATATGTAAGAAAGATTTAAGGGATGGGAATACATTTTGTTGAGGGTAAGAGAAGGTAATTTTGTCCTAAATGAGATGGTTGTTTAGAAGGAAATGACTTGGGACAAAACCTGAATGCAAAGGAAAGTTGTAGAAGGTTTGTGAAGGGAAATCTTCAGAAAAGGAATTTTAGCTATGGTCAAGACGGACTAAGATTGAAATGAATGGGTTTTAAAGGTACATTGGTGGGGCGTCTGGGTGGCTCAGTGGGTTAAAGCCTCTGCCTTCGGCTCAGGTCATGATCTCAGGGTCCTGGAATCGAGCCCCACATCGGGCTCTCTGCTCAGCAGAGAGCCTGCTTCCTCCTCTCTCTGCCTGCCTCTCTGCCTACTTGTGATCTCTGTCTGTCAAATAAATAAATAAAATCTTTAAAAAAAAATAAAGGTACATTGGTATAAGACTGACATTGTCTCTGTTCAAAAGGACAGAGTTTTCTTAGATTAATTGATCTTCTGTTACGAAAATGTAAATGGTTTTCTCTTTGCCTGCCCAGAAAACTCAGTTTCTATGTTTTGTTTTATCAGGTGTTTAACATTCCTAATTATATTTAGGCATGTGTTTTAAAACTTTATAAGATTTTAGCAAATGTTGACAAGATTTAAGTTGTGAATCTCTTTAACTCAGGCTTTTCCTTGGTATGCAAAGTTACTCATGAAGTACTACTGAACCAATGATAAACCTTGGATTACATTTGGGAAAATACTATAACTATTCTAGTGCATTTCCTAAAGTTTTAATGTTTTGATAGATCATCACTTGATATTGTAATTGTGGAAATGTTATGTGTCACAGAAATAACCTGATTTCCTTGCCAGCTAAAGTGGAAACTCTTGTCTCATCAACTCTAACCATATCCATTCTGAGTTTTTGTCATTTATAATTGTTTTAATTATTTTGTAAAATGAGTTTTATCTTTTTTTTTTTAAAGATTTTATTTATTTATTTGACAGAGAGAAATCACAAGTAGGCAGAGAGGCAGGCAGAGAGAGAGAGGGAAGCAGGCTCCCTGCTGAGCAGAGAGCCCGATGCGGGGACTCGATCCCAGGACTCTGAGATCATGACCTGAGCCGAAGGCAGCGGCTTAACCCACTGAGCCACCCAGGCGCCCCATAAAATGAGTTTTATCTTAAAGGAGATTCATATAAAGGACTTTCAGGACAAATACAGATATTTGATGTACTTGAAAATCCTAAAACTGAGATGGGTAAGAATTTACAAAATAACTAAAGTTGCATTCACCAGATTTAGTAACATGGGACTAAATGAACTAAAACACCATAGTTTTGTCTTATTTTATTTTATTTTTTTAAAGATTTTATTTATTTATTTGACAGAGAGAAATCACAAGTAGGCAGAGAGGCAGGCAGAGAGAGAGGGGGGAAGCAGGCTCCCTGCTGAGCAGAGAGCCCGATGCGGGACTCGATCCCAGGACTCTGAGATCATGACCTGAGCCGAAGGCAGCGGCTTAACCCACTGAGCCACCCAGGCGCCCATAGTTTTGTCTTATTTTAAACATAGCTGGGTTTCTCTAATGTTTGCTCTTCCAGACTAGGGATACTTTTTCTTAAGTTACCTGTAACTCACAGAGATGTAAAAGTATTGATTTGTAAACAAATCAAAGCATTCAACTTTCTCTCTATCTGAACCCTCTGAAACCAAAAGGTCTCAGTAAGTATTCTTTCTTCCATGGCAATCAGTCATTTGCATAAGTTCAGTAAGAATCTGTTCTCCTTGTAACAGGACACCATTGGAAACATGGGTTATTTTACCAAGGCTTTGACTGGAATGTCATATTTGAGAAAGAAATGCATAGACTCAGATATGACCAGACAGTTTTAAGGAACTAAGGTTGACTTTATGAAACCTAAAGCCATAAAGCCCTTGGAACTGTTGGCCTGATACCTTGCTTACAGAGTTCCCAGCAGCCTTACCAGGTGAGTAAAGAATGTCACTTCTGGGGCACTTCTGGGGTGCCTGGTGGCTCAGTGGATTGGGCCACTGCCTTCAGTTCAGGTCATGATCCCAGGGTCCTGGGATCAAGCCCTGCATCAGGCTCTCTGCTCTGCTTCCTCCTCTCTCTCTGCCTGCCTCTCACTGACTTGTGATCTCTGTCAAATAAATAAATAAAATAAAAATCTTAAAAAAAAAAAGTCACTTCCTGGCAGAATACTTTTGGAACCTCAGAAAGAGGAAAAGGCATTCACCCAAATCAACAGGTATTGCAGGCATGCCTGATGGCAAGTACATGGCTTGGCTTCTGGACCAGAGAGGCTACTGAAAGTTCAACCTGTCGCCCTCGGCCCTCAAGAACGACAATCAGCCTGGTATGGTGTTAATGCTTCATCCGTTTATTTCGGCAACTTCTTTAGCTTATATGCGGCAGGGTGACCAATAAGGGGCCAAGCAATGGGGAGAGCCAATGAGAGTCCTGTTACTATGCTGATTAAATTTGAAGCAGCCAATGACTATGTCCTCCTTTAGGTGGGCTTCACCAGAATGTTCGTTGTTTACTTGCAGCGTATTTTGCTGGCAGTGAGCCAAGCGCCATCTTTTAATGGCGGGGACTTTCCCGGCCGGAGGTGGTCCCCGACATCTCCCCCTTTTTTGTTTTATGGCAGAGATCGTGCCTGTCTTAGGTCGTCAGTAGCAGAAAACATCCTTACCCGTCATCAGACACAAGATATCGATGATCTCTGTCCTGTCTTAGGTTGGTATGTTTCTCTACTGATCTTACCCTTCTTTGACTACCGATCTAGCATGCTTAGCCATATCTGGGGAGATGCCCCAGCCTCTATTGACATAAGGGCTTGTACTATAGCTCGGCTCTGCTCTCGCTGCTGTGTTCTCCATTGGCGAACTTTTCTGAATAGAAGCAGAATGCCAAAAAGAAGGAGGACTGAAAGACCCTAGAGGACCCGCACCCAAGGACGCACTCACAGACCACTGGATGCAATAAGCAAGAGGATTTTATTCAGGCATGCTCGGACTCCCAGGGACACTTGACCACGAAATCCGCGAGGGATGGGTCAGTGTCTGAGAGCCCTGATCTGTTTCGGGAGTGACTTAATATAGAGTCTACCAGTCCGTTACATCAGAGCCCGCGCTTTTCTAGCCAGTAATTTTAAAGCATTACAGCAAGGTCTGCACGCAGGTAGCCAATCCTTTAAGAGAAACCATACATTTTGGCCAGTCACCGTTCAGGTAGTGTACAATAGAGTGTACGTGTTGAGTTGCACTTCTCCGGCCCTCGGTATGAGAAAACGACCCTTATCTGTTATTTGTTTTTCTCAAGGCCCTGATGCTGGCCAGCTGCAAGGCTTAGATAATAGGACGCGGGCTGTTGTCCTTTATCTTAACCCTGGGCCTGGAGAGGGGGTGGAGGTTCTCCAAGCAGCCTTCCAGGTGGAGCATTATTTGATTACATAGCAGGGGGTTAAGCAATTTTCCATTTCTTTAGCAAAGCATTATTATACAGAGGCCAGAAACAGCTGGGTTAAACACAGAATTTTGCTTTTTACATTTTTCCTTTGTTATCCTGTTGTGCTGCTTGTTGACTTCCTTATCTATGGTCAGCTGGCCACAGTTCCTTAGTTAGCAAAAGCTGGTTATAAGAAGAATGTGTTAAAACTTATAGGTACTATAGTACTGACTTGGGGTCCTTCAGGACAAGAAGACCAATTGTGCCAGCCCATTGTTTGGTGAACTGGAACATATTGCTGAATGTTTGAAATAGCTCTGGGAGGGAAGCTGGTTGCACACGCATACTATTTACTAGAGTTATCTCAGCCAGAAGGATTTGTGTGAAATTTTGAAAATCGTCAGACCAAGCACCCTGCAAATACTGGGAGAGCTGTTGGGAGGAATTCCTGGCCTTATTAAATTGAGAGAATTTTACAGGGGTAACACAAAGGGCTGGGGGTAAGACCCTGTAAGACGGTAACATTACCTTTAACAGCAGTGTGATTATATGGCTGAAAAGGTCCGAGTGTTTGATTACTCAATTGGATACATGGGGGTGATGTTTGGTTCATGTCTAAGGTACTAGTAAGCATAAAGTTTCTGGCACATAGAAGGTATGATTCTGTAAAGACGCGATGTCGGGCGAATTGTGTACAGTAGGCAGTCCTAATGTTTGATTAGTTGTGAAAAATGGAGGGAATATTAATGAGGAGTTAGTAACTGGCAAAGGGTAGGGCCAGGCTTTAAGGATTGCCCACAATTCACGGGTCGCTATCGGCAGGAGGTGGAGTGTTAATGCTCCCCATATCAGTAGTATCAGTGGCATCTTCTTTAGCACCGTCTTCAGGGTCTGGGGCTTTTCGGGTTAACCGCTCAGGAATCCAAATAGGTACTTCCTTGTCCTGTGGAAAAACACAAACAGAACCTCTGCTCCAGATTAGTACAGGGTTTGGACCCTTCCACTGTCCTGTAAGAATATCCTTCCAAAGGATTAAAGGCTTGGGGGAGGAGTTGGTATGTGCTGAATGTCTCTCAGCTACTGCATGTCCATTTTTATCAAGTGTTAAAATTTAAAATAAATAGAATCGTGTTTAGTTTTGGTCCCCTATTCCCCCTTTTTGTTTTAAAAGAGCTTGTTTGAGGGTCAAGTGGGCGCATTCTACTATAGCTTGTCCTTGAGGGTTGTAGGGAATACCGTGATTTAAGGTAATATGTAGTTGGGCAAGGAAACTGCGGAATGATTGTGAAGCATATGCAGGGCCATCGTCCGTTTTTATTTGTCGGGGTTTACCCCAAGTGGTGAAGACTTGAAGGCAGTGGGAAATAACGTCTTTGGTTTTTTCTCCTGTATGGATAGAGGCAAAAATGACTCCCGAGCAGGTGTCTACCGAGACATGTACATATTTGACTTTGCCGAATTCAGGGATGTGAGTTACATCCATTTGCCATATATGGTTGGGCAGTAAACTGCGTGGATTTACTCCTAGGGAAGGTGACGGAAGCATCGTCACACAGTTTTTACAGGATACAACTATGTCTCGGGCTTGAGCTTTTGTTACATTAAATTTTAATCTGAGTGTGAGTGCATTTACATGAAACAGTTTGTGAAAGTGTTTTGCTTGTTGTAATGTATCCTCTATTGTAAAGATAAACTATTCTTTTGTCAGTAGATCCGCGGTGCGGTTACCTTCTGCTAGGGGACCAGGTAGAGTTGTATGTGCTCTGATATGACCTATAAAAAAGGGGGCTTTTCTGTCCCATATTATTGTTTGGAGGTTTTTTAAGGCTTTGGTAATAGAGGATTTGGTACTAATATGACCTACATTTTCAAGAATGGAAACGGCTTGAACAACATATCTGCTATCTGACAAGAGGTTGAAGGGTTCATGATGAAATAATTGAAAGGCTTTTGTAACGGTAAGTAGCTCTGTGACCTATGGGGAAGAGCTCTGAAACAGGAAGGTCCAATTTTTTTCCTTTGTGACTATAGCACCCACCCCATGTTTGGATCCATCAGTGAAAACCAATTTAGCACCATCGAGTGGTTTGTGGCGAGTTGCCCTAGGGTAAATGAGTGGATGGGTTAAGCTAAATTGAAGCCAGAGGCTTGTAGGATAATGATTGTTGAACTTTGCTGTGACAATGGTCATGGTTATAGCCCAATCGTCATCACATGCTGCTAAGCAGGTTAATTGGTCTTGTGTATAGGGAGTGACGATGATGTCAGGTTGTCTGCCAAATGCTGTGACACTGAGTTTTACACCCTTCAGTATAATTTTTGCAATGGCGTTTGGATACCATGGCAGAAATTTTCCTGGGGAGTAGGCTAGGTTGACCCATGATATGGGTCCTTCCTGCCAGAAGACCGCAGTGGGGGCTTGTTCCGCAGCGAGAATACAATAATATAGCGTTTTTGAATAATCAGTTCTGTCAACCTGAGCAGCTTCCAGTCTTTTTTTTTTTTTTTTTTTTTTTTGCTTCCAGTCTTTTTTGAATTAACTCGATAGCTGCTTGGGCTTGTCTGGACATATGACGGGGTGAATTGAGATTAGCATTTCCTTAATGCTAATGAGCATTTAGGATGAGCATTTCAAATAAAGGATGTAATTCTTGGTTTGTAAGCTTTAAATAAGGCCTCATCCAATTAATGTCTCCTAGTAGCTTTTGGAAGTCATTTAATGTTTTTAAATTACTGTTCTAGGGTTACCTTTAAAGGTTTAACTTTAATATCATCAAGTCTAGTGCCCAGATAGTCCTTGATAGATTGATCGACACTCGTTGGCCCAATGAGCACCTTTGCCACACCTAGGGCACAAGCCAGGTCGTTTTGTTACTTGGTTTGGGCCCTTGTTCCCAGGGCACTCCCGCTTGAAATGCCCTTGGGCTCCACATTTATAACAACCCTCTGTGCCTCCCTTATTATTTCTACGTTGGGGTCCTTGAATGCTTTGAAAACCTTGGGTAATGGCTGACGCTAGCACCTGCCCTTGTATAACACTGTCATTAATGTCTCTGCATACTTTGATATATGTACTTAAATCCTTAGCTTTCCATGGTCTGATAGCCTCTTTGCACCATTTATTGGCCATTCATAAGCCAGTTGTTTAATTAGAGGCATAGCAGTGTCTGCATCACCGAAGATCCTTCCAGCTGTTTGCATCAACCTTGCAACAAAATCAGCATACGCTTCATTTGATCCTTGTATTACCTTAGATAACTGACCTTGTAAGTCCCCACTACCCTGAAGTGTTTTCCACACTTTGGTTGCAGAGGCTGCAATTTGTAAGTATACTGCAGGGTTATACTGTAATTGCTCATTCCTGCCCACATAGGGTCCCATGCCCATAAGCATGTCTGAATTCCACTGTGGGTTACTGCCTGCGGCGTTGCGCCGAGCAAGATCTTGAGAGTGTTCTTGCCATGGTGTCTTCCATACCAAGTATTGTCCTCCAGAAAGTGCGGCCCTTGCTAGATTCCCCCAGTCTACTGGAATTAAGTTCATTCCTGCTATAGACTCCACTAAGGAGATAGTAAAAGCCACTTGAGGGCCATACTGCATAACTGCTTCCTTCAATTTCTTGACTAACTTAAAGTCAAGCAGTTGGTGGTATTGTTGGTGATTTTGGTCCTCTAAAACTGGGAAAGCTGAGGTGAGACCAGCTTCTTTCCATTTAGTTGTCCAACTCTCAGTAGTAGGTGCATGACAACCACATATATCCGTATTCGTACAAGTGTTATACGGTGGTGGGGCACTAGGGGTTGCTGTGGGCAAAGACTATAAGGGCTCAGGTTTCTGCCCCACCTTTCGCTCTAACTCCTCCCCTGACATTTCCTCTTCCTCTTCGCTAGAACTGTTTCTTTCTGAAGCACGAGATGGAGATGACCGTTCCTCTTTAACTTCCTCAAGGGCCTCAGCTCCCTCCTGAATAGCTGACTCACATCTCGGCTTATGTCCCCCCAAGGCATCCTCTGACCAGAGTCCATATAGCTAATGTTCCCGGTGGCAATGGTTTGCTTTTATCTCTTTTCTTAAGATCCTCTCCTAAATGGTCCCATTGAGGAATATTTAACAAACCCTCGTCCAAAAACCAAGGTGCAATGTTTTTTTTTTTATTTCAGAGGTGCACCGTTGGCTTTGAGAAGGTCCTTTAAAGAACCCTCCAATCTAGATTTTGATAATTCAGAACCCATCTGGCCGCTTAGGTTAATTTCACAAGCGATAAGAAAATCCCGGCTCTATGGCCGCCTCGCTTCTTGTTGCGGTCTTGTACAAGATTCCCACCACTTTGATCGTGGTCCCTTCACCACTTACCTGCGATTTTTCTCCTTGCAAGGTTTACTACTCATTAACAATTCCAGGGTTTCGGCACCATTTGTCGCCCTCGGCCCACAAGAACAAAAATCAGCCTGGTATGGTGTTAATGCTTCATCCGTTTATTTCAGCAACTTCCATAGCTTATATGCGGCAGGGTGACCAATAAGGGGCCAAGCAATGGGGAGAGCCAATGAGAGTCCTGTTACTATGCTGATTTAATTTGAAACAGCCAATGACTGTGTCCTCCTTTAGGCAGGCTTCACCAGAACAGTCATTGTTTACTTGCAGCGTATTTTGCTGGCAGTGAGCCAAGCGCCATCTTGTAATGGCGGGGACTTTCCCGGCTAGAGGCAGTCCCCAACACAACCTAGAGATTCCTTAAAAGAAGTTCCAGCAAAGCAGATTCTAAAAGATCTATTTGATCACCCTCACTGTTCTTGCTGAGCTTATGTAAATAATTAGGCCAAGTTTGTTAAAACTGGACTTGTTTCTCAAATAAATTAGTCCTGATTTGGCTACTTCTGGAAATGAGGGTTATTTTAGAGAGAAAAATTATGCTTTAATAACACAGCTTTATGGATGTTAAATTCTAGATTTGATTGTCTTTAAATGTTTGTTTACCTAAGCTAAACAATTTAAGGTAAACCTCAGAGAAGTTGCACAATAGCTGCTTTAGTCAATCGTACTATTTTGTGGGGATATTAGCAGAACCCCATGGCACATGATGAAAACTGGAAAAATGGGATTGATTCCCCTACAATTGTATAACTTAATTAACACCTTGTGTGTGGCTGGGATAATGAAACTGACTAAAAGCCAGCATACTGCACTCCATAGGATTAACTATGGACTTGTGGAGATAATGGACAAGCCCACTTTCTTTATGAGTGGATCAGATGATGCATGGGGGACTCACCTTAGCTCTTTACAAGTTTTCTCCCACTTGCCAGTGATCCTCTGTAATCAGGATATTGTTAAGGCTGGACCACTCAAAGGGCTTCTTAATGGTTTCATCCCTTAGTCATATTTATCCTAGAAGCCACCTCAACAGTGTGTGAGGTGAAATTGCGAACAGATGCTTTAGTGAAGCATAGAACAGCCCTCCTCATAAAAAGAGCCTTAAAGATCACTATGGGACAGTCCCTGAATGTAATGACTTCACATCAGGTCCAGATTTGTCTTAGAAGCCAAAGGCCACCAATGGATGATGGAGGCTGACTTATTAAATACTGGGCCATACTTACAGATATGCCAGAAATAATACTTAAAACTTGTCAAACTTTAGGGCACCTGGGTGGCTCAGTGGGTTAAGACGCTGCCTACGGCTCAGGTCATGATCTCAGGGTCCTGGGATCGAGTCCCGCATCGGGCTCTCTGCTCAGCAGGGAGCCTGCTTCCTCCTCTCTCTCTCTCTGCCTGCCTCTCTGCCTACTTGTGATTTCTCTCTGTCAAATAAATAAATAAAATCTTTGAAAAAAAAAAACTTGTCAAACTTTAAACCTAGTTACCTGTATGCCTGAACCTGACCACTGTACCTCTTTCTCTATAGAGCAAAAACTGTTAAGATGTTACTGATCTTGCTCACTCTATCTGGCCAGATTTAAGATGCCCCTGTTAAAAATACGAATGACAGTTGGTTTACTGATGACCGTAGTTTTCATAGAAAGAATAAGAAAAGCTAGGTATGCTGTAGTGCTCACTAGCACTTTTCAATTGCCAAAGCCTTAAAAATAAACATTAACACTGACTCCAAATATGCCTTCCTGGTACTACATGCCCATAGAGCTATTTGGAAGAAAAGGGGATTGCTGTCAAGCCATAACTCCCCAATCAAATATGGGCCTAAGTTACAAAACCCTCCTATCACTATACTGAGGATGGTGTATATCAAATCTGGGATACATATTTGTAGTTCACACCACTATTAGCTCAGTCAAAAGGCAGTTTTCTGCTGGGAGCAAAGAAATCATACATATGGTACTTGGGCAAATAACACATGATATCTAGGATAGCTATCACTAGAAATGTGTTCCCAAATAATAGTACTCCAGGCTACTGACTGGTTTGCTACTGATTAGATAAGGCGACCTGGCATTAGATGGTCAGCTCCAGATGGAACCTACTGGATATGTGGAACTAACCTGTGGCACTGGCTTCCTCCAGGGTGGATAGGTTGCTGTACCTTAGGATTTGCCTGGATTCGTGGGTGCATTACTAAGACCTGCACCACTCCAGCTAATCTCCCCAATTTATTTATTTATTTTTTTAAAAAAGATTTTATTTATCTATTTGTCAGAGAGAGAGGGAGAGAGAGTGAGTGAGCACAGGCAGACAGAGAGGCAGGCAGAGGCAGAGGGAGAAGCAGGCTCTCCGCCTAGCAAGGAGCCCGATGTGGGACTCGATCCCAGAACCCCGGGATCATGACCTGAGCTGAAGGCAGCGGCTTAACCCACTGAGCCACTCAGGCGTCCCTAATCTCCCCAATTTAAAGCAAAGATGGACACGATCTGTTTTTAAACACTTAGCATCCATTTTTGTTCCATCTGCGGGACTAGAAGATGTCATGTGGCATGTAGAAGCCCTTAATAAATATCATACAAAGGCACTCCATGATTCACTAAATAGCATCTCCCTACTTAATACTGAAGTCTCACAGATACGCAAGACAGTCCAGAAAGTAGGATGGCCTTAGATGTCCTGACAGGAGAACAGGGTGGCACATGTGAAATTATCAAAACAGAATGTTGTGTGTACATCCCAGACTATTACAAAATATCACAGGACTAATAAAAGATACGAATACCCAGATTAAGGCTCTACAAGATCCTTCTCTCTCTCTCTCAGTGAATGGTTATCTTCCTGGTTTGGAGGAGGACTATGGCCAACAATTAAAAATCTTTCTTAGGCTTCTCATTCTTAGAGCCTTATTAATCTTAATATGTTGCTTTGTTCAGTGTTTCTCTACTTGATGCTGAGTCTCCATTGCTGCAATGACTTCACCACGACAGATGATCCTGACCACGCACAGAGACACTTCTTCACTGTCAGTTCTGGATTCAGCTGTCTCTACCTTTCCTAACTCCCCTATACGTTCCTCAACTGATCAATGTTGACCCAAGTAGGTAGGCACAGCTCTACGCCCCTATTCAGCAGGAATAAGTTGCAGAAGATGAGACCCTCCACCTTCAACTACCTTAAAGATTTAAGGGTCAAAATTGTTCAGGGGGGAATGATGAGGGAGCAGGAGGTTGGCTGAAGACAAAGCAAAAGCTGGCACCTTGTACCCCCTCTCCATCTGCTCCCCCTCAGTAGTATGTGTAGCATTCCTCAGGCACACCTGACCTTATCAATAGCACAAATTTCCAGAGGCAAATAACTGAGTTCCTCAAACGCCAATGTCACCTTCACCACCATAAACAAAACTGAAGGAGGCTGAGGTATAAGGGAATGTAAACATAGTTAAATCCCACCAAGAATCTCCCAACTATCTTGATGTTAATGGCTGGCCTAAAGACAACATTGATCAAGCCCCAAGGGCAAAACCTACAGTAGGCTTCCGACGTCTTGGCACCTTGTAGGCCCTCTTTAGCATATGAAAACTCCATTGAAATCTCCCTTTCCCTCACCTTCCCCCAACCGCAGGGTACATAACCTGTCATCCCTGACAACCCTGGGCAGCAGCTCATCCTGCCCAGGGGTCCTGTCCCCTTGCTTTGATAAACCACCATTTTGCACCAAAGAGGTCTCAAGAATTCGTTCTTGGTCATCGGCTCTGGACCTCAGCCCACCGAACCTCACCTAGGTTCTAGAACTTCATCAAGCTCATACTTGGTTTTCAGAAACTTTGTAGCTGTATGCAGAAAAATGCAGGCACAAGACAAGCACTCCTATCTTCCTGTGGTTTTATTATGTTCAAGGAAAGGAAACACAAAGCAGAAATATGAAATCTATCTTAGAATCTGGCAGGTTTGATGGGAATAATGTGATGGGCTTTTGTGAGAAGAGGGGACTGGGTGTATTTTTTTTTAAAGATTTTATTTATTCATTTGACAGAGATTCATTTGACAGAGATAGATCACAAGTAGGCAGAGAGGCAGGCAGAGAGAGAGAGGGAAGCAGGCTCCCTGCTGAGCAGAGACCCTGAGATCATGACCTGGGCTGAAGGCAGCGGCTTAACCCACTGAGCCACCCAGGTACCCCGGGACTGGATGTATTCTTATACTGCGCATGAAGGAAGCCCTTGTCGATAAAAACACCACTAAGCAAAGATGAGTCATGATGGTCTTCATTCTTCTAGGGCAACCGGGATGCCTGAGGAATGTCACATAAATCCCATAGTGGTGGTGTCAGCTTCTGCTTTGCCCTCAGCTTCCCTTCTCTTCCCTCTGAACAAGGACAGGGTATTTCGTGAGAAGCGGGACTGGATGTAGTGTTACATGAGCACAAATGAAACCCTTGCCCTAAGAACATGACTGAGCAGATGAGTCAGTGGGTCTTTGTTCTGTTAAAGGATAAACTGAGCTGCATTAATATTTCCAAATGGCAGCTCTTTCTCCCCACCTGTCCCTTCCCCGTGCTTTATTTTTTTTTAAGATTTTATTTATTTGACAGAAAGATTACAAGTAGGCAGAGAGGCAGGTGGGGGGCGGAGCAGGCTCCCCGCTGAGCAGAGCACCTGATGCAGGGCTCAATCCCAGGACCCTGAGATCATGACCTGAGCCGAAATCAGGGGCTTAACCCACTGAGCCACCCAGGCACCCTTCTTTTCCCAGTGCTTTAATAAAATCACCTTTATGGTGCTGGGTCCATGGTAAAAGGAGTGAGACTGATACAAAGTGAAGGTCAAGCAAACCTTTATTTCACGCCAAGCATCGAGAATCAAACTGACCAGTCATCGCCGTCTCTTGCAAAGAGGCGACCTCTCTATGCCTTACAGACTAGCTTTTAAGGAAAAAGGGCATGTGGTTGGGCCTGGCCACACACAGGTGGCCTATGACATTGCAACACAGAGAAAGCTGCGCAGTCATGCTAGGTCACACATAAGTGACCAACTGAATTATAATTTACCCTATACTAAATATTTGAACTAGCCTATCACCTTGTTAAGAATTGGTGCCCAGGGGGGTGGGAGGTTGGGGTACCAGGTGGTGGGTATTATAGAGGGCACGGCTTGCATGGAGCACTGGGTGTGGTGAAAAAATAATGAATACTGTTTTTCTGAAAATAAATAAATTGGAAAAAAAAATGTAAATTGAGAAAACAATTTAAAAATAAAAGATACTAAACCGAAAAAAAAAAAAAAAAAAAGAATTGGTGCCCAAAATATACCCTAAAGGTGGAGCCCATCCTCCTTGGTAGCTAGGGAGATAGTATGCACCCCCACTGATTGAATACCTCCACCCAGCCTGACCCACACTTCTATTTGGGCTTGGTTACCTTGGAATGGTTTCTGGGACTTGTTTTAAGTAAGTCCCCTGGAGAAGGTGGGGGCAGGGACATAAACAACAAAGTCATTGTTTAATAAGCAGATGGAATCGCTCTGGCTAAATAGGCCCTCACAATAACACCAAAATAATTTTTACTCCAAAGAGCTTATTTAGCAAACAGCAAATCCATTCAGGCAGCACCAAAAAAAACTAGGGGAAACGCTGTTCTAGACCAATTGAAGGAATCCAAGCAAGGATGTTATGTGATTGGCTATAATGTAGGGAACTGCCCAATTCAGACAGCCTACTTCCTGCTTGTGGTGGCCTATCCTTAGCTTCCATTTCCACTTCTTTCCCTGGAGGCTTTTATGAGAATTTGGTCCCGGTTTGGTTTCAGTTTGCTCAAGTAGTGGCTAGGGCAGGGAGCCACCTGAGTCTAACGGGCTCCTTCTGGATTTGGAGTTGGAAGCAACGGGGGCAGGTGGCTCTGGGTGGCTTCCTGTGGAGCCTTCAGCAGTCGGGTCCCTGGACCTCAAGTCCTTTAAGGCTTCAGCCTGCTTGGCTCACTGCAGAGGCACTCAGCAGCTGTGCACTAGCACCCTTCACTCTGCCGCTCCCCAATCTGTACGACCACAGCCGCCCTCTACCGGGGCCTGGAGTGAGACAGTGTCGTCTTCCCTGGAAAACTCCTTCCACAGTGTCATCGCTGCACTGACCTCCCCATCAGCATCACCTCAACTCATTAGAAATGGTGATTTTCTGTCCACAACTGAGACCTATGGACTCAGACTTTTGGAGAGGAGCTCCAAAATTACCCCCTTTTTGCATTAACCAGTTTCCATGTCACACGGGCACACAGTAAAACATTCCATCTCCTTCCTCTGGATCCTGTGGATGGGGCACCTAGTATTCTTGTGATTCACCAGAATCTCCTCTACAACTACAGGATTTCATGACCTAGGCTGTGAAACATTCCAGCACACATTTATCTCTCTCCTGAAAAAGTTAATGTCTAAAATGTCTGTTTTTCTCCTATTAAGGGATTACGACTCTTTGAGGAGCACAGAAAATGTTCATGGGAAAGGAATATGAGTTTTCATCAGTAGGCTGGGAATAAGGTGGACTCCTGTTGCAGAGGCCAACTCCAACCTTTCTGCCTCACTCACGATTGGGTTTTTAAAGCTTAGGGCAGGGACGCCTGGGTGGCTCACTGGGTTAAGCACCTGAACCTTCAGTTCAGGTCATGATGCCAGGGTCTTGGTATCCAGTGTCATGTCAGGCTCCTTGCTCAGTGGGGAGTCTCTTGCCCTCTCCCTCTGCCTATCGCTATGCCTATCAGATACATAAATACCTTTAAAAAAAAAAACACCAAAAAATAAAAAGCTTCGGGCAGTTAACCAGAAAAGGGAGGACAGAGGTCTGAAATGTTTCTGCACTACACGCACACTGCGTGGTGCAGCTACACATGTTACCATAGTGCTGGGCGACTGTACAAGGGATCTCCTTCCTTAGTGCCTACAGGTCACCCAGAAGGCTCCGTTCTGCTTTGTGGCATGCACAATGCTCAGCTCTTTCCGGGAGAGAGAGCATGACCTGTAGATGAACAGAGAGAGGTTAGTCCATCATGGAAGCATAGGATGCTTGTTAAACCTTCAGGGTTACTAGGTTGGCTGGAGGGCCCAAGGTGGCTTCACCCATACATACTGCTTTTCTCAGGACGAAGAGAGGACCTCGGCTGCCCCAGTTTTGATCTCGGACTTTCAAGTCAGGCTCTTGTTTCCAGCTTGTCTCTTGACTCAGACGGAAGACCCTGCTGGCAAGGCAGCCCCAAATGGGAGTCAAAACCACCACGCCTCACTCTAAGGATTGCCCTGAGCCAGCAAGTCCCCACCCATGACTGACTCCAGGACTAGGATCTACTTGACCTTCACTGACTACCCGCATATACCCACCCACCTTAGCCTCCCGTTCTCCTTCTCTAAACATGGAAGTGATCTCGGCACACTGGAGACAATCTTTGAGCGGTTTGACTATTGTCTTCCCTGTGCTGGGCTTGCTGAGATGCCTTTCTGCTTTACCGCCTCTGCTTTCTCTGCAGGGAGTGGCCAAACCTACTCTGCTTGGGACCCCCAGGCTAGATTCTTTTGCATCTCCCCCCCACCGCCCCTGCACCATCAGTATAACAAAGTCCCATTTGTTGACCGCCCATAATTTGTTGAGGTTTTTTCCCCTAAAGATAATCGTGGACAACTTAATCTGCAAGAGATTAGTCCAGACTTCTACACCTCATCGGTACCAGAAGGCGCCAGCAGACATGCTGGTCCACGTGGGAGGAATTGCAGACTCATCTCTGGACCGTGCTGTGTCTCATACCTGGACACAACTGCCGGAGCTTTGGGCGGGACATTACCTTGGGGATCCAAAAGTGGGAACATCAGCTCCAGAGGAAGAAAGGGACTCAGCACAGAGGGTCCTTCCTGAACCATCTCCAGCTGTGTCACCCTCCTGCAGGTGCTTCCCTGTCCCCGCACCACACGTGCCCTCCCACCCAGCATCCTCGACCCCCTGCATTCCCACATGAACTCACCTGACCTGGGGATGCTCTTCCTTCTGGTAGGAGCCCTGTTCCTGTCCTTCCAGCACAGAGGAAGGCCAGCACTGATCCCAGTCCTCTGGGTAAGGTCTCGCTTAACCTGGCTCCCAGTCCCTTTAGGCCAGGCAGCTGCCAGAAGTGGCCCTACTGTCCCTTCAGTCTCCCCCAGTCAGCTGTTTTTTGAGGAGTCGACTCCTACCAAGAGAGAAGGGAATAAATCACTTGGAGGGAATCACCTGCGCAGGAAAACCTTCCAGTGTACTGGGTGGGATCAGAGAAAGCGACTCCGAACTGAGAGGGTGGACACAAGCTTGTCGCTCCAAGGTGAGACCAGCTGGGTCTTCAGTCACCAGTCGGGGTGTTCGGAGACGTGCCTCCCCTCTGGCCCTTAGGGGTTAACGTCTCCTGCCTGTGAGGCTGCTGCAGACCTCCAGCCAGCTCCCAGCCCCCACAGCTGTTGTCAGCCCAGTGTGTGGTCTCCTGCCTGCACATGCCAAAATTAGTTTTCCCCCAAACACCCACTTCGTCCTTCAGCACCTTCTCTGGGCACATCCTGCTCCCAGAGTGGCAGAATTTATACTTTGGAAGTCGGCAAGCAGCACAAAGCAGGGATGCATTTTTCTATTTCTGAATGCCTAGACTTTGCACAGCCTTCCCATAACAGTAGGAATGCACCCTGGACTTAAACGTGGTAAGGTGTTTGGGGCCATGACCTTGGGCAGGACACAAAGGATCTGAGGGGAAAAATGAGGAAATAGCCTTCCCGGATGACTAAGAATCCATGGAGAACTTTCTCACCGTGTGCAAATGAAGAAAATTCCAACGTATATCTTCATTGTTATGCATGTCATATTTGTAAAGGAAAAGGTAGTAGTCATAACTCCTAGGAAAGGAAAAAGCACTGACGAAAACAGAAATTGTACCAAAAAAACCACACACGTGGTAAAGAAACACATGAAACGAGGCTGAAAGGCAGAAATTCCCAGGAAATGCAATTACAACATAGCAATGCACACATATTTTAAGTGCTGACAATGGGTGGCTCAATGGGTTAAAGCCTCTGCCTTTGGCTCAGGTCGTGATTCCAGGGTCCTGGGATCAAGCCCAGCATCAGGCTCTATGCTCAGCGGGGAGCCTGCTTCCCCCTCTCTGCCTGCCTCTCTGCCTACTTGTGATCTGTCTGCCAAATAAATAAATCTTGAAAAAAAAGAAAAAGAAGTGCTGACAAGGATGCCTGGGTGGCTCAGTCATTAAATGTCTGCCTTTCGCGCAGGTCATGATCCTAGGGTCCTGGGATGGAGGGGGGCATTGGCTCCCTGCTGTGTGGGAAGCCTTATTCTTCCTCACCCACTCCCCCTGCTTGTGCTCCCTCTCACTGTCTCTGAAATAAGTTAAATCCTTTAAGAAAAAAAAAAAAAAAAAAAAAAAAAGACTGCTAGTATACAGTAAGGAGTGCCAGGAAAAAATTCTGGAAGTCTCATCCATACCTGAAGGGAATGCAACAGTGAACACATCAGACCCCATTTTGACCTTTTCAGGACAATGTTCACAGTCACCTGTGACTAACCGCTGTGCTTTGAGGTTTTTTCCTAGTTTTAAGTTGTTTTTTTCCTTTTTAAAGATTCTATTTCTTTGAGAGAGATAGATCACAAGTAGGGAGAGCAGCAGGCGGAGAGCCCAATGTGGTCTCAATCCCAGGACCTTGAGATCATGACCTGAGCCAAAGGCAGAGGATCAACCTACTGAGCCACCCAGCTGCCCCTGTCAGTCTTTCAGTTTTAGCACAAGTGAAATGAAACCTCTATCCATATAAGGAATTATAATGAAAATACAGAGTGATTCCTTTGCAAAGAGTAAATACTAGAAATACCCCAGATGCGCCAAACAGATGAAGACACCAAGAGTGGTATACATCCAGGAAAGAAAACAGTACTGTTGAATGAAAGGGACATACATTCAGGACGCCTGGGTGGCTCGGTCATTAAATGCCTTCAGCTCAGGTGGAGATCCCAAGTCCTGGGATGGAGCCCTGTATCAGGCTCCCTGCTCAGCAGGAGGCCTGCTTCACTCTCTCTCACTCCCCCTCCTTGTGTTTCCCCTTCCTCTGTCAAATAAAATCTTTAAAAAAAAAAAAAAAAAAAAAAAGCTGGGAAGTCGACCTAGGGGACAAATGGTTTATTCAAGGACTTTGGAAGATACTAGGCAAGAAAAGGTCTCTGCACCACCTCCTCCAGTAAGATCTGCGTTCTTAACCCTAAAGGCTGGGAGTATCTGGGAGACTACCTGAGAGGAGGGTTGTTCAGAACAAGTGTCTGCTAGTCCTTTAGGATTCCAACAAGTATGCTGGCTCGGAGAGGTCACAAAAGCTACATCCCTGGAGGATAAACTGTCCCTTGTCTTTATCTTCTTTCCTCCTGCACCTTGACATGTAAGCACCAGAGTGCAAATCAGAATTCATAGGTTATTTTACCACGATCTCTTCCACAGGCTTTGCGTCTGAATGTGACGAATTTATGAACACTGATCCCGGCCAGCCAGGCACATCATCTGGAGATACCCTTTTGGAAGACATACACCCCATCAGGGGCCTGAGGTGTTCTCTGAGGTACCTAACTGCCCAATCATCTAGATTACCAATTACAGTCCCCCTGCCCCCGTGGGGGTTCCAAGTGGAAACTGCACAAGGCTCCTGTTAAGGATGTGGGTAGAGATTCCACTCAACAGTGTCCCGCAGCCTGGGCTATCAGTTGTGGACAAGCAAAATATTCTTGTTTCCACAAGCACTGGAGAAGGTCTCAAGTGCTCCCTCTTCATGGTGACCTCTGGGCATACACAGCTTCCTGGCACCCAGACCACAAAACCCAGACGTGGATCTGAGGAGGCTGTACTAGCTAGAACTGATGTAACACACCACCACTCTGGGTGACCAGACAAGAGAAATTTATTTCACCCCAATCTGGAGTCTCGAAATTGAACATAAGATGTCAGCTGGGTTAGTTTCTTCTGAGGCCTCTCTCCTTGGCTTGCAGATGGGGATTCCGTGTCCGCCCATGGTCATCCCTGGGTGCCGGATTCCTCATCTCCTCTTCTCACGGCGTCAGCCATACCACATGAGTCCATCCTAATAACCCACTTCAACCTCATGATGTCTTTAAAGATGCTCTAACTATCCTCACCTTGTGAGGTATTGGGGGTCATACTGCAAAATACGGATTTGGGTATACAATTCAGCTCATCACAAAGGTCTTGGGTTATAATGCAAATTAACACACAGGCTGGAGTATGTACATATGTATATGCACTTCAGTATTACTGATACATTTGCAATGTTCCTCTCAGAGACACAGCAAGAATGGGATGGAATGTGATCTGCTCATTCCTTCATGTGGGAGAGCTCGATGCTGCTTTCAAACCACCCCTTCGAGTGCACACAATGTCTAAGATCAAAGGTAATTAAACAAACATGGCACTTACTGATACATTAATCAGAGCAACACAGGGCACACAATTCCTGTGTGATGACCTGGAAGCTGCAAATAGTCATCAAAGCATCAGGAGACCAGCAACACCCCTGTGGGACTGAGCCTTCCTGTGCGAGTCACCACCCAGAACTCACAACGCCCACTGTGGATCAACAATGGTCACATCCATGCCCTAACTGGAACGGAACGAGGGGTTCCAGGTACCCAGAATTTGGATGACCAGTCGAGAATGCGAACAGCTCGACATCATTAACCATGTTAGGGTGCTGACATACGCACACTACTGGGAACTGCCAGGTGCCAGAAACTGCCAGTGACTGCCATCTTGGAACGGAACAAGTGGTTTCAGGTACCTAGAATAAGGATGAGCAGGCAGGAAAGCGGACAGCTCGGCATCATTAACCATGGTGGGGTGGTGATGACACTACTGGGAACTGCCAGTGACTTCCATCTTGCAGTGACTTCACACACATCCGAAAGCACTATGCAGGTTCCAAATTTTTCTGAAAAAGGCTGGTTCTTTTTTATTTTTTTTTAAGATTTTATTTATTTATTTGACAGAGAGAAATCACAAGTAGACGGAGAGGCAGGCAGAGAAATAGAGAGGGAAGCAGGCTCCCCGCTGAGCAGAGAGCCCGATGCGGGACTCAATCCCAGGACCCTGAGATCATGACCTGAGCCGAAGGCAGCGGCTTAACCCACTGATCCACCCATGCGCCCCAAAAGGCTGGTTCTTATGGGAAATCACTGCACTGGGGACATTCAGGGAAACCATGGTTAATTCAGGTGTTGTCTACCTCAGAGGTTGTCCTCCAGCCTAAACGCCACTACACAAGAAGTATCACCACCTTTGCTGTTTTAGATCCTTCCTGCAGTGCGAAGGCTGTAATGATGTCTCAAAGCATGATGACTTATAGAGATTTCCCACATTCATGGCACTCTAAGGCCTTTCTCTTGAGTGAACTAGCTTGTGACAATGGAGGGCAGTACTTGTAATAAAAGATTTCTCACATTCATTGCACTGATAAGGACTTTCTCCAGTGTGAAGTCTCTGGTGACGGTGGAGGGTAGAATTATCAGCAAATGATTTCCAACATTCATTACACACGTAAGGCCTGTCTCCAGTGTGAATTCTGTTGTCAGAACGGAGGGAAAAAACAGTACAGAATGATTTCCCACATTCATTGCCCTCATATGGCTTTTCTCCAGTGTGAAGTGTCAGGTGGGAATGGAGGGCAGATCTAGTAAAAAAGGATTTCCCACATTCATTACACTTAATAGGCCGTTCACCTGTGTGATGCATTTTGTGTTTACTGAGGGTACTTTCTTGGACAAAGGATTTGCTGCAGTCAGGGCATTTATAAGGTCTCTCTCCACTGTGAACTCTCTGGTGATCCTGGAGCTGTTTACTAGTGATGAAAGATTTCCCACATTCACTGCACTTTATCAGGTCTCTGTCCAGTATGAAGTATCTGGTGAGTACGGAGCGAAGAATTTGCAGCAAAGGATTTCCCACATTCATGGCACTTGTAAGGCTTTTCTCCAGAGTGAGTTCTCTGGTGACGTCGGAGGGCACTAAAAATCATAAAACATTTGCAACATTCGCTACACTTGTAACGCCTTTCCCCAGTGTGAATTTTCTGGTGATAATAGAGAGCAGAATGAGAGGTGAATGATTTCCCACATTCACGGCACTCATAAGGTCTTTCTCCAGTGTGACGTCTGCAGTGATTACGAAAGCCAAAAAGAGTAGTACAACATTTCCCACATTCAATACACTGATAAGGTTTCTGTCCAGCATGAGTTTTCTGGTGAAAACGGAAGGAACATTTAGCAGTAAAAGATTTCCCACATAAATAACACTTATAAGTCTGTTCACCAGGATGAAGCTTGATGTGATAATAGACGGAACTTTTTTGACGAAAGTATTTCCCACATTCAGTGCATTCATAAGGCCTTTCTCCAGTGTGAACCGTCTGATGACGACAGAGGGCAGAATTCCTAGCAAAGGATTTCCCACATTCACTGCACTTATAAGGCTTTTCTCCAGTGTGAACCCACTGGTGACAAGAGACTTGAAATTTACTTGTAAAAGATTTGCCACATTCATGGCACGTATAAGGCTTTTCTCCAGTGTGAACCCACTGGTGACAAGAGACTTGAAATTTACTTGTAAAAGATTTGCCACATTGATGGCACGTATAGGGCTTTTCTCCAGTGTGAACACTATGGTGATGACGGAGGCCACCGGTGCTCATAAAGGATTTGCCACATTTGCTACACTCGTAAGGCCTTTCTCCACTGTGAACTCTTTGGTGAGAACGGAAGGAAGTAATATGAACAAAACATTTCCCACATTCATTGCATTTATAAGGCCTTTCTCCAGTGTGAAGTCTCTGGTGAGAACGGAGAGATGAAGTACTGGTAACAGATTTCCCACAATCACTGCACTCATACTGTCTTTTCCCTGTGTGAGATCGCTGATGATAACGGAGGGCAGACATAGACGGAAAAGATTTTGCACATATGCGACACTTATAAAACCTATCTCCAGACTGAACCCTATGAGTATTCAACACTGAGCTACCGCTGACAGATTTCACACACCCGCTACAAACATAATTTTTCCCTCCACTGGGCAATTTCTGGACATTACGGGGCACAGATTTACCACCGAAAGATTTCCCACATTTGCTGCACGTGTACTGCCTGGATCCACCCTGAGTCTTCCCATGTTCGTTCAGGGTTGGTCGTTCCCCAAGGGATTTTCCACATGGACCAAACTCATGATGTCGTGCTCCAGTATGGTATCTCTGGTGTATGGCAAATAAGGACTTGTACCTGAAAGTTTTCCCACATTCACTGCACACAAAGCACTGTCCTCCAAGGTGGACACCCTGGTCACGTGTAACTGTGTGTTTGGGACCAAAGGCATTCTCGCATCCTCCCCAAGCACCATGACTGCTTCCGCGCTGTAACGTTGCCTTGCACTGGGGGATCATGTGTGCTTTCTCCCCAGTATGAGTGGCCTCTTGCCCCAGATGCCCCGAGCCAGAGAGCAAGTCCTTCTCAACCTCTCCACAGCTAAAGGGCTTTCCCGAACTACCGGATCCCGAGCTCTTGACAGCAGAGGCCCTGTCCACACGGCTTCTGAATGGTTTTGCTCCCAAGGGCTCCTCCTGCTGCTGCTGCTGCTGCTGCTCCAACTTCACACTGAAAGAAAATCGTTTCCCGCAGGCCCCACACCCCAACCGTTTCTGGCTGTTTTCTTTGCCCTGGAGCTCAGCCAAGTGGAAAATGTCTCTCAAGACGGGACCACACATCTCACAGGGGTGGGTCTTCCGGGAAGACAGAGCAGCCCTGGGCGTCCAGGTCCGTGAAACGCCTACAGAAGCGCTCTGTGCAAAGGGGGCCTCCTCATCCTCTGCTCCACAGCAGCAACCTGGAAGCAGAGAAACGTTGGTGAAACACGTGCTGGCTGTAGCGCGGGGTGAGCCCATCACACACGCACCCGACTCACCTAAGCAGGATGTACAGCATGCTTTTCCAGACAAAGGAGACAGAATTCATTTGAAAGACAGGTCGCTGTGCACGACTGGGCACAACCAGTCAGAGTACTGGGGAGAGCACACTAGAAGGACAGAAAACTAGGGTATGACACAAAGAAGACAGCCAGAGCCTACAGCTTATTCTTTGCCCAAAGGTTTGTGTAGGTCCATTTCTGCTGCTGAGATTTGGCTGAGTAGAAACTACAGGAATATCCCACCCCAAGAAATTTACTTGTGGTCAAGGACAGTTGAGGGCATGTGAATATGTCATGGTAAAACTTTCAGGGGTGAATGCTGAACCACATGGAAATAGCAGTGAGAGATACGGGTGCCATGTGGAGGCCCGAGAAGCATTAATTAACCCTATACTGGACACCATGGAAGTACCAAAGGGTAGAATTCCGAAGTCCACAAACTGTCAATAGTAAGGAAGGAAAGACAGAAATGGGGTGTGGCCATCTGCGTAGACACCGCAGTCAGGTTGAAGAAATTGAAGAAACTCAGTATGATCTGAACACGGTGCTGGTATCACACTTCTCCCAGCTGCCATCCACCAGAACCAGGTTCCCTATGAGCCCACCTGCTCATGCCTGGAGCACGTCCATGCTGTGACACACAACGGACTCTTCCCTGGAAGCCTTCCTGAGCAACCAAAGGGTACCAGAAGCACACTAATACTGTAGGAAAACGGGCCAAGGGGACCGCCAGCACTGTCTTAGAGCTACCCAGGACACAACAAAGAAAAACATCCTATGCGACTGATGGCAGCAGGAAGGCGGGAAAGCAGAAATCATCCCTCACCTCAACAAAAAATCAGTTCGACAGCTGTCTATGAGTGGCCTTAGCCTGAGTGCCCAAGAGCCCATTAACACTGACTAGAACACAGCAGACCATCAAAGGGGGCACAAGCACACAGAAAGACGGCTGGAGACTGTGTTAACACAGACATGTGCGACGTGTGAGAAATTAGGCCTGGGCTGGCTCCATCCGGCGCAGGGTGGGTGTGACTGCGGTCCCTGATCACACAGCCTCCAGCTTCCTGCTCCACAGGGGACACTGGAACACTGGCCAGTGAGTTAACCCATGTCTGAAGTCAAAGCAATTTGAGAAAGAGGATCAAGCTGAAGGCAGCACACTTGTGGTTTCAAACTATACTACAAAGTCATTGTTTTCACAACACTAGGACACGGGCATCCAAACAGACCAGTGGAACGGAATGAAGAGCCCATAAGTAAAGCAACACCTCTACAGACGACTGATCTTTTTTTTTTTTTTTTAAGATTTTATTTATTTATTTGACAGACAGAAATCACAAGTAGGCAGAGAAGCAGGCAGAGAGATATGAGGAAGCAGGCTCCCTGCTGAGCAGAGAGCCCGATGCTGGGCTCAATCCCAGGACCCTGGGATCATGACCTGAGCCAAAGGCAGAGGCTTTAACCAACTGAGCCACCCAGGCGCCCCAGACGACTAATCTTTGACAATGAGGCCAAGAATCAACCCTGGGGAGAATAACCTCTTTCATACTGCTGTGGTATCTGACTGTTCAAATGAAAACACAAGGATCCTGGGTCTCCTGCTTGCAGCACTCAAGGAAATGAACTTCAAATTGATTAAGGACCTACACATAGGATCTCAAACCCTAAAATTCCTAGGAAAAAAACATAGGGAAAAGCCTCTGTAACCTTATTCCTGACAATGCTTTTTTGAGTGGAAAAAAACATAGGGAAAAAGCCTCTGTAACCTTATTCCTGACAATGCTTTTTTGAGTGGGACATCTGAAGCACACACAACGAAAGCAAGCACTCACAAACACCACTACACCAAATTGAAAAGTGCAACTTTTCAGGTGCACCAGAGCCAATGAAACACACCAGAGAGTGAAAAGGATGTACAAGTGACTAACATGTGCTCACAATCACCAATCATCAGGGAAACGAAAACCAAAACCACAAGATATCACCTCCTACCTCTTACAATAGCTATTACCAAAAAAGACAAGAGGAAACACCCTGGTCAGGATGTGCAGAAAAAGGAACACTGGAATACCGCTGCTGGGAATGTATACAGGGAAGTCTGTATGGAAAATATAAGGGACACCCAACAAAAATTGAAAATACAACTACCACACAGTCAACCACTGCCATTTCTCGGTATGTATTCCAAGGACACAGAATTCGTATCTCCACAACCTACCCGAACAGGAACATCCACTGCAGTACTATTCACAAAGCCAACGTATGGAAACATTACTGTGTGTCAGTGTTTATACTGACAAATCGGGGGCAACCGCCCAGCTCAGTCCATAGAGTACACAACTCTTGATCTCAGGTGGTGAGTTCAAGCCCCATAGCCGGCATGGAGTATATCTTAAAAAAAAAAAAAAAGAATAAAAAAATAAATTGTTTCTAGATAGAGAAATGAATAACGTGACAAAAAAACATTTAGTACACGCATGTGCAGGAACAGTCAGCCATAAAACTGCAGGCAACCCTGCCACTTGCCACAAACAGATGAATCCGAAAAAAAAAACCACACTAAGTCAAATAAGCCACACAGCAAAACACAAACCCTGTATGTGGATACAGGATACAAACCCACTTATGTGGATTTTTTTTTTTTTAAGATTATTTATTTATTTATTTGACAGACAGAGATCACAAGTAGGCAGAGTAGGCAGAGAGAGAGAGAGAGGAGGACGCAGGCTTCCCGCCTCGCAGAGAGCCCGATGCCGGGCTCAACCCCAGGACCCCGGATTCATGACCTGAGCTGAAGACAGAGGCTTTAGCCCACTGAGCCACCCAGGGTGCCCCTATGTGGATATTTATTAAGAAAAGAAAAAAGTCAAACTCAAAGAAACAGAAAGGAGAATGCCACAAGCTAAGGACTGAGGGAAATGGGGAGATGTTGGTAAGGATACAACTAACATTCACAAGATAACTTCTGAGGCTCTATCATACAGCACATTGACTACAGTTGCCAATATTCTATGGAACACTTGAAATTTGCTATTCGGGTAGATAGTAAGCTTCAGAACCAACAACAACAGAAAATGTAATTGGGTCAAGCGATCCTGGACTGATCAGGTTCATTTTGTTAGTAATTTCATAATGTAAGGGCACCTCGATGTCTGGGTCTAGAGATCAAGGCCTGCCTCAGGATCCCTGCTCAGCATAGTCACCACGAGTTTCTCTCTGTCTGTCTGCCCCTCCCCCTGGCTCTCCCTCTATTCTCTCTCTCTCTCACACACATAACACACACTCTCTCTCTAATAAATAAATAAATAATTAAAAATTCATAATGTATATCAAACCATTATGTAATATAATTTCAATAATACAATTTTTTAAAGATTTTATTTATTTATTTGAGAGAGATTTATTGAGAGAGATCACAAGCAGGCAGAGAGGCAGGCAGAGAGAGAGGAGGAAGCAGGCTCCCTGCTGAGCAGAGAGCCCGATGCGGGGCTCAATCCCAGGACTCCGAGTTCATGACCTGAGCCGAAGGCAGCGGCTTAACCCGCTGAGCCACCCAGGCGCCCCTCAATAATACAATTTTATTTGTCAGTCATATCTCACAAGGATGAATGGAGGGTAGCAGGTAAAAAAGCGATAGAACACCACAAAAAGAACCATACAGGGCAGTCTTGAGAAGTAACCCATGGTACACATAAGCAGTAAACATGCCCATGCCTCCAGGCACAGGCAGGCAAGAGGAAATGTCACCCCAAGGAAGGGTTCAAAACCCAGGCCACAGAAATGGCACCGATCTGAACACAGAGACCAAGCCAGGGAGAGGGCAAGCAAGGTGCATTCCATCAGCCTCAATGCAGGACCACTGACCTGCGATCTTAGCCGATCAGGGCTCAGCACAGCGGGTACTGGGGCTGCGGGCAGACAGAAGGGCACACCAATAACTCAGGGCCAGCAACAAAAGCAACTGCCCAGAAAGCCGGGGAAGCACGCAGTGAACACAGTCCACACCAGAGAAGCACAAACTCTCCCCTGGAGAATGGAAAAGGGGAGTCCGCAGGATACAGAGTCCAGGGCAGGTCAAGGGGATGCTTAGGGCCTTACCCAGTGACGATACAAGTGCAAAGTTCTCCAGCATCACATGGTGGTACAGCCGTCTCTGAGCCTCATCAAGAAGTCTCCACTCCTTCCAGGAGAAGTACACGGCCACGTCCTCAAAGGTCACACCACACTACCATGAAAGGAAAACATGGAACCCTGAGCATTCTCTGAGAACCCACCAGCGTTGCAACCCACACACCCACCACCCCAGTCTCTCCTGCCAGCCCAGCTCCCCTCCTCAGATAAACACCAGGTCCTGGTGCCTCTAACGCTGCTCTCCTCTCACCTTCCCACCAATCACTGTTCAGTGCTCAGCGATAACACACAGGGGTCACATGGAAGCAATCTAAGCTCCGGGTTTGGCCTGCAAGTCCCATCCCTGCCAGGATATTCCCATGGAGTCTCCCAGGTCATGCCTTCAAGACAGCCAATTATAGACCCTGCTCTGCCGGGAAGTCTTCAATACCAGGACCCTGAGGCCCTTAGCTCACACTTCCTCTCCAGGTCTACATGATTCTGTAGACTGTACCTCTCTCATGTCTTCAGACCCCAGAGATGAAAAAGCTCACACCTTCCAAAGGATTCTCCCTTGACTCACACTTGTCCTTGTCACTTGACAACCACTTCATACATCACTTGATGTGTGACAAACTCAAACAGGTTCCACTACCACACCAATACGCCCATGTATCCCTACTGAGGGAAAGCCTCAAATGCTGCTGAGAGGCCTCCTCACCTGCCTCTAATCCTCCCTGCAGCACGACACTCATAACAACTGTCAACCTAGGATCCTCCTACACCGTCATCTACTTCTCTGCTGCCCATGCTGGCCCTCGACAATCTGAAGGTACCACTTTCCACTGAACCTTTGTGAAGTCTCCAGTGGTCTCCCTGCCCAGCACAGTGCATCACAAATGACCACATTTGCCCCAAACCTTTTCTTTTCTTGTTTTAAAGATTTTATTTATTTATTTGACAGAGAGAGATGACAAGCAGGCAGAGAGGCAGGCAGAGAGAGAGGAGGAAGCAGGCTCCCCGCTGAGCAGAGAGCCTGATGTGGGGCTCGATCCCAGGACCCTGAGATCATGACCTGAGCCGAAGGCAGTGGCTTAGCCCACTGAGCCACCCAGGCGCTGCCTGCCCCAAACCTTTTCTAACAGCAAGTCTTTGAAACACCTCAAGGACCATAAAAACATCCCAAATTGCTGTTGAAGCCCCACAACACTGAATAAAGAGCATCCCCGACTATCAAATGCTCCTGTACAAGAGGTGCTGTATGTCTCCATGGGTTAAGGGCTGATTTCTGCTCTTCGCTGAGGTCTTGATCAGGGTCCTGAGTTCAGCCCCCATGTTGGACCCTATACCCGGCATGGAGACTACTGGGGAAAACAAACAAACAAACTCCTAGGTGTCCTAGCTGTATCTCTTGTTTGATCATTCCATGGAAGGCTTGCCCATGTATCTGCCACATCATTCTTTCTCCTTCACCACCTGTGTTGGCCATGCCCAGCAAACCCAACCAGGAGTTGAAGAGAAACACTCTGAAGCACAGTTTACCAGGACCCTGCGACCTACGGATAGCATTGTCTGGGTACTCTGCATTCCCTTCCTAAATGTGATCCAAATCTCCACCCTACACAATACCTATCATTCTTCCAACTGTCCATCCTAATGGTCTTTCTCGCCCCAATGTCCCAAGATTTCCCATCCAGCTGCCCACCTTTTGCCATCACTCACACTTCTCTGAAACATCAGAGATTGTAAACAATGTGAAAACAACTTAGGTATCCCCAAGGACAATCAACTCACTGGTAACTTCCATCTGGATGATGGCAGCCTTCATACCTTTGCCTACCCTAGCCATGTGAAAATAATGGGAAAACTCACCAACATGGGGTCAGAGGCTGCAACTGGGACACCCTCAGACACGACTACCGTGATGAACTGCAGACGCAAGAGGAGGGACAGACTCGACCCTATACTACCACAGTACTTCACTACCCCAGAGCCCCAAAAAAGACAGGCTTTCTATCACCCCACCCAACTTCAGCCAATGCCAAGCCACTGTTCTTGGGACTCCCAGTTTACTTCAATGCACTGGGTGTTCATAACAGCCTTCAAAACTCTTCCCTTTTCCCCTTAAAAAAATCCTATCTAGGGCGCCTGGGTGGCTCAGTGGGTTAAGCCGCTGCCTTCGGCTCAGGTCATGATCTCAGGGTCCTGGGATCAAGTCCCGAATCGGGCTCTCTGCTCAGCAGGAAGCCTGCTTCCCTCTCTCTCTCTCTGCCTGCCTCTCCATCTACTTGTGATTTCTCTCTGTCAAATAAATAAATAAAATCTTTAAAAAAAAAAAAAATCCTATCTCTTGGGGCGCCTGGGTGGCTCAGTGGGTTAAAGCCTCTGCCTTGGGCTCAGGTCATGATCCCAGGGTCCTGGGATCGAGCCCCGCATCAGGCTCTCTGCTCAGCAGGGAGCCTGCTTCCTCCTCTCCCTCTGCCTGCTTCTCTGCCTACTTCTGATCTGTCTCTCAAATAAATAAATAAAATCTTAAAAAAAAAAAAATCCTATCTCTCCTTTGTACTCCTGACTATCCTACTGTTTTGCCGAAGCTTGTTTGTTCTGAACTGCAATTTCTTTCTTTTACCCACCATTTTCGTGGGTAAAATAACTGCCAGTTTTTGTTTTCATTTTTACGGTTCACTGGAGTTTTCCCAGACCCCTCCCTTTCTCTGTGTGTCACCTGCAACACCCACAATTTGGTTTGGCTCTTCTTAAAAAAGTACTATAATTTGGGTCGCCTGGAAGGCTCAGTGTTAGCCTCTGCCTTTGGCTCAGTTCATGATCTCAGGTCCTGGGATGGAGCCCTGTGGCGGCAGGGAGCCTACTTCCCCCTCTCTCTGTCTGCCTCTCTTCCTACTTCTCATCAAATAAGTAAATAACATCTTTTTTTTTTTTTTTTTGTAATGACCACAATTCAACCAATTCTCCAACATCCACGGTGGTCATTCTACTCCATCAACAATAACACTGAAGGGTCTCGGTGACGCTGTCCCTTGAAGGCCCCACTCTCGACTTTGGCTCAGGTCAGGATCAGAGGATGCTGGGGCAGTTGTCTCCACTCTCAGAAGGGAGTCGGCAGGGATTCTATCTCTCCCTCTCTTCCGAGCCCTCAACGTGCGCGTGTTTTATGTCAAATAAATATCTTTTTTTTTTTTAAGATTTTATTTATTTATTTATTTGACAGAGAGAAATCACAAGTAGATGGAGAGGCAGGCAGAGAGAGAGAGGAAGGGAAGCAGGCTCCCCGCGGAGCAGAGAGCCCGATGCGGGACTCGATCCCAGGACCCTGAGATCACGACCTGAGCTGAAGGCAGCGGCCTAACCCACTGAGCCACCCAGGTGTCCCTCAAATAAATATCTTTAAGAAAATCAGTATCATCCGGGGCGCCTGGGTGGCTCAGTGGGTTAAGCCGCTGCCTTCGGCTCAGGTCATGATCTCAGGGTCCTGGGATCGAATCCCACATCGGGCTCTCTGCTCAGCAGGGAGCCTGCTTCCTCCTCTCTCTCTCTCTGCCTGCCTCTCTGCCTACTTGTGGTCTCTCTCTCTCTCTGTCAAATAAAAAAAAAAAAAAAAAACTTTAAAAAAATAAAAAAAAAAAAAAAGAAAATCAGTATCATCCACTCTGCAATTGCCTCCTGCTGCGCGCTCTGCCTGCGCGCTCACCCCCGGCGGCGGCGCTTCTCCGCGGCCCGAGAAAGCCCCCCTGACACCCGGGTTAGACTACCTCCCCTCACCGCCAGCAGACACGCCCTCGGCAGGCAGAGACCGCGCCGGCCTCACCCGCCGCGCCGCACCCTGCTCCTGACAGAACCAATGCAGCCGCGCGGTCCCCCGTTGGTGGCGCGGGCCCCCTGCAGCCCCCGCCCCCGCGGCCCGTCAGCCCGGAGCCCGCGCCCACACGCAGCCTGCCGGCGCTCCCACACGGGCCCCCGCCCACCGGCGCCTCCTTGTCCCGGACACCAGGGCCTGGGCCGCAGGGCCGCGAACAGGCGCCCCGCGCTCGGGCCTTCGGGGTCTGCGTGGGGGGCGGCGGGGAGGGCCCGGGGGACGAGCGTTTACCTCAGCCGAGTCCCTGGGCGCGGCTGCCGCCATTGGGCCGGAGGGGAGCGGACACCTGGGCTCAACTGTGTGCGGCGAGGACGGCGCCTCCCTCAGTCTTTCAGATCAGTCACACAAACACGCGACCCTCCACAGCAGCCTACGAATAAGCAGGTCCAACAGGCAGCAAAAACACCTACAGGTCTAGTAGCCTGAAGTTCCCCACCCCCAGCGGATGCGCATTCGTAGAATTGCCTTGTCCTGTTCCCTCATTGGCTCCTCGGTCTGTCCCCGTGGGCGGAGCTTTTTCTGGGTGGTGTGCGTCCTAAAGTTCTGGCTGTTGCCCTCAGGCGACCTTGAACCCTGGAATGTGTGTGCTTTGTTTACGTGGCTTCCTGACTGTTGGAGAAAAGAGCTGCTCGCACTCAGAGGAACCGCCCTTGCGACTTTAAAGGCAGAGAAGATCCCTCATTTCAGACTCCGTGACTCTCAGCTTCCAAAGTAGAAAAGTGCTATTTTAGATGCTCCTAATCCTTTTACTGAAATAGTCTATCCTTTCTGTACGACAGTTCAGAAATAAAGAGACCTTACATAGCTGCAAAGATGTTCCTGCTCCTCCAATGTTTGCATCCTGAAGTATTAGAGTCAGTTTCCTATGTTTCAGTAGGATTGGCTGGGAACTGTAGATTAGTTCCGGTTAAACAGCCAGATATTCAAGCCATCACACTGTAAAGGTCTGTTGGCTTTGTTCAGTGATTTGTGGATTGGGCAGCATCCCATCTAGCAAGGAGAGGGCAGCTCTTAAGTGCTATAGAAAGGGAAAGTTTTAGGGGCACCTGGGTGGCTCAGTGGTTTAAAGCCTCTGCCTTTGGTTCAGGTTATGATCCCAGGGCCCTGGAATCAAGGCCCGCACCCGGCTCTCTGCTGAGCAGGAAACCTGCTTCCTCCTCTCTCTCTGCCTGCTTCTCTGCCTACTTGTGATCTCTGTCAAATAAATAAATAAAATCTTAAAAAAAAAAAAAAAAAGGAAAGTTTTCTAAAGGTAGGACAAGACTACTATAAGCAGAAAAAAGGATTAGTTAAGGCGAAGTCACCTTACTGTGGAGACGAGTCTTATTAGGGGAATGCCTCAACTTTTGGGTGACAGAGAGGGCCCATCAATGTGGCAGATTACATTTTTGGTGCTGAGTAGAAAATTCCTGACTGAGCAGTGGAATCTGAATTTCTGGAGGAGGTTGAAAGTGCAATGAGCTCAGGTATTATGCCCTGGTTTGGTGACATGGCCTAGCTAAGTGACACTATTTGGGGCCCCTGGTTTCCTTTTTCATACCTTAAACATCTTGGTGACATTAAAGGAGGACGAGGGATGGTGAGTCACCCAGAATTATGGGGATAATGATGATGAGGTGCATTTCTGGTTCCACACTCAACCTCGCTTGCTTATATAGTGACTGTGTTGCATCTGTTGAGAAACATTTTTTTTTTAAGATTTTATTTATTTATTTGACAGACAGAAATCACAAGTAGGCAGAGAGGCAGGCAGAGAGAGAGGAGGAAGCAGGCTCCCTGCCGAGCAGAGAGCCCGACGTGGGACTAGATCCCAGGACTCTGAGATCATGACCCGAGCCGAAGGCAGCGGCTGAACCCACTGAGCCACCCAGGCGCCCCGAGAAACATTTTTATCCATGTATTTCTTACTCCGTATTCTCAGGTATATTCATTGCCTTTTAAGAGTCTGACATTACCTCAAACACAGAGGTAACTACTTAACTGATGCTAGTTTTGGTACCAAAAGTGTTTGGTACAAAGTGTTTGGTACCACAACACTTTGCCATTTTCAGTTGGAGCATGTGTGCGAAGGGAGAATCCGAGTCCACTGCTCTCATCGTCTTGCTGGGAAGTAATTCTTCTTTCTTCAGGCACTGGCAGTAAGTACTGTTGCTGGAGGAGCTGAAATTACTTCTAAAAAAATTGTGAAATACATATTTAGATGTTTAAAGACAGTAGCAGAAATAGATATGGGGAAACCCACATTCCATCTCCCTACACATCACTAAAGGCTAATAAACAGTTACCAGTTCACAGACCTTTTAGGAGAAGGCTTAGCAAATCTGAGAAAAGATAGAATCAAATGAGCATTCACCATTCTAGACCAATGTGCCTCATATAGTGAGGCTTTTATCTCTAACACGTGATTTTTTTCATTCCTGAAAACACTGAACTATGCTACTGTCAACCCGAAGGATAAAGAGCCCATTTTGTTTTGTTTTGTTGTTGTTGTTTTTAAAGATTTTATTTATTTATTTGACAGAGAGAAATCACAAGTAGATGCAGAGGCAGGCAGAGAGGGAGAGGGAAACAGGCTCCCCGCTGAGCAGAGAGGCCGATGGGGGACTCGATCCCAGGACCCTGAGATCATGACCTGAGCCGAAGGCAGTGGCTTAACCCACTAAGCCACCCAGGCGCCCCTGTTGTTGTTGTTTTTTACAAGCAAACTGAGTTAATTCTAGAATAACAGTGCAATTCCAACTCAGGATAAGCACACTATAGCAAACCAGGAACAATACAAAGAGACAAGAGGAAAGTCAGCTTTTATTAGGTCTTAGAAGATTGAGGAGGATAACTTTGAATAAAATGTCCTTGAAAAACCAGAGATTGAGTTTTGACAGTGTTTCATTGTCTGCATACCAAGGTTAGTGTGTCCTTGCTTCCGCAAGGAGGTATCAACCTTTCTTTTATTAAAAGCAGAAGATTAGGGCGCCTGGGTGGCTCAGTGGGTTAAGCCGCTGCCTTCGGCTCAGGTCATGATCTCAGGGTCTTGGGATCGAGGCCCACATCGGGCTCTCTGCTCAGCAGGGAGCCTGCTTCCTCCTCTCTCTCTGCCTGCCTCTCTGCCTGCTTGTGATCTCTCTCTGTCAAATAAATAAATAAAATCTTTAAAAAAAAAAAAAAAAAAAGCAGAAGATTAAAATCCTCCCAGGAATGTATGTTCATTTGTCAAGATAAAAATTACCTTCCTTCCTACTGCTGATTTTGCATGTCCTACAAGTGTGTAGCCTGTGGTTCCTTAATCCATTTTCAATAAGTTGTCTCATGATTTCCACATTACTTTAGAGAGACTTAAAAGAGGACATTTAGGGTACCTAGAGTTAAAATGGCAGGGAAATTGAAAATGTCATCTTTATTTACTGTTCTAACAAATATGCATTGGGGTTTTCAGGAACTTGGGTAGATGCATGGGAGAAATGCAGGCACAAGACAAGCAGTCCTAGGGATGCCTGAGTGTCTCAGTCGGTGAAGTGCCTGCCTTCGGCTCAGGTCATGAACCCAGGGTCCTGGGATTGAGCCCCTCATTGGGCTCCCTGCTCCACGAGGAGCCTGCTTCTCCCTCTCTCTCTGCCTCTTTTCCTGCTTGTGCATGTTGTGTCTCTCTGACAAATAAATAAAATATTAAAAAAAAAAAAGACAAGCAGTCCTGTGTTCCTGTGGCACTCATTATGTTTAAGGAAAACACAGGAAACAAAAGCAGAAATACTGAGTTAAACAGCATGGTAGGTTGTAGCAGGAGCAATGGAACAAGGAGAGGTGATGTTGTGAAAAGGGGATTGGATGGAAGAGGCAGTAAGGAAGCCCCACTTGGCAGAGCCTTGACAGACAGGATCACAAGTAGGCAGAGAGGCAGGCAGAGAGAGAGAGAGAGGAGGAAGCAGGCTCCCTGCAGAGCAGAGAGCCCGATGTGGGGCTCGACCCCAGGACTCTGGGATCATGACCTGAGCCGAAGGCAGAGGCTTAACCCACTGAGCCACCCAGGTGCCCCTAGGCATCCCATTTTTTTTTTTTTTTTTTTTTAGGCATCCCATTTTTAATGAAGGAAATTAATGTGTTCTGAGGAATTTTGCTGCTGAGGTTACAAGCTCCTGCTGCTGTAGAGCAGGTAAGTGTGAGTGGAGGAGTATCAGGTGCCCATCCCCAGGATGCACAGGAAGGAGATGCAGTGCTATATGTCTGTCTCAGCCAGAGGCTTCTTGAAACACTCACTCTGAGGCTACCCCCAGAGTCCCTGAGTCAGTAGGTTGTCTCGTGCAGTGAGAATGAGCATTTCTAATGAGCTGGGGTGCAGCTGATGGAGAAAGCAATGCAGAGATGAAGCCTTGACAAGAGTTTTTTTTGAGGGGGAAGGCCGGGCGGCCTCCCTCCAGACTCCAGTAGAGGGCGGCTGGGGACCTACAGACTGTGATGAGTGGAAGAGCCCAGGCTGCTAATGCACACCTGCAGAGGGTCCCTGTGCTGAGTGGAGCAGACTGAAGCCTTAAAGGACTGGAGTGCCAGGGTCACCACTGGGGAAGACTCCACAGGAAGCCACCCTCCAACTCCCTTTCCAGCTTCCTATTGAAATCAACAAGCAGGACATTAGATGCAGGTGACTCTGATGCTCTACCCCCTACACAGGCAAACTGAAACCTAACCTCCAGCGAATTCTTTTAAATGTCTCAAATGGGGGCGCCTGGGTGGCTCAGTGGGTTAAGCCTCTGCCTTCAGCTCAGGTCATGATCCCAGAGTCCTGGGATCAAGCCCTGCATCCGGCTCTCTGCTCGGCGGGGAGCCTACTTCCCCCTCTGTCTCTGCCTGCCTCTCTGCCTACTTGTGATCCTGTCTGTCAAATAAATAAATAAAATCTTTTAAAAAATGGGATGCCTAGAATGACAGTTTTCTGTTGTTTTTTTAACAGATTACTAGTCCTCTGTGGACACAGAAAATGAAATTCACTAATCACTCTGCTGTGGAGAACGAAGGAGAACAACAAAGTTCCTTACAACTTCCACCCCACTGACAAGTACTTGGGAAAGGCAGGACGACCTTACTCTAGCAACTCAACTCCCTCAGGGTAGTACTTTCCTAAAGGAAAAGGACACCTTAGCTTGACCTTAGCCAGAACTCCAGGATCCTGTAAGTCTTCTTTAACATATGAAAATCTCTTTGGAAACTTCCTTTAGTTCTACCCAGCACCCCCCCCCCCAATGATTAGCAATCATTCTCTAAACAAATAGCCCACTGATACCCATCGGAAGGGTCTCAGGACTAAGGTTTTAGTAAACAGTACTAAATGAGATCCTCACAACAGCTATCCCTCAAGGTCCTGGAAACCTTGCTAACAAGATTCTAAGAGACTAATGCTATACCCAAACTTAAAAATATGAGTTACCCCTCATAATCCCAGTGCAACTCTTTCTGACCACAGGTCCTATTCTGTACTTTAATAAACCACCTCTGTCTTCCAGAAGACATCTCAAGAATTCTTTCTTGACCACGTGATCCCTCACCCCAACATTTCTTTTTTTTTTTTTTTTTTGAGATTTTATTTATTTATTTGACACAGAAAGAGAGCACAAGCAAGGGGAGCGGTAGGCAGAGGGAGAAGCAGGCTCCCCACCGAGCAAGGAGATGGATGTGGGGCTCCATCCCAGGGTCCTGACCCAAAGGCAAACCCTTAACTGACTGAGCCACTAAGGAGCCCCTCACTCCAACATCTCACCCAACTCTATGTGATGCACAAAAACTATTTTTTAAAAAGATTTTATTTTATTTATTTGACACAGAGAGAGAGAAAGACGGCAAGAGAGGAAACACAAGAGCAGGAGAGGGAGAGGGAACAGCAGACCCTGAGGAGCAGGGAGCCCGATGTGGGGCTCCATCCCAGGACTCTGGGATCATGACCTGAGCCGAAGGCAGACTGTTGAGCCACCCAGGCGCCCCCCAAAAATAATTTATTTGCAGTACAATATCCTTTTAGAATTTCTCTGGCACATGGAAGGGTTGCTCTGTGTGTGTGAGGGGCTCTTTGTTCAAATATGTTCCTATGTCAAAAAATCCAAGTTTGGTTGCACATGGCTTCAAATCCAATACTCAACAGACAACTACTGACTAGAACAGTGTATGAGCTTTAATCAGGAGACAGGCCACATGGAGAGAAGGCAGACCACTATACAAAGGCCAACTCCAAAGTTGTTTGGCCTCACCCAAACAGTTTTTATTTGGGGGGGGGTTATTTACTTATTTGAGAAAGAGAGAACACAAAGCTGGGGTAGAGGCAGAGGGAGAGAGAAAGAAGCAGGATCCCTGCTGATGGGGGACTCTATCTCAGGACCTGGGATCATGACCTGAGTTGAAGGCAGATGCTTCACCGACTGAGCCACCTGGTGCCCCAGCCAGGGGTTTTTAGAGGAGTTTGGGGAAGTTAACTAGTAAAGGGTGTACACCTGTCCTTAACACTTCTCAACTACATGCAGACTCCATGATACTACCTATCGATGTCATCACAGTGCTGGTGGGCTGGTTCCTTCCTTAATGCCTAGAGATTGTGCAAGAGGGTCTGTTCTGCTTTGTGGCATTCACAATGCTCAGCTCTTTCTTTTTTTTTTTTTTTAAATTTTTTTTTTTTAAGATTTTATTTTTTATTTGACAGAGAGAGATCACAAGCAGGCAGAGAGGCAGGCAGAGAGGCAGGCAGAGAGAGGGAAGGAAGCAGGCTCCCCGCCGAGCAGAGAGCCGGATGCGGGGCTCGATCCCAGGACCCTGGGATCATGACCTGAGCCGAAGGCAGCAGCTTAACCCACTGAGCCACCCAGGCGCCCCTGCTCAGCTCTTTCTATGAGAGAAAACATGACCTATAGATAAACGAGAAAGGTTAATCCATCATGTGGGCTAAGGATGCTTCTTTAACCTTAAGATTACTAGGTTGGCCCAAGGGCCCGAGATGAGTTCACATATATATACTGTTTTCTTCGGACTAAAAGAGGACCTTGGCTGCCCCCATTTTGACTTCAAACTTTCTAGTTGGGTTCTTTCCAGCCTGTCTCTTGACAGACGGAAGACCCTGTTGGCAAGGCATCCCCTAATGGGAACCAAAACTATCCCCTCGAGCTCTAAGAATTGTCCTGAGCCAGCAAGTGCCCCACCTATGACTGACTCCAGGAGTGATCTGACTTTCACTGCCTACCTGCATGTACCACCCACCTTTGGTCGAAAATTTCCTTATACAAACCTGAAGCTACTTTTGTCACTTTGGAGTCAGTCTTTGAGAGGTGAGTCCAGGGATCTTCTCTGCACCGGCCTCACTGAGAGAGATTCCTTCCCTGTTTCACCACCACCTCTCCCTCCGCCTTTGGACTTGGTCACAAAGGAGAGGCCAAACCTAGTCTGTTCGAGACCCTCAGGGTAGGTGCTCTTGCACCCCTATGCCCCGACAGTACAACAAAGTCATAACGAATAAGGGATAGGTGGTGCCTGGTGGGGATATATAGACAGGGGGCTCCATGATCAGGTTCACAAAAATCCCAAAAATGTGGAGATGTAAGGAAACCAGAGGAAAGGGAACACTCCAGACTTCCCTGCCCTAGGTGCCTGAGGGGGATGACAGTCTCCTGTGATCCCAGAAAATAACCAGACCCTAAAAAGAAGTAAGCCACTAAAGATGTTATCACTAGTCCTTAATCAGTGGTGTTGCCAGTAGACAAGCCGAAAAGATTTAAGTTCCCTGGTTAGCTTTCTATAAAAGACCAACCCTAAAAGCCCTCAGTGGCAACCCAGTCCGGATCCCTCTCGCTCCTGAGAGATTTTTCCGTATTCTTGCTTAATAAACTTCTACTGCTTTACTCACGCTCCTTTTCCGGAGATTCATTATTCAATTCCGTGAGACAAGAGTCTCCCTCTCGGGCTTCAATTATTTGTTGACCAACCTGCTCCTGAGGCTTTTTTCCCTTAAGATAATCGTGGACAACCTAATCTGGGGAGTTTAGTCCAGACTTCTACACCCTGGCACCGCCAGGAGGCGCCAGAGTGGTCCTGCTGCCGCCAGAGTAATGGAGGACTCTCCTGTGGACGGGGCTGAGTCCCTGAGGGGCCTGACGGCTCAAGAACGGTCAATGGTCCTGGGAAGGCACTGCCTTAAAGATCAGCGGTGGGAACTTCGGCTCCAGAGGAAATTCGGGAATTCAGCCCAGAGGGTCCTTCCTAAATCTTCTACCCAGGGTGCTGATCCCCTCCAGGCCTCTCCTTTGCCCCTGAGCCACCCTGCCCTCCTGCCTGGTATGATTGTCCTCAGGATATCCCACCACGATCTCCACACTCAGCCCCTTTCTCACTGACTCCCCAAGATGACATCGCGCTCACAGGAGGGTCCGCAGAGGAAAAGGCCCCTACAGTTCCCATACTAGCACTCGACCTGGGTACACTCTTCCTTATGAGCCAAGATGGACCTCACCTGGCCTTCCTTTTCTTTCCTTTCCTTTTCCCTCCCCTCCCTCCTCTTTCTTTCTCTTTCTTTTTTCTTTTCTTTCCCTCCTTCCCTCCCTCCCTCTCTTCCTTTCCTTTCTTCTTTTCCTATCTCTCCCTCCCTTTTGCTCTATCCTCTCTCCCTTCCTTCCTCCCACATTTTTACTCCTTCCTTTCCTCCTTTCTTTTATTTTTTTTAATTTTTTTTTAAAGATTTTATTTATTTATTTGACAGAGAGATCACAAGTAGGCAGAGAGGCAGGCAGAGAGAGAGAGGAGGAAGCAGGCTCCCTGCTGAGCAGAGAGCCCGATGCGGGACTCGATCCCAGGACCCTGAGATCATGACCTGAGCCGAAGGCAGCGGCTTAACCCACTGAGCCACCCAGGCGCCCCTCCTCCTTTCTTTTAAAAAATAAAACTGCTAGTTGCTAGTGGGGCGCCTGGTGGCTCAGTGGGTTGAGCCTCTGCCTTAGGCTCAGGTCATGATCTCAGGGTCCTGGGATCGAGCCCCGCATGGGGAGGGGTGTCTCTGCTCAGTGGGGAGCCTGCTTCCCCCTCTCTCTCTGTCTGCCTCTCTGCCTACTCGTGATCTCTGTCAAATAAATAATAAAATATTTTTTAAAAATGCTAGTAAGTTAAATGAATTACTTTTAAGCACTTGACATTACAGCCCACGCATTAAGGGCAGCCTTAAAGAGATTTACACCCTTCCTCCACTCTCTTGCATAGCTGGCAAAAATCAGTGCCAAACTTCTAGAGTCCCAGAATTAGCACACGTTGGGTGACATGGTCCCCTACTGTAGCCAATTAAGCTCTAGGTGAGAGGAGCTGAGACTGGTCAGAGCCCAGGGCATCTTCATGCTGAACCACTAAACCTTCCTGTGCATCCCCCAGCCTGCAGCTACAAAGGATCTGACATGCAAGCCCTCAGGTGGAAGGATGAAAGTGGATCAGAACAGGCAGAATGTAAAGGTGATAGTTCAAACAAACGGCTGAAGTCACCACCTGGAGGTAACAAGCAAAAGGTGCACCAACACTGACCCCAGATCTATTCTGAGAGAGGCCCCATCCCACCTGGCTCCCAGCCCTTCCAGGATAGGGGGCTGGAAATGACACCAGCGTCCCCCCCCCTCCCCAGGCCCAGGAGTCTTCCCCTGAAAAGCTGTCTGGAAACACAGTCCCAGGCTGTGGTGAGATGCGCAGAATATAGACTTCTTGGGGACCAGCAGTCAACTATTACAGAAAGAGAAGGAGGGCGCCTGGTTGGCTCAGTTGTTAAGTGTCTGCCTTTGGCTCAGATCATGATTACAGGGTCTTGGAATCGAGCCCCACAACTGGATCTCTGCTCAGCAGAGAGCCTGCCTCTCCTTCTCCCTCTGTTGCTCCCCCTGCTTGTGCTATCAGATAAAATAAATCTTTAAAAAAATAAAATAAAGAGAAGGAAATGAATCATTTGGTTGGTGCACCAGGGTGAGAAGTTCTTTCAGTCTATGGGGTGGGATGGGAGGAAGCAACTCTGAACCAGGTGGGTGTGCCTGGCAACATTGTCATTACTAGGTTGAGAACCAGCCAGATTTTCAGCCACCCATCAGGCTGTTTAAGGAAGTCCCTCCCCTCAGACCTGTCAGGATTAAAGTTTCCTGCCTATGAGCTCCTGCAGACCTCCAGTCAGCTCCCACGCCCCACAGTGAGCAGTTTTCCACCAAACACCCAAATACAGTTATTCAGCACCTTTTTCTGAGAATATCCCACTCTCACAATGGGAGAATTTACACTCTGGAAAGTGGCAAAAACTACAAAGTGGGGATGAAGTTTTGTTTTCCTGAATGGCTGCACTTAAGAAGAAAATGATGATATAAGTAAGAATGCACCCTAGACTTAAATCCATAAGGTATTTTGGGCCATGACATTGTGGACACAAAAAAATCTGAGGATGGCACAAAACAGACTCATACATCAATGGAACAGAATAGAGAGCCCGGAAATGGACTCTCAACTCTAGGTCAAGAAATGGGCAGAGAACAGGAACAGACATTTCAGCAAAGAAGACATCCAGATGGCCAACAGACACATGAGAAAGTGCTCCACATCACTTGGCATCATGGAAAAACAAATCAAAACCACAATGAGATACCACCACACAACAGTCAGAATAGCTAAAATTAACAAGTCAGGAAATGACAGAAGTTGGCGAGGATGTGGAGAAAGGGGAGCCTCCTACACTGCTGATGAATGCAAGGTGGTGCAGCCACTCTGGAAAACAGCATGGAGGTTCTTCAAAATGTTGAAAATAGAGCTGCCCTACGACCCAGCAATCACACTACTGGGTGTTTATCCTGAAGATACAAATGTAGTGATCCGAAGGAACATGTGCACCCAAATGTTTATAGCAGCAATGTCCACAATAGCCAAACTAAGAAAAGAGCCTAGATGTCCATCAACAGATGAACAGATAAAGATGTGGTCTATATACACAATGAATACTATGCAGCCATCCAAAAAAAACCAAAAACAAAATCTTGGCATTTGCAACAAAGTGGATGGAACTAGAGGGTATTATGCTGAGTGAAATAAGTTAGTCAGAGAAAGACAATTCCATGTGATCTCCCTGATATAAGGAATTTGAGAGGCAGAGCGGGGGCGGGGTTGTGGGGGAAAGGGAGAGAAAAAAATGAAACAAAATGGGACTGGAGAGGGAGACAAACCCCAAGAGACTCTTAATCTCAGGAAACAAATTGAGGGTTGCTGCAGGGGGCGGGGGAAGGGAAAGATGGGGGGCTGGGTATTGGACATTGGGGAGGGTGTGTGCTATGGTGAGTGCTGTGAATTGTGTAAGCCTGATGATTCACAGACCTGTACTCCTGAAGCAAATAATACATTCTGTTAATAAAAAAAAAAAAAACCCAACTAAGATTCCATATGAAAAAAAAATTTTGAGGAACAATACTGAATACCCTTCCAGTATTACTCTGACTCCACAGACAAAAATGTCGCACCACGTGAATGAGGAAGATTTCATCATATACCTTCGTTGCATGCATGTATTATTTGAAATTAAAAAAGGAACTAGTTATGGGACACCTGGGTGGCTCAGGGGGTTAAGCCTCTGCCTTTGGCTCTGGTCATGATCTCAGGGTCCTGAGATCATCCAGATCTTTTTTTAAAAAGATTTTATTTATTGGGCGCCTGGGTGGCTCAGTGGGTTAAGCTGCTGCCTTCGGCTCAGGTCATGATCTCAGGGTCCTGGGATCGGGTCCTGCATCGGGCTCTCTGCTCTGCAGGGAGCCTGCTTCCTCCTCTCTCTCTCTCTGCCTGCCTCTCTGCCTACTTGTAATCTCTCTCTGTCAAATAAATAAATAAAATCTTAAAAAAAAAACATTTTATTTATTTACGTGACACACACACAGAGAAATCACAAGTAGGCAGAGAGGCAGGCAGAGGGGGGGGGAAGCAGGCTCTCTGTTGAGCAGAGAGCCCCATGAGGGACTCGATCCCAGGAACCTGAGATCATGACCTGAGCTGAAGACAGAGGTTTAACCCACTGAGCCACCCAGGCACCCTGTAAATAAATAAAATCTTAAAAAAAAAAAAAAAAGGGAACTATTCATAACTCACTTCAAAGAAAATGGGCAAATGATATGAACAGAAATTGTATGACAGAAGACATACAAGTGGTAAATAAACACATGAAAAAAAATGCTGAAAGGCAGAAATCCCTAGGAACTGCAGTTACAACACAGCACCGCAAATGTGTTAAAAGGGCTGACATGAAAGACTGATCTGAGTACGTACTGTCAGGGATGGAAGAAACTGCATCTCTCACATATGTGGGGTGGGAATGCGATGGTGAAGTTTAGATTCCATTTTGGCCCTTGGCCCTTTCAGGGAAATGTTAACACTCACCTACCTGTGACTTAGCCAATGTACGTTGAGTTTTAACAGGAGAGAAATGAAACCTCTATCCGCGTAAGGAACCATAATGAAAATATATAGAGGGATTGGTTTGTGTAAGTGAAACACTGATAGTAACCCAAGTGCTCCCAACAGATGAAGAGATCGATAGTGTATATATCCAGAAAGAAAACAGTACTGTTGACTGAAAGGGACACATATGTAAAATGACCTCAGAGCAGAATGACCGAAGTAAAAAGGTGAGAGGGTGTCTGGGTGGTTTAGTCAGTTAAGCCTCTGCTTTCAGCTCAGATTGTGAGCTCAGGGTCTTGGGATAAAGGCCTGCATCAGGCTCCCTACTAGCGAGTCTGCTTCTCCCTCTGCCCCTCCCCCAGCTCATGCTAACAAGCAAAATCTTAAAAGGATGGAAATCCAGCTTGAGAAGGAATGGTTTATTTACTTTTAAGATTTATCCATTGTCAGAGAAACAGAGAGATAGAGCGCATGCAAAGCAGGGGGAACTGCAGACAGAACAAACGGGGTACCCGCTGAGCAAGAGAAGCCCAATGCAGAGCTTGATCCTAGGATCCTGGAATCATGACCTAAACCAAAGGCAGATGCTTAACCCACTGAGCCACCCACACAACCCAAGGAATGGTTTATCGAAGGCCTTGGGGACAGAAGCAAGACTAGGGCAACCTTAGCAGAAGTAGGACTCCATACCACCTCCAACAGTAAGACTTGCTTTTATAACCCTGGGGGCTGGGGTGTACCTGAGAGACAACCAGGGAGGAAGATGATTCAGAACACGTGTCTGCCATAGCTATACAAGACACTAAGAAGAATGCTCCCTAAGTGGGGTCACAAAGTTACACCCTTGGACTCTGAAATCTCCCGTTTTTGTCATTTTCTGGCCTAAACCACAGTGGCCTTGACATGTAAGCGCCACAGAGGACAAAAGAATTCAGAGACCTTTGGATTATTTTGACAATGTATCTGAAAGTGGAGAGTTTCTGTGCACACTGATCCTTCCCAGCCAGTCACTGCAACATCTGAGGGCACACTTTTTTAAGAGATACATACCACTTAGGTGGCTGGTGTCTCCTCTACTCCCTAGTTACCCAATCATCTAGATTACCAATTACAGTCCCCCTGCCCCTGTGCAGCTCCAAGTGGAAACTGCACAGCTGGTCACAAGACTCCTGTGAAGGATGTGGGTAGAGATTCCACTCAACAGTGCCCCGCAGCCTGAGCTATCAGCTATGGACAAGCAAAATATTCATTTCCACAAGCACTGGAGAAGGTCTCAAGTGCTCCCTCTTCACGGTGACCTCTGGGCACACAAAGCTTCCTGGCACCCAGACCACAAAACCCAGATGTAGATCCGAGGAGGCTGTATTAGCTAGAACTGATGTAATACGGTACCACACTCTGAGTGACGAGAGAAATTTATTTCACCCCAATCTGGAGTCTCGAAATTGAACATAAGGTGTCAGCCGGGTTAGTTTCTTCTGAGGCCTTTCTCCTTGGCTTGCAGATGGGGATCCCATCTTCACAATCACCCAGCTGTGCTTGTACCCTCATCTCCTCTTTTTTTTTTTAAAGATTTTTTTATTTATTTACTTGACAGAGATCACAAGGAGGCAGAGAGGCAGGCAGAGAGAGGGAAGGAAGCAGGCTCCCCGCTGAGCAGAGAGCCCGATGCGGGGCTCGATCCCAGGACCCTGGGATCATGACCTGAGCCGAAAGTAGAGGCTTTAACCCACTGAGCCACCCAGGCGCCCCTCATCTCCTCTTCTTATGACACCAGCCATACCGCATGAGTCCATCCTAATAACCCACTTCAACTTCATGATGTTTTTGAAGATGCTATGTCTAACTATCGTCACGTTGAGAGGTTGGGGGGGTTATAACTTCAAAATGTGAATTGTGAGTGCACATTCAGCCCATCAGATAGGTTTTAGAGTTAATGCAAATTAAGGCCCAGGCTGGAGAATAGTAATGTATGCAGGTAGGTAATATCCATTCTGGGACACAATTAACATGGAATGCAATGAAATCTGTTCACTCCTACATGTGGGGAGCCCAATTCTGATTTCAAACCACTCCTTAGAGTGAACACAACACCGAAGATTACAGGTAATTAAATAAAAAGGACATATTAATGCATAAACATTTCCTCTGGAAATGCAGATTGGAAATTGATTGGAAATGCAATTGAAATTGCAGCTTGGAAGCTGCAAAGATTTATCAGAAGCATTATAAGACCAACAAGTCCCTATGAGATTTAGTCTTCCTGTGCAACTAACTGCCCAAAACATAGATCAGGTGCTGATGGTCAACACTGGGTTACATGCATGACCAAAATCAGAAGGAAATGAAGAGACCCAATTACCTGTAATTTCCATCAGCAAATGACAAAGGACAGCAGCACTGTTAAGCATGTTGGGTAGTGACTGATCTACATTACTGGGACCATCCAGGTGGCAGAAATGAAAGGACTTCTGCCATGCAATCTGGCAGTGACTTCTAGCATTAACTTCAGACACATCAGAACACAATATACACCTTCTGAATTTTTTGCCAAAAGGCTGTACTTATGCAAAGTCATTCAACTGTAGAGATTCAGCTGAACAAAGTTCAATTCAGGAAGGTGGCTTCCTCAAAAAGGTTCTTCTCCAGGGGCGCCTGGGTGGCTCAGCGGGTTAAAGCCTCTGCCTTCAGCTCGGGTCATGATCCCAGGGTTCTGGGATCGAGCCCCGCATCGAGCCCGGCATCGGGCTCTCTGCTCGGCGGGGAGCCTGCTTCCTCCTCTCTCTCTCTGCCTGCCTACTTGTGATTTCTGTCTGTCAAATGAATAAATAAAATCTTTAAAAAAAAAAAAAAAAGGTTCTTCTCCAGAGTAAATATTCTAAAGAGGGAAATGTTACATTTTATGCTATTTTTAACTCTTTCTGCAGTGTGAACTCTCCAGTGTGGAATGAATACAGATAACCAGCTAAAGGAATTGTGTCATTCACCTACTCATGAAGACTTGCTCCAGGGCTAATTCAGATTTTCATGAAACGTTATCTTTAAATTATCTCCCAAGAAATCACATGCTAAACCTACTGCATTAGAGGATAGGGGTTGAACATACCAGTTTTTGTGAACATAAACATTCAGTTCATAATATTGCCCATAAGGACTCTATTTCCTGTGTATTTCCTCAGGTTGAAGGAGGCTAAAGATTTAGCAAAAAGATTCCCCACAACAGCATCCCTAAGGCCTGTTGCTAGTGTGAACTCTGTGATGATGACTAAGAGCACCATGACTCATAAAAGATTTCCCACATTCGCTGCAAGCAAAAGACTTTTCTCCTATATGAATTCTCTGGTGTTTTATGAATGTCGACTTACACTTCCAAGATTTCCCACATTCACTACACTTATAAGGCTTTTCACCTGAGTGAACCCTTATGTGTACATTGAGGCTATTTCTTCTGACAAAGGACTTGCCACATTTACTGCACTCATAAGGCCTTTCCCGAGAGTGAACTCTCTGGTGAGAACGGAGGACAGAACGAGCAGTGAAAGATTTCCCACACTGACTGCAATCATAAGGCCTTTCTCCAGTGTGAAGTCTCTGGTGATCACGGAGGACAGAACTACAGGTAAAAGATTTCCCACATTCACTACAATCATAGGGACTTATTCCAAGGTGACTCTGACGATGATACCGGAGGGCACAGCTATGACTAAAAGATTTCCCACATTCACTGCACAGGTAAGGTTTTTCTCCTGTGTGAATTCTCTGGTGTTGAATGAACGTTGACTTATAGTTCAAAGATTTCCCACATTCATTACATTTATAGGGTCTTTCACCTGAGTGAACCTTGATGTGTACATTGAGGCTATTTCTGTGGAGAAAGAACTTGCCACACTCATGGCACTCATAAGGCTTTTCTCCAGTGTGCACTCTTTGGTGAGAACGGAGGGCAGAACTAGAGGTAAAAGATTTTCCACATTCACTGCACTCATAAGGCCTTTCTCCTGTGTGTATTCTCTGGTGAGAACGAAGGACAGAAGTAGCTGAAAAAGATTTCCCACATTCACTGCACTCATAAGGCCTTTCTCCTGTGTGAATTCTCTGGTGTTGAGTGAATGTTGACTTACACTTCAATGACTTCCCACATTCATTACACTTATAAGGCTTTTCACCTGAGTGCACTTTTAGGTGCACGCTCAGGCTATTTCTTCGGACAAAGGTCTTGCCACATTCAGTGCACTTATAAGGTCTTTCTCCAGTGTGGACTCTGTGGTGATAATGGAGGGCAGAACTTGTGGTAAAAGTCTTCCCACATTCACTGCACTCATAAGGCCTTTCTCCAGTATGAAGTCTCTGGTGATCACGGAGGACAGAACTAGTGGTAAAAGTTTTCCCACAGTCACTGCATTCATAAGGCCTTTCTCCAGTGTGAACTCTCTGGTGAGAATGAAGCACAGAACTAGTGATGAAAGATTTCCCACATTCACTGCACTCATAAGGCCTCTCTCCTGTGTGAATTCTCTGGTGTTTAATCAATGATGCCTTACACTTCAAAGATTTCCCACATTCATTACACTTATAAGGCCTTTCACCTGAGTGAACCTTTCTGTGTACTTTGAGGATATTTCTTCGGACAAAGGACTTGCCACATTCTGTGCACTGATAAGGTCTCTCTCCTGTGTGAATTCTCTGATGATACCGTAGGTCAGTCCTAGAGATAAAAGATTTCCCACATTCACTGCAAGCGTAAGGCCTTTCTCCTGTGTGAATTCTCTGGTGTTTAATGAATGTTGACTTAAACTTAAATGATTTCCCACATTCATTACAATTATAAGGTCTTTCCCCTGAATGAACCTTTATGTGTACATTCAGAGTATTTCTTCGTAGAAAGGACTTGCCACATTCACTGCACTCATAAGGCCTTTCTCCTGTGTGAATTCTCTGGTGTTTAATGAATGCTGACTTACACTTCAAAGATTTCCCACATTCATTACATTTGAAAGGCCTTTCACCTGAATGAACCTTTATGTGTACACTGAGGCTATTTCTTTGGAGAAAGGACTGGCCACCGCACTCATAAGGCCTTTCTCCAATGTGAAGTCTCTGGTGGTAATGGAGGACCGAACTACTGGTAAAACATTTCCCACAATCACTGCACTCATACTGTCTTTCCCCTGTGTGAGATCTCTGATGATATGACAGGGCAGACATAGACGGAAAAGATTTTGTACAGCAACGACACTTATATAAACGTTCTCCAGACTGAACCCTATGACTAATCAACAATGAGCTCCCACTAAGGGATTCTGCACACTCGCTACAAACATAACTCTTTCCTCCACTGTGCCATCTCTGGATATGAAGGGGGACAGATTTGCCACTGAAGGATTTCCCACATTTGCTGCACATGTTCTGCCTGGACCCACCCTGAGTATTCCCATGTTCATTCAGGGTTGGTTGTTGCCCAAGGGATTTTCCACATGGACCAAACTCATGATGTCGTGCTCTAGTATGGTATCTCTGGTGTATGGCAAATAAGGATTTGTACCTGAAAATTTTCCCACATTCACTGCACACAAAGGACTGTCTACCAAAGTGGACACCCTGCTCCCGAGTATCCGTGTGTTTGGGACCAAAGGCGTTCTCGCATCCGCCCCAAGCGCCACGACTGCTTCCGCATTGTAATGTGGCCCTGCACTGGGAGATTCTGTGTGGCTTCTCCACAGTATGAGTGACCTCTTGGCCCAGATACCCCGAGCCAGAGAGCAAGTCCTTCTCAACCTCTCCACAAGTAAAGGGCTTTCCCGAACTACCGGATCCCGAGCTCTTGACAGCAGAGGCCCTGTCCACACGGCTTCTGAATGGTTTTGCTCCCAAGGGCTCCTCCTGCTGCTGCTGCTGCTGCTGCTCCAACTTCACACTGAAAGAAAATCGTTTCCCGCAGGCCCCACACCCCAACCGTTTCTGGCTGTTTTCTTTGCCCTGGAGCTCAGCCAAGTGGAAAATGTCTCTCAAGACGGGACCACACATCTCACAGGGGTGGGTCTTCCGGGAAGACAGAGCAGCCCTGGGCGTCCAGGTCCGTGAAACGCCTACAGAAGCGCTCTGTGCAAAGGGGGCCTCCTCATCCTCTGCTCCACAGCAGCAACCTGGAAGCAGAGAAACGTTGGTGAAACACGTGCTGGCTGTAGCGCGGGGTGAGCCCATCACACACGCACCCGACTCACCTAAGCAGGATGTACAGCATGCTTTTCCAGACAAAGGAGACAGAATTCATTTGAAAGACAGGTCGCTGTGCACGACTGGGCACAACCAGTCAGAGTACTGGGGAGAGCACACTAGAAGGACAGAAAACTAGGGTATGACACAAAGAAGACAGCCAGAGCCTACAGCTTATTCTTTGCCCAAAGGTTTGTGTAGGTCCATTTCTGCTGCTGAGATTTGGCTGAGTAGAAACTACAGGAATATCCCACCCCAAGAAATTTACTTGTGGTCAAGGACAGTTGAGGGCATGTGAATATGTCATGGTAAAACTTTCAGGGGTGAATGCTGAACCACATGGAAATAGCAGTGAGAGATACGGGTGCCATGTGGAGGCCCGAGAAGCATTAATTAACCCTATACTGGACACCATGGAAGTACCAAAGGGTAGAATTCCGAAGTCCACAAACTGTCAATAGTAAGGAAGGAAAGACAGAAATGGGGTGTGGCCATCTGCGTAGACACCGCAGTCAGGTTGAAGAAATTGAAGAAACTCAGTATGATCTGAACACGGTGCTGGTATCACACTTCTCCCAGCTGCCATCCACCAGAACCAGGTTCCCTATGAGCCCACCTGCTCATGCCTGGAGCACGTCCATGCTGTGACACACAACGGACTCTTCCCTGGAAGCCTTCCTGAGCAACCAAAGGGTACCAGAAGCACACTAATACTGTAGGAAAACGGGCCAAGGGGACCGCCAGCACTGTCTTAGAGCTACCCAGGACACAACAAAGAAAAACATCCTATGCGACTGATGGCAGCAGGAAGGCGGGAAAGCAGAAATCATCCCTCACCTCAACAAAAAATCAGTTCGACAGCTGTCTATGAGTGGCCTTAGCCTGAGTGCCCAAGAGCCCATTAACACTGACTAGAACACAGCAGACCATCAAAGGGGGCACAAGCACACAGAAAGACGGCTGGAGACTGTGTTAACACAGACATGTGCGACGTGTGAGAAATTAGGCCTGGGCTGGCTCCATCCGGCGCAGGGTGGGTGTGACTGCGGTCCCTGATCACACAGCCTCCAGCTTCCTGCTCCACAGGGGACACTGGAACACTGGCCAGTGAGTTAACCCATGTCTGAAGTCAAAGCAATTTGAGAAAGAGGATCAAGCTGAAGGCAGCACACTTGTGGTTTCAAACTATACTACAAAGTCATTGTTTTCACAACACTAGGGCACGGGCATCCAAACAGACCAGTGGAACGGAATGAAGAGCCCATAAGTAAAGCAACACCTCTACAGACGACTGATCTTTTTTTTTTTTTTTTAAGATTTTATTTATTTATTTGACAGACAGAAATCACAAGTAGGCAGAGAAGCAGGCAGAGAGATATGAGGAAGCAGGCTCCCTGCTGAGCAGAGAGCCCGATGCTGGGCTCAATCCCAGGACCCTGGGATCATGACCTGAGCCAAAGGCAGAGGCTTTAACCAACTGAGCCACCCAGGCGCCCCAGACGACTAATCTTTGACAATGAGGCCAAGAATCAACCCTGGGGAGAATAACCTCTTTCATACTGCTGTGGTATCTGACTGTTCAAATGAAAACACAAGGATCCTGGGTCTCCTGCTTGCAGCACTCAAGGAAATGAACTTCAAATTGATTAAGGACCTACACATAGGATCTCAAACCCTAAAATTCCTAGGAAAAAAACATAGGGAAAAGCCTCTGTAACCTTATTCCTGACAATGCTTTTTTGAGTGGGACATCTGAAGCACACACAACGAAAGCAAGCACTCACAAACACCACTACACCAAATTGAAAAGTGCAACTTTTCAGGTGCACCAGAGCCAATGAAACACACCAGAGAGTGAAAAAGGATGTACAAGTGACTAACATGTGCTCACAATCACCAATCATCAGGGAAACAAAAACCAAAACCACAAGATATCACCTCCTACCTCTTACAATGGCTATTACCAAAAAAGACAAGAGGAAACACCCTGGTCAGGATGTGCAGAAAAAGGAACACTGGAATACCGCTGCTGGGAATGTATACAGGGAAGTCTGTATGGAAAATATAAGGGACACCCAACAAAAATTGAAAATACAACTACCACACAGTCAACCACTGCCATTTCTCGGTATGTATTCCAAGGACACAGAATTCGTATCTCCACAACCTACCCGAACAGGAACATCCACTGCAGTACTATTCACAAAGCCAACGTATGGAAACATTACTGTGTGTCAGTGTTTATACTGACAAATCGGGGGCAACCGCCCAGCTCAGTCCATAGAGTACACAACTCTTGATCTCAGGTGGTGAGTTCAAGCCCCATAGCCGGCATGGAGTATATCTTAAAAAAAAAAAAAAAGAATAAAAAAATAAATTGTTTCTAGATAGAGAAATGAATAACGTGACAAAAAAACATTTAGTACACGCATGTGCAGGAACAGTCAGCCATAAAACTGCAGGCAACCCTGCCACTTGCCACAAACAGATGAATCCGAAAAAAAAAACCACACTAAGTCAAATAAGCCACACAGCAAAACACAAACCCTGTATGTGGATACAGGATACAAACCCACTTATGTGGATTTTTTTTTTTTAAGATTATTTATTTATTTATTTGACAGACAGAGATCACAAGTAGGCAGAGTAGGCAGAGAGAGAGAGAGGAGGACGCAGGCTTCCCGCCTCGCAGAGAGCCCGATGCCGGGCTCAACCCCAGGACCCCGGATTCATGACCTGAGCTGAAGACAGAGGCTTTAGCCCACTGAGCCACCCAGGGTGCCCCTATGTGGATATTTATTAAGAAAAGAAAAAAGTCAAACTCAAAGAAACAGAAAGGAGAATGCCACAAGCTAAGGACTGAGGGAAATGGGGAGATGTTGGTAAGGATACAACTAACATTCACAAGATAACTTCTGAGGCTCTATCATACAGCACATTGACTACAGTTGCCAATATTCTATGGAACACTTGAAATTTGCTATTCGGGTAGATAGTAAGCTTCAGAACCAACAACAACAGAAAATGTAATTGGGTCAAGCGATCCTGGACTGATCAGGTTCATTTTGTTAGTAATTTCATAATGTAAGGGCACCTCGATGTCTGGGTCTAGAGATCAAGGCCTGCCTCAGGATCCCTGCTCAGCATAGTCACCACGAGTTTCTCTCTGTCTGTCTGCCCCTCCCCCTGGCTCTCCCTCTATTCTCTCTCTCTCTCACACACATAACACACACTCTCTCTCTAATAAATAAATAAATAATTAAAAATTCATAATGTATATCAAACCATTATGTAATATAATTTCAATAATACAATTTTTTAAAGATTTTATTTATTTATTTGAGAGAGATTTATTGAGAGAGATCACAAGCAGGCAGAGAGGCAGGCAGAGAGAGAGGAGGAAGCAGGCTCCCTGCTGAGCAGAGAGCCCGATGCGGGGCTCAATCCCAGGACTCCGAGTTCATGACCTGAGCCGAAGGCAGCGGCTTAACCCGCTGAGCCACCCAGGCGCCCCTCAATAATACAATTTTATTTGTCAGTCATATCTCACAAGGATGAATGGAGGGTAGCAGGTAAAAAAGCGATAGAACACCACAAAAAGAACCATACAGGGCAGTCTTGAGAAGTAACCCATGGTACACATAAGCAGTAAACATGCCCATGCCTCCAGGCACAGGCAGGCAAGAGGAAATGTCACCCCAAGGAAGGGTTCAAAACCCAGGCCACAGAAATGGCACCGATCTGAACACAGAGACCAAGCCAGGGAGAGGGCAAGCAAGGTGCATTCCATCAGCCTCAATGCAGGACCACTGACCTGCGATCTTAGCCGATCAGGGCTCAGCACAGCGGGTACTGGGGCTGCGGGCAGACAGAAGGGCACACCAATAACTCAGGGCCAGCAACAAAAGCAACTGCCCAGAAAGCCGGGGAAGCACGCAGTGAACACAGTCCACACCAGAGAAGCACAAACTCTCCCCTGGAGAATGGAAAAGGGGAGTCCGCAGGATACAGAGTCCAGGGCAGGTCAAGGGGATGCTTAGGGCCTTACCCAGTGACGATACAAGTGCAAAGTTCTCCAGCATCACATGGTGGTACAGCCGTCTCTGAGCCTCATCAAGAAGTCTCCACTCCTTCCAGGAGAAGTACACGGCCACGTCCTCAAAGGTCACACCACACTACCATGAAAGGAAAACATGGAACCTTGAGCATTCTCTGAGAACCCACCAGCGTTGCAACCCACACACCCACCACCCCAGTCTCTCCTGCCAGCCCAGCTCCCCTCCTCAGATAAACACCAGGTCCTGGTGCCTCTAACGCTGCTCTCCTCTCACCTTCCCACCAATCACTGTTCAGTGCTCAGCGATAACACGCAGGGGACACATGGAAGCAATGTGGCCTGCAAGTCCCATCCCCCTGCTACAATATTCCCATGGAGTCTCCCAGGGCAAGCCCTTAAGACCGCCAATTATAGTCCCTGCTCTGCCGGGAAGTCTTCAATACCAGGACCCTGAGGCCCTTAGCTCATACTTCCTCTCCAGGTCTACATGATTCTGTAGACTGTACCTCTCTCATGTCTTCAGACCTCACAGATGAAAAAGCTCACATCTTCCAAAGGATTCTCCCTTGATTCACAGTTGTCCTTATCACTTGACAACCAAAGGATGTGTGACAAACACAAAGAGGTTCCACTACCACCCCAATATGACCATGGATCCCAACTGAGGGAAAGCCTCAAATGCTGCTGAGAAGCATCCTCACCTGCCTCTAATCTTCCCTCCAGTATCACACTCACAACCACTGTCAACCTAGAATGTTCCCATGTCATCTTCTACTCCCCTACTACCCATGCTGGCCCTCCACAGTTGGGAACCAACCATCCACTACTGGACCTTTCTGAAAACCCCAGCCCTAAGGACCTCTCTGCCAGGCACAGAAAAGCAAAAATGACATTTGCCCCAGACCGTTTCTGGCAGGAAGACTCCGAAACACTCCGGATGCCATAAAAGCTGACCCCAAAATTCTGGTGAAGTCCTAGAACACTGAAGAGAGAGCAGCTCCAGCCTCTCAAATACTCGCAGGAGGGGCCGCCTGGGTGGCTAAATGGCTTCAGCATCTAACTCTTCATCTCCACACAGGTCTCCATCTCATAGTCCTGAGTTCAAGACTCCTGTTGGGCTCCACACTGGGAATGGAGCCTACTTAAACAACAAACAAACAAACAAACCCCAGCCCCATGTCCTCAGCTATCACTTGTCCCAGCATCCCACGGAAGGCTTGTCCATGTATCTGCCAGATCACTGCCTCTCTCCTTCACCTGTGTTCACAACGCCCAGCAACCCCGACCACGAGTTGAGCAGGAAAACCTCTCTTCAGCACACGTTACTAGGTCCCTCTGACCCACTAGGAGCATTGCCATGACACTCTGCATTCCCTTCCCAAATGTGATCCCAGTCTCCACCCTGGTCCACACAGCAGCCATCACTTTTCAAACTCTCCATCATGAATCTTTCCCCCAGTTTCCCAAAATTTCCTGTCCAGCTGCCCACTGGATGCCATCACTTACCATTTTCTGAAATATCTAAGTCGCCTAATACTATGGAAACCCGTTCGGACACTCCCAAAGATAAGCAACCTACTGTTAACTTCCATCAGGTTGATGGGACTTTCCCTCCCTTCAGCTGCTAGAACTGTCAAAATTAATGAGGGGAAACCTTCCTAAATTGGGGTCGGGAGGTTGCACTGGGGGCAGCTCTCAGACACTACGGTAGTGGGTGGTATCACCTGCGGGTCCAACAGAAAGAGATGGACTTGAACTTATTTGGGGATACTACTTCACTACCCCCCCAAAAGACAGCCTTTTCATGATCGCCTCGCCCAAAAAGCTCAGCCAATGAGAAGCCACTATACTTCGACCTTCCAGTTTAGCCCAGTGGACTCGGGAGTACATAACAGTTTTAGCTCCTTTCCTTAAGGGGGGGGGGGCGACGACCTTTCTCTTCTCCACACTGGCTACTGCTTTGACTCGGATTCTTCAAGCGTCACCGACCAAAAGCCCCGGGGTTCCCCTCACTCCCCCCGTTCTCCTCTCCCCTGCGACACCCACAATTCGCCTCAGCCCTTCTCCGAAAACAGACCAACAGCAGCCGGTTCTCCAACATCCAGGGCGGACACGGTGGCGGTCGGGCCACTACCAGCGACAACCGCTAGTCCCTCCTGCTGCGCGTCCTGCCTGCGTGCTCACCCCCGGCGGTGGCGCTTCTGCGCTGCCCGAGAAAGCCCCTGACACCCGGAGTAGACCACCTCCCCTCACCGCCAGCAGACACGGCCTCAGCAGTCAGAGACGGCGCCGGTCTCACCCGCCTGCTCCTGACAGAACCAATGCAGCCGCGCCGTCCCCAGTTGGTGGCGTGGGCCCCCTGCAGCTCCCGCCCCGGCGGCCCGGCGGCCAGTCAGCCCCGAGCCCGCGCCCGCACTCAGCGCGCCGGCGCTCCCACACGGGCCCCGCCCACCGGCGCCTCCTTGTCCGGGACACCCGGGCCTGGGCCGCAGGGCCGCGAGCAGGCGCTCCACGCTCGAGACTTCGGTCTGGGTGGGGGGCGGCGGGGAGGGCCCGGGGGACGAGCGTTTACCTCAGCCGAGTCCCTGGGCGGGGCTGCCGCCATCGGACTCCGTGGGCGAAGCGGAGTCGGGAGCTGAGGGAGGGGAGCGGACACCCGGGCCATCAGTGTTTGTCTAGGCCCCGGTACGCGGCAACTCGAGAGAGGTCACAGAGCCTCGGGCCCCCAGTCTGTCTTGGAGGGAAGAGCCTCCCCTCACGTCTTCTCCACTAATCACCCTTCACAAAGCTCCTTTCCGAACCCTCCCAAGTAAACAATCGGGAAAGAGATGCCGAACGCCGCAATTGGCAGGAAGTCCCGCACTAGCGGATGCGCACGCCTAGAAATGCCTCGTCCTGTTCTCTCATTGGCCCCTTGCTCTGTCGTCAGGGCCGATGGTCTTCCGGGTGTTGTGGCTCCCAGAACTTGGGCGGTCTCAGAAAAGGGGTCTTCTACCCTGGAGTTCGGCGCTTCGGTCAGGTCTCACCTTGAGGGATTCCGGAAAGTTCTGCCCCTCCTCAGAGGCACCGGACCGCATTTGGTTCTGGTTTAAGGCGGAGAAGACTCCAGGAAGGCCAATCTTCTTCCAAAGGAGAAAACCGTTACGTTAGATACTCCCGAATTCCGTGGCTGAGGTAAATGACAAATCATCCCTTGAGGCGCCTCTGAAATAAATGAGTCTGTCTACCTGGAAAGTTGTTGTTGCTCTTTCATGCTTGCATCCTTCAGCGCGTTAGTCAGTTCATAGTTCGTTAGGAACTTAGAAACCTTCCTGTTAAATCATAAAACTTCAACACGGTGCATTCTGAGGGGGCTTTCGGCGCTATTCCTTCCTGGGTTTGTGGGTTGGGGAGCACCCCGTCCAGCACGCAGAGGGCAGCTCCTAAGCGCTACAGAAAGGAAAGGTTTTTAAAGGTAGGACAGGAACATCATAAATAGAAAAAAGGTTAATGTCAGATGAGGTCACCTTACTGTGGGGACAAAAGACTCATTAGGAGAAGCCATCCTCTATCTTTGGGGGATGGAGGGCCCATCCATGTAGATTACCTTTTTGGTGCTGACCGGTGTATTCCTGACTGAGCAGTGGAAACGGAATTTCTGGGGAAGTCCAAAGTGCAGTGAACTTCGGCATTATGCGCTAGTTTGGTGACACGGCCTAGCAGAAGTGACTCCATTTGGCGCCCGTGGTTTCCTTTCTACGTCCCATACAGGTGCATGACAGGGAAGAAGGACAATGGATGGTAGGCTGCCCCGAATGATGTGGTCAGTGACGTGGTCAGCCTCTGGTTCCACACTTAGCCTCTCTTACCTGTATCGCGATTGCGTCCCATCTATGAAGGAACACTTTTACCCGTATATTTCTTCGTCCAGAGTCTCAGATATACCCAGTTCCTTTTAGGAGTCTGATATCATCCCAATCATAGTGCAACTTGACCAATGCTGTTTTTGGTACCAAACACATGTTGCCATTTTCAGTTGGAGCCAGTGTGCAAGGGGAGAATCTGAGCCTGAAATGAAGGGTTGTCTGAACCCAATGATCTCACCTTCTTGCGGGGAAGTGACTCTTCTTTCTTCAGGCACTGTAGCAGTGTCGCTTAACAATTGAAGTTATCTCAGAAAACAGTTGTGAAATGCACATTTTGGAAAGCAGTTTCTAACCTTTATCAAGTTGTTTAAAGACAGTGGTAGAAATAGCTACGGGGAAACCCACATTTCATCTCCCTACCCATCATTAAAGTCTTAAAAAATGCTATGATCTCAAAGAACTTTTATTTTATTTTTTTTTTAAGATTTTATTTATTTATTTGACAGAGAGAGATCACAAGTAGGCAGAGAGGCAGGCAGAGAGAGGAGGAAGCAGGCTCCCTGCTGAGCAGAAAGCCCGATGCGGGACCCGATCCCAGGACCCTGAGATCGTGACCTGAGCTGAAGGCAGCGGCTTAACCCACTGAGCCACCCAGGCGCCCCTCAGAGAACTTTTAGAGAAGGCTCCAAGAAGTCTGAGAAAAGACGGAATAAAATTGAGCATGTGATTCTGCTAGACCAATATACTTACTCATTGTGAGGGCTTCTGTCTCCACAATGTAACTTTTTCATTCCTGAAAACATTGAGCAATGCTGTCATCCTTAAAAATAAATAGCCACTTATTTTACTAGTAAACAGGATTTTATTCAGGAATTAACAGGAATTTTAACTGGGGATAGGCACAGTAGGGCAAATCACAGGAAAGTCTGAAGAAACAGAAGGTAAGTCTGCTTTTATTAGGTTTTAGGAGACTGGGGAGGTTTGCTTTCAATAAAAGTTCATTGAAGGAGTACCTGGGTGGCTCAGTGGGTTAAAGCCTCTGACTTCGGCTCAGGTCATGATCCCAGGGTACTGGGATTGAGCCCCGGCATCAGGCTCTCTGCTCGCCAGGGAGACTGCTTCCCCCTGCCGCCCTGCCTTTCTCTCTGCCTACTTGTGATCTCTGTCTGTGAAATAAATAAAATTCTTAAAGAAAATAGTTTCATTGAAGACCAAGAGTTTCCAGTTGCGACAGTTTTCCATTGGCTCTCTGCCCTGGTTAGGGTGTAGTTGCTGGGGCAAGGGGCATTCATTCTTCTTTTTGTTAAAAGCAGGAGATTAAATTACTACTGTGAAAGTTTCCTCCCTTGTCAGGATAAAAATAATTTTCCTTTTTCCTGCTAACTAACCATTCCTGCCTCTGTGAAAGTTTCATTTTACTTTATTTATTTTTATTTTTATTTATTTTAATTTTTTAAACTAAATTCAATTCATTGACATGTAATACATTGTTAGTTTCAGAGTCAGAGTTCAGTGATTTATCAATTTTTTATAATAACCAGTGCTCATTATATCACGTGCACTCAGTGTCCATCACCAAGTTGCCCCATCCCCCACCAGGACACCTTCATTTTATTTTATTTTTTAAGATTTTATTTATTTATTTGACAGAGAGAGATCACAAGTAGATGGAAAGGCAGGCAGAGAGAGAGAGAGGAAAGCAAGCTCCCCGCTGAGCAGAAGCTCGACGCAGGCCTCGATCCCAGGACCCTGAGATCATGACCCAAGCCGAAGGCAGCGGCCCAACCCACTGAGCCACCCAGATGCCCCGACTCCTTCATTTTAAATGCGGTTTCCTTTACTAATTTTAAGACTACCTTGGAGAGAGAAAAGGACATTTAGGGTACCCATAAGAATTAAAATGAAGAGAAATGGGTATGTCATGTGTATTCACTGTTCCCACAAACGTCCACTGAGCACATACTGGTTTTTTAGGAAATTTGTTCGATGCATGGGAGAAATGCAGGCACAAGACAAGCAGTCCTGCCTTCAGATGCGTTGTATTATGCTCAAGGAAAACACAGGGAACATGAAAACAAAAGTTCAAGTTTACATTCAATGTTAAAATGTGGCAGGTGAGATAGAAACAAGGAGAGGTGATTTTGTGAGAAAAGAGATCCACTGGGCAGAAAGGAAGACCTCGTTAATAAGAGCACCACTGAGCAAGGATGAGTCCTTTGGGTTTTATTTTTATTTGTTCTGGGTTTTGTTAAGATTTTATTTATTTATTTGACACAGAGAGAGAGAGACAGCAGGAGAGGGAACACAAGTGGGGGCAGTGTGGGGCACCTGGGTGGTTCAGTGGGTTAAAGCCTCTGGCTTCGGCTCAGGTCATGATTCCAGGGTCCTGGGATCAAGCCCCGCATTGGGCTCTCTGCTCAGCAGGGAGCCTGCTTCCCTTCCTCTCTCTCTCTGCCTGCCTGTCTGCGTACTTGTGATCTCTCTCTGTCAAATAAATAAAATCTTAAAAAAACAAAACAAAACAAAACAAAAAAACAAGCAGGGGCAGTGGGAGAGGGAGAAGCAGCCTTCCACAGAGCAGAGAGCCCAATGCAGGGCTCCGTCCCAGAACCCTTGGATCATGACCTAAGCCAAAGGCAGAAGCTTAGCAACTGAGCCACCCAGGCACCCCTGTTAGTTCTGTTAAAAGATTAAGTGAGCTACATGAAAATTTCGAAGAGCTTATTTGAGCAAACACCAAAACCACTCAGGTAACAGCGAACCAAACTAGGGAAAAGGCTAATCTGTAAAGGGAAGACCGTGAGGTGCTTGGGTGGCTCAGTTGGTTAAGTGGCTGCCTTCTGTTCAGGTCGTGATCCCAGGGGCTTGGGACTGGAGCCCCTGCATCAGGCTCCCTGTTCAGTGGGGCGCCTCCTCCCTCTCCCTCTGCCTGTCTCTGTAGGTGGTAGAACATAGGAGCCACTAGCATCTAGCGGCCTCTTTGCTGATTTGCAGTTCCAAGCAAAAGCCAGTGGCTAGGTGTCTTCCTGTGGCCTCTCTGCCCTGGAGACCCTGGGACTCCAGTCCTTTAAGTCTTTACCCTGCTTGGCTCACTGCAGAGGCACTCAGCAGGTGTGCATAAGAACCCTTCACCCTGCTGCTCCTCACAGTCTGTAGGTCTACGGAGTCCCTGTACTGGAGCGTGGAGGGAGGAAGCCTGGCCTTCCTGGAAAAACCTGTTTTCAGTTTCACCTCTGCCCTCTCCATCAGCTTTACCTCAGCTCATTAGAAATGCTCATTCTCAGTCCACAACAGAGACCTCTTGACTCAGACACTTCAGTGGTAGCCCAGGAATCAGTTCTTTAAGACGTCTCTGGGTAAGATAGACAGACAGTTGAATGTTCCATGCTCTCCTTGCGTTCCTGAAGAAAGGCACCTGATATTCTTGTGATGGACGGTAATCGCCTCTATAGCTACAAATTTCAGAATACAGGCTGCAAAATTTATCAGTACACATTTGTTTCCTTCACTAAAAAAGTGATGTCTAGAGAAGCACCTGGATGGCTCATTTGGTTAAGCGTCTGACCTCAGCTCAGGTCATGCATGATCTTGGGGTCTTGGGATTGAGCCCTGCAATGGGCTCCCTGCTCAGCGGGGAGTCTGCTTGTCCCTCCCCCCTGCTGTCCATTTCCTGTGCTTGCTCTCTTTCTTTCTCTCTCTCACTCAAATAAATACATAAAATCTTTTTTTAAAAAAAAGTAATGTCTAGAATTCCGATTTTCTGTACTTTGTTAGTGAATTAGTGCTACTTCATGAACATAAAAAGCAAAAAACCTTTAACCACTGTACCTGGTACAGAAAGACAGTACTTGCAGTATGGTGTTTGTTGGTTGTTTAAAGAGAGGGAGCATGTGTGGGGAAGTAAGCTGGACAGAAAGTAAAAGAAGCTCAAGCAGACACCACAGTGAGGATGGAGCCCAGGGATGAGGTTATCTCACAATCCCCAGATCACCAGCTGAGCCAAAATCAAGATGTGGACTGTTACCCAAATGAGACACATGGGCGCCCCATAATATCCTCTTAGAATTGCTTTTGCATATGGATGGATTGCTCTGTGTCTGTGCCTGTGTTCAAATACGTTCCTGTGTTACCAAATCCCACTTTTGGCTGCCTAGCACTCCAAAAGTCAATACTCAAAAGTATTGATTGGAAAGGAAAATGAGCTTTATTGGGAAGGCTGGCAATGTGGGGAGAAGGTTGACTCTTGGACAAAGGCCAACTCCAAGGTTTCATCCTCATCCAGGGGATTTTAAAGGAGTTTAGGGCAGCTTACCAGTAAGGGGAGTAAAGCAGTCCTTAACACTTCTTGACTACATGCAGACTCGATGGTACTAGCTATAGGTGTCATCGCAGTGCTGGGAGATTGTGCAACAGGGTCTGGTTCCTTAGTACCTGGGGGTTGTACAAGAGGGTCTGTTTTGCTTAGTGGCATTTGGAAGTCCCCAGCTGTTTCTAGGAGTGAATGTGTGGTCTATAGATAAATAGAAAAGTTAATCCATCATGTAGGCTAAGGATGCTTGTTTAACCTTAAGGTTACTAGGTTGCCTGGGGGCCTGAGTTGGCTTCACCCATACACACTATTTTTCTTAGTACAGAAGAATCTCAGCTTCCCCCAGTTGGAGCTCAAACTTTCCAGGCAGCTTCTTTCCAACTTGTCTGTTGACTCAGATGGAAGATCCTGCTGGCAAGGCATGCACTGATGGGAACCAAAACTACCCCCTCGAGGACTTTTTGCCCTGAGCCAGCAAGTCCCCACTCATGACTGACTCCAGGACAATGATCTGTTTGACTTTCACTGCCTACCTGTGTGTACTCACCCACCTTGGCCCCACATTTTCCTTCTACAAACCCAGAAGCATTCTCCGCTGATTGGAGACAATCTCTGAGCGGTTTGGCCATTGTCTTCTCTGTGCTGGGCTTGCTGAGATGCCTTTCTGCTTTACCACCTCTGCTTTCTCTGTCTTTGGATTTCTGCACCAGGAAGTGGCCAAACCTAGTCTGTCTGGGATCCCCAGGATAAGTGCTCTTGCACCCTTGTGCCCCAATCCCTACAACAAAGTTGTAATTTGTTTTTGGGTTTTTTTTTTTTAAAAGATTTTATTTATTTGAGAGAGAGAGAGCACAAGCAGGAGGAGGGCTAGTGGGCGAGGGAGAGGCAGACTCCCCAATGAGCAGGGAGCCCAAGGCAGGGCTCTATCCCAGACACCCAGATCCTGACCTGAGTCTAAAGGCTTAATTGACTGAACCACCCAGGTGCCTCAAAGTCATAATTTGTTGAAAAACCTGCACCTGACATTTTCCCCCATTAAGATAACTGTGGACAACCTAATCCTCTGAGTTTAGGCCAGACTTTTACTCACATCAGCACCAAAGTGGTCACAATGGTGCATGCAAGAGGAACGGAGGACTCACCTGCAGACTGTGCTGTGTCTGTCCCTGAGGGGCAAAGGAGGACCAGAGCTCTGGGTAGAGCACTGACTTAAGAATTGATGGTGGGAACGTCCTCTCCAGTGAAGTACAGGTACTCAACCTAGACGGCCCTTTCAGTAACTTCCAAATGTCTCCTCTGTCTCTGCCCTCCAAACTGGCATCAGGCCCCGCTGCAGGCCCCTTCCTGGCATGTACTCCGAGATGAGACCATGATCCCACATGTGTCCAGGGGTGGGAGGGGGAGTTAAGGCTTCCACAGGTTGCCACACACCTAACCTATGGACCTTCTTACTTCTGGTAGAGGCCCTCCTTCGGGTGGAGAGGGACTCCTGAATCCACCCCCGATCCTCTGGGTGAGGCCCACCTAGGAGAGAATCCCCATCATTTCCGGGACAGGCCCCACCCCACCTGGTTCCCAGTCCTTCCTGGCCAGGGGGAGGTTGGAGGGGCCCAGTGCCCTCAGCCCCTCCCTGGCCCCAGCCCACTTTCCCTGAGACAGCTGCCTGGGAACACAGCCCACAGTGGCAGCGAGATGCATGAATGTTGACTCTTTGGGGGCCCGCAGCCAACTATTACAGAAAGAGAAGGAATTACATCACTTGGAGGCTGAGGTTCCATGGTGAGAATCTCCCAAGAAGTGACTCTGAACTGAGTGGGTGGACACGATAACCCTCTTGCTACTAAGGTGAGACGAAAGCTCATCAGTCACCAGTCCCGGGTGTTCAGGGACGTCCCTCCCCTCTGGCCTGTCAGGGTTAACGTCTCCTGACTGTGAGGCTCCTGCAGACCTCCAGCCAGCTCCCAGCCCCCACAGCCGCTGTATGCATGGCCTTGTCACATCTCCTGCACACATCAAGGTTTAGTTTTCTTCCAAACACCCAAGTACAGTTTTTCAGCACCTACTCTGAGCACATCGCTCTCACCATGGGAGAATTTACACTCTAGAAATTGGCAAATGCTACAAAGCTGGGATGGATTGTTTTTCTGAACGTCTGGACTTAAGAAAATGATGACATAATGGAATGAATGTGCCTAGACTTAAACATGTAAGGTGTTTTGGTCCAGGACAATGGATAGGCCACAAAAACCTAATGTACTTAATGAAAAAATAGCCTTTTAGTATTACCATGACACTACAGAGAAAAATGTAACACCAGGTAAGAATGAGAAAAACTCTATAACATTTTTTTGTTGTTGCTGTGTGCCTGGCTTATTTGTAATTGAAAAAGAACTGGCCATAACCACATCAAAGAAAGTAGGCAAGTGAAACAAACAGCAATTGTATGAAAGAAGACATACAGGTGGTAAAGAAACTCATGAAATAATGCTGAAAAGTCAGAAATCCCTAGGAAATGCAATTACAACAACATAGCACTGCACACATACTAAAAGGGCTGACATTAGATGTCCTATGAAGTACTGGGAGGGGCTGGAAATACTAGAACTCTCATACATACCTGGTGGGAATGCAACAGCGAACAGTTTGGAACTCATGGCACCCCTTTGGCACTTCAAGGAAAATGTTAACACTCGCCTACCTGTGCCTAGCCATTGTGCTTTGAGTTTTAACAGAAGTGAAATGAAACAGTTATCTGCATAAGGAACTATAATGAAAGTATATAGAGGGATTTGTTTGTGAAAGAAAACACTGGAAAATAACCCAAATGCCCAAACAGATGAAGACATCAATAGTGGTGTACATCCAGAGAAGAAAACAATACTGTTGAATATAAGGGACAGACCTGCAAAATGACCTCTGAGCCTTCAGACCAAACAAAAAGGCTGAAAAGTCCACCTGGAGGATAAATGGTTTATTTATGGAATTTGGGACATTAGATGATCTTGAGCAACCTTAACAGGAGTAGGACTCCATACCACCTCCTCCAGAAAGATCTGTGTTCTTAGCCCTAGAGGCTGGGAGTACCTGGGAGACTACCTAGGAGGAGGACAGTTCAGAACAAGTGTCTGCTAGTCCTTCAGGATTCCAACAAGTATGCTGGCTGGGAGGGGTCACAAAAGCTACATCCGTAGAGGATAAATTCTCTTTTGTCTTTATCCTTTTTCCTCCTGCACCACTATGGCCTTGACATGTAAGCACCACAGAGGACAAAAGAATTCAGAGACTTGGATTATTTTATGACAGTGACCTCAGCCAACCAGGATATGTGTGTGTGAAAGAAAGTGGAGAATTTCTATGCACACTGATCCTTCCCAGCCAGTCACTGCAACATCTGAGGGCACACTTTTTTTTTTTTTAAAGATTTTATTTATTTATTTGACAGAGAGAAATCACAAGTAGATGGAGAGGCAGGCAGAGAGAGAGAGAGGGAGGGAAGCAGGCTCCCTGCTGAGCAGAGAGCCCGATGCGGGACTCGATCCCAGGACCCTGAGATCATGACCTGAGCCGAAGGCAGCGGCTCAACCCACTGAGCCACCCAGGCGCCCCTGAGGGCACACTTTTTAAAGAGATACATACCACTTAGGTGGCTGGTGTCTCCTCTACTCCCTAGGTACCCAATCATCTAGATTACCAATTACAGTCCCCTTGCCCCTGTGCAGTTCCAAGTGGAAACTGCACAGTCGGTCACAAGGCTCCTGTGAAGGATGTGGGTAGAGATTCCACTCAACAGTGCCCAGCAGCCTGGGCTATCAGCTGTGGACAAGCAAAATATTCTTGTTTCTACAAGCACTGGAGAAGGTCTCAAGTGCTCCCTCTTCACGGTGACCTCTGGGCACACAAAGCTTCCTGGCACCCAGACCACAAAACCCAGATGTGGATCCGAGGAGGCTGTATTAGCTAGAACTGATGTTAACATGGTACTACACTCCGGGTGACCAGACAACAGAAATTTATTTCACCCTAATCTGGAGTCTCAAAATTGAACATAAGGTGTCAGCTGGGTTAGTTTCTTCTGGGGCCTCTCTCCTTGGCTTGCAGATGGGGATTCCGTGTCCGCCCATGGTCATCCCTGGGTGCCAGATTCCTCATCTCTTCTCAGAGCATCAGCCATACTGCATGAATCCATCCTAATAACCCATTTCAACCTCATCATGTTTTTGAAGATGCTCTGTCTAACTGTGGTCATGTTGTGAGGTACTGGGGTTACCACATTAAGTGTAGGGCATAGAAATCTCCCCATAACAAAGGTCTTGAGGGTTTTTTTTTTTTTAAAGATTTTATTTATGTATTTGACAGAGAGAGATTACAAGTAGGCAGAGAGGCAGGCAGAGAGACAGAGGAGGAAGCAGGCTCCCTGCTGAGCAGAGAGCCCGATGCGGGACTCGATCCCAGGACCCTGAGATCATGACCTGAGCCGAAGGCAGCGGCTTAACCCACTGAGCCACCCAGGCGCCTGGTCTTGAGGTTTTTTAAAAAGTGAAATGTATCACTTTTTTAAAAGACTTTATTTATTTGACAGAGATCACAGGTAGGCAGAGAGGCAGGCAGAGAAGAGAGAGAGAGGAGGAAACAGCTTCCCTGTTGAGCAGAGAGACCAATGTGGGGCTCGATCCCAGGACCCCGGCATCATGACCGGAGCCGAAAGCAGAGGCTTTAGCCCACTGAGCCACCCAGGCACCCCGGTCTTGAGTTTTAATACAAATTAAAGCCCAAGTTGGAGAACAGAACTGACCTATGTATTACTTATTTGCAGACATCCTCTCTGAGACACAGTAAGTTTGACGTTGCAATGAAATCTGTTCACTCACTGGCAAAGCCCAATTCCAACTTCAAACCCTCCCTCAGAGTGATTTTAATACCTAAGACCAATGGTAATTGTAAGGACCTATTTAGCAAGACCCTTTCATTAAAGTTAAGCTGCCCCTGCTCCCCTTCCCCCAGGGGACTGACTTAAAAACAAGTCCCAGAAAACAGCTCCAGGTAACAAAGCCCAGATACAAGGGTGGGTCAGGCCAGGTGGAGACATCGATCAGTGGGGGGTTGCATACTGTCTTCCTAGCTACTAATGAGTATGGGCCCCGGCCCTTTAGGAGCCTTTTTGGTGCCAATCCTAATTAAGGTGTGATAGGCTGGTTCAAATGTCTACTAGGGTAAATTGTAATTCAATTGGTCACCTAGCATCACTGTGGAGTTTCCTGTGTGTGTTAAAATCTCATTGGCCACCTGTGGGTGGCCAGGCCCCACAGCATGGCCTTTGCCCTTAAAAGGTAGTCTGCGTGGGACGCCTGGGTGGTTCAGTGGGTTAAGCCTCTGCCTTCAGCTTGGGTCATGATCTCAGGGTACTGGGATAGAGACTCGCATCGGGCTCTCTGCTCAGTGGGGAGCCTGCTTCTCCCTCTCCCTCTGCCTGCCTCTCTACCTACTTGTGATCTCTCTCTCTCTGTCAAATAAATAAATAAAATCTTAAAAAAAAAAAGCTAGTTGCAAAACAGAGAAGGGTCGCTCTCTCTTGTAAGAGGTGCAGCCCCGAACGTTCGGTTAGATTCTTGATGCTTGGCGCAAAATAAAGCTTTGCTTGACCTTTGCTTTGTATCAGTCTCACTCCTTTAACCACGGACCCATTATTGGGGCATAACAGTAATTAAACACAAAGGCCTTCAATAATGCATAAGCGAGAGCAATACACAGCACCCATTTCTTGCGTTACTGACTTAGAAGCTACAAATATTTATCACAAAACTCAGGAGACCAACAAGGTCCCTAAATCATTTAGTCTTTCTCTGCAAAACATCATCCAGAACTCAAGAGGTATGGAGGGTCAACACTGGGTCATATCCATGCACTAACTTAGACGGCACTGAGGAGATCTCAGTACACATCATGTCCACCAGCGAATGACAAAGTGAAGTGGTCAGCATCACTAAGCTGGGTGGTGACAGATGTTCATTATTGGGACCATCCAGGTGACAGAGGTGAAATGACTTCTGTCACAAAATCTGGCAGGGACTCCAGCAATGACCTTGGACACATCAGAACATACATTACCCAAATAGTTGGAATTTCGGGAAGTAACTCCGCTGTGGATGTGCAGGTGAACAAAGCTGAATTCAGGAAGGTGGCTGCCTCGTAAGGTTCTCTGCAGCATAATTACACGAAAGAAGGAAATACCATGTTCTCTACCATTTTAAAGTCTTTCTGCAGTGTGAACTCTCAAGTGTAGAATGAAGACAGATGTCTGGCTGAAGGCCTAGTGTCCTTCAGCTCACCCATGTGGTCATGCTCCGAGGTGACCTCCGATTTTTATGAAAAAGTACCTTTGCCCAAAACATTACCTACACTATTCACGTGTTTCTTAGCTCAGGCTGCTCTAACAAAATACGATATATAGGGTGGCTTGTAAGCAACAAAAATTTCTCACTTCTGGAGGCTGGCTATCTCCCATTCTCCATATAGCCTGGTTTTGTGTCTCATGAGGACCAGCTTCCTGATTTATAGACGATCTCAAAGGGTCCTCACACAATTGACAGGGGAAGGAGGCTGTCTCAGAATACTTCCAATACATTAACAACATTCATTAGGAATTCACATACATGATCCATTCTAGTTATCAATTACCTCCCAAAGACAATCTGCTACTCCTACTGCATTAGAGGACAGGAGTCAACATAGCAACATTACAGAACAGAAGCCTTTAGTTCATGTTTTCACCCAAGCAGACTTTATCTACTGTGTACTTTCTCATGCTAAATGAGACTGGAAATTTAGCTGAAAGATTCCCCACACCCCCACTACTCCTAAGGTCTTTTTCCAGTGTGAACTCTGTGATGATAACTGAGCGCACCATAACTGAAAAAAAATTTCCCACATTCACAGCAAGCATAAGGCCTTTCTCCTGTGTGAATTCTCTGGTGTTGAATGAATGCTGACTTGTACTTCAACAATTTCCCACATTCATTGCACTTGTAAGGCTTTTCACCTGAGTGAACCTTTATGTGTACATTCAGGGTATTTCTTTGGAAGAAGGATTTGCCACATTAACTGCACTCATAAGGCCTTTTTCCAGGGTGAAGTCTCTGGTGATCACGGAGATAAGAACTACAAGTAAAAGATTTCCCACAATCACTACAATCATAAGGACTTACTGCAAGGTGACTCTGACGATGATACCAGAGGGCAAGGCTAGAACTAAAAGATTTCCCACATTCACTGCACAGATAAGGTTTTTCTCCTGTGTGAATTCTCTGGTGTTGAATGAATGCTGACTTATAGTTCAAAGATTTCCCACATTCATTACATTTGTAAGGCCTTTCACCTGAATGAACCTTGATATGTACATTGAGACTATTCCTTCGGGAAAAGGACTTGCCACATTCGCTGCATTTGTAAGGCCTTTCACTAATGTGAACTCTCTTGTGAGAACGAAGGTGAGAAGCAGTGGTAAAAGATTTCCCACAGTCACTGCTCTCATATGGCCGTTCTCCGGTGTGAACTCTCTGGTGGGAATGAAGGGCAGATTTCCAAGTAAAAGATTTCCCACAGGGCGCCTGGGTGGCTCAGTGGGTTAAGCCCCTGTCTGCAGCTCAGGTCATGATCTCAGGGTCCTGGGATCGAGTCCCGCATCGGGCTCTCTGCTCAGCAGGGAGCCTGCTTCCTCCTCTCTCTCTCTGCCTGCCTCTCTGCCTACTTGAGCTCTCTCTCTGTCAAATAAATAAATAAATAAATAATCTTTAAAAAAAAAAAAAAAAAAGATTTCCCACAATCACGGCATTCATGAGAACGGTCTCCAGTGTGAATTCTCTGGTGTTCAATGAATGTTGACTTACACTTCAGTGATATCCCACACTCATTACACTTGTAAGGCTTTTCACCTGAGTGGACCTTTAGGTGCATGCTCAGGCTATTTCTTCGGACAAAGGACTTCCACATTCACTGCACTCATAAGGTCTCTCTCCAGTGTGAGCTCTCTGGTGATAATGGGAGGGCCGAATTAGCAGTAAAAGATTTCCCACATTCATTGCACTCATAAGGCCTTTCTCCAGTGTGAACTCTCTGGTGATCAAGGAGGACAGACCTTGTGGTAAAGAATTTCCCACATTCACTGCACTTATAAGGCCTTTCTCTAGTGTGAACTCTTTGGTGACAATGAAGGACAGAACGAGTGGCAAAAGATTTCCCACATTCACTGCACTCATAAGGCCTCTCTCCTGTGTGAATTCTCTGGTGTTTAATCAATGTTGACTTACATTTTAAAGATTTCCCACATTCATTACACTTATAAGGCTTTTCACCTGAGTGAATCTTTATGTGTACTGTGAGAATATTTCTTTGGACAAAGGACTTGCCACATTCACTGCATTCATAAGGCCTTTCTCCTGTGTGAATTCTCTGGTGTTTAATCAAAGTTGACTTCCACTTAAAAGATTTCTCACATTCATTACACTTATAAGGCCTTTCACCTGAGCGAACCTTTACATGTACTTTGAGGCTATACCTTCGGACAAAGGACTTGCCACATTCACTGCACTCATAAGGCCTTTCTGCTGTATGAACTCTCTGGTGAGCATGGAGAATCGAACTAGTGGTAAAACATTTCCCACAATCACTGCACTCATACAGTCTTTCCCCTGTGTGAGTTCTCTGATGATGTGAGAGGGCATAGAGGGAAAAGACTTTGCACAGCTAAGACACTTAATATAACCATTCTTCAGACTGAATCCTATGACTAATCAACACTGAGCTACTGCTAACAGATTCTGCACACCCGCTACAAACATAACTTTTCCCTCCACTGTGCCATCTCTGGGGATGAAGGAGGACAGATTTGCGGCCTAAGAATCTCCCATATTTGCCGTACGTGTACTGCCTGGATCCACTTTGAGTCCTTCCATGTTGACTGTGGGTTGACCTCTGCCAAAGTGATTTTCCATATTTCCCAAACTTACGTCTTTTTCCAGTATGGTATCTAATGGCAAATAAGGACTTGTACCTGAAAAATTTCCCACATACACTGCACACAAAGGACTGTCCTCCAAGGTGGACACCCTGGTCCTGTGTATCTGTGTGTTTGGGACCAAAGGCGTTCTTGCATCCTCCCCAAGCGCCACGACTGCTTCCACACTGTAATGTTGCCCTGCACTGGGGGATCGTGTGTGGCTTCTCCCCAGTACGAGTGGCCTCTTGCCCCAGATGCCCCGAGGCAGACAGTAAGTCCTTCTCAACCTCTCCACAGGTAAAGGGTTTTCCCAAACCATCGAATCCCCAGCTCTTGACAACAGAGGCCCTGTCCACACAGCTTCTGAATGGTTTTGCTCCCACCGGCTGCTCCTGCTGCTCCTGCTCTAACTTCACAGTGAAAGAAAATCGTTTCCTGCAGGCCCCACACCTCAACCGTTTCTGACTGTTTTCTTTCCCCTGGAGCTCAGCCAAGTGGAAAATATCTCTCAAGACGGGACCACACATCTCACAGGGGTGGGTCTTCTGGGAAGACAGAGCGGCCCTGGGCATCTTGGTCTGGGACACACCTATAGAAGCGCTCTGTGCAAAGGGGGCCTCCTCATCTTCTGCTCCACAGCAGCAACCTGAAGGCAGAGAAATGCGGTAAAACATGTGCTGGCTGTAGCACGGGGTGAACCCATCACACACACGCATCTATCTCAGAGGCACAAGTGTATAAGATGCTTTTCCAGCAAAGGAGATGCAATTCATTTGAAGGAGTGGTTGCTGTACATTACTGGGCCCCAAAAGTTGTTGAGAGCACACTAGAAGGACAAAAAACTAGGGTATGACACAAGGAGGAGAGCCATGGTTTAAACCTTACTTCTCGTCACACAAGTTTGTGTAGGACCAGTTCTGCTGGCATTATTTGTCTAAGTACAAGGCTGCAGGAAAATCTAATCACAATAAATCTGCTGATCTTCAATGTCAGTTTAAGGACATGTGAAGGGGGTGCCTGGGTGGGTCTATCTGTTAAGAATCTGCCTTCAGCTCATGTATGATCCCAAGGTTCTAGGACTGAGCCCCACATTAGGCTTGCTGCTCACAGGGAAGCCTCTCTCTCTCTCTGCCATTCCCTTTGCTCATTCTCTCTCAAATTAGTACATAAAATCTGGTTTACAAAATTAAAAAAAAATAAAGATGTGAGTATCTCATGGTAAAACGTTTGGGGGTGAATGCTGGGGTACACACAAAGCAGTGAGAGTAAGAGGTGAGACATGGAGGCCTGAGAAGCACTGATGATGTCGTGTAATTACCACTGGAGTCGAACCCAGAATCCACAAACTGTCAACAGTAAGAAGGAGAGACAGAGGTAAGATGGGGCCATCAGCAATCACACCAAACTCTGGTTAAACAAACAAAGGTGCCCAGTATGGTCTGAAAACAGTGCTGATATCACACATTCCCCACTTCTATTCCCCAGTGAGCACACCTGGTCATGCTGGAGCATGGCCATACTATGACACACAAAGGACTCCTCCCTTTATTTTTTATTTTTATTTTTTTTAAAGATTTTATTTATTTATTTGAGAGAGAGACAGTGAGAGAGAACATGAGCGAGGAGAAGGTCAGAGAGAGAAGCAGACTCCCCGTGGAGCTGGGAGCCCGATGCGGGACTGGAGCCCGATGCGGGACTCGATCCCGTGACTCCGGGATCATGACCTGAGCTGAAGGCAGTCGTCCAACCAACTGAGCCGCCCAGGCGTCCCAAGGACTCCTCCCTTTAAGCCTTCCTGAGCAACTACAAGATGCCAGGAAGATAGAAATAATGAAGGAAAACCAAACTGTCCCAGAGCTCGGGACACTTCAGACACAGAAAAACATCTTATGTGACTGACGTCAGCAGGGTGGGATAATAGAAGATACCATTTTTTTTTTTTTTTAAAGATTTTATTTATTTTTTATTTGTGAGAGAGAGAGAGAGAGAGAGAGCGCGAGCGCACGCAAGTGCACAAGCAGGGCAGAGTGGCAGACAGAGGCAAAGAGAGAAGCACATTCCCTGTAGAGCAAGGAGCCCAATGCAGGACTTGATCCCAGGACCCTGGGATCATGATCTGAGCCAAAGGCAGCAGCTTAACCGATTGAGTCACCCAGGTGTCCCTAGAAGATACCATTCTTCACCCCGAAAAAAATCAATTCAACTGGGGCACCTGGGTGGCTCAGTGGGTTAAAGCCTCTGCCTTCGGCTCAGGTCATGATCCCAGGGTGCTGGGATCGAGCCCCACATCGGGTCTCTGCTCGGCCGGGAGCCTGCTTCCTCCTCTCTCTCTGCCTGCTTGTGATCTCTGTCTGTCAAATAAATAAAAACAAATAAAATCTTTAAAAAAAAAACAAAATCTTAAAAAAAAAAAATCAATTCAACTGTTGTCTCTGAATGGCATTCCCTCAGAGGGCACAACAGCGTCACTAAGACTGAGCAGTACACAGTGGAGGTTAAAAAGGCACAAGCATACAGAAAAGATGACTGCAGACTGCTACCAGAGACATGGGGAGTGGGTAAGAAATAAGGGCTGAGATTATCTTTGTCAGCCACACGGTGCGTGCTATGCAGACCCTGCTCAGCAGAGCCTCCAGCTTCCTGCTCCACAGAGGACACTGGAACATCTGCCACCAAGTCAACCAAAGCGTAAAGCCCAAGCAATCTTCAGAAAGATCAAAGCTGAAGGCAGCATATTTTAGATTTCAAACTACATTACAAAGCTACTGGATTCAAAATAATAGCACACTGGCTTAAAAAGAGTTCAAGGGAACAAAATACAAATTCCAGAAGTAAACATTCGTATATACAGTCAACTAATCTTTGGCAAATATGCCAAAGGGATATTTGGGAAGAATTCTACACTAGGGAAGAATAATCTCTTTAATAATGTTGTGAAATCTACCCAGAGCCCCAGGGGGCACATTTGGTTGAACTTCGACTTCAGTGAGGTCAAGATCTCAGGGTCATGAGAGCAATCCTGCATCTGTCAGCTTAGAGCCTGCTTGGGACTATCTATCTCCCTCTCCCTCTGCCTTTCCCCGCCATTATCTCTGTCTCTCTGTAAAATAAATAAATGTTTAAAATACTGTTTTGAAGGGCGCCAGGGTGGCTCGCTGTTGAGCACCTGACTCTTGGTTTCAACTCAGGTCATGAACTACCAGTTTTGAGATAAAGCTGGCACCGGACTCCAGGCGCACTGCTGAGTCTGCTTTGGATTCATTTTCCCTCTTCCTCAGCCCCTCTCTGCTTGCTCTCTCTCTGAAATAAATAAATAAATAAATAAATCTTTAAAAAATAGTAACAAAATATTGCTGTGAAATTTAAATATCTAAATGGAAAAACAATGAAACTTGATCCCTATCCTTTAATACACATGGAAATGAAGTTGAAATTGACTAAATACTTAAACATACAACCTTTAACCCTAAAACTCCTAGAAAAAAAAAAAGCCTCCTTAACCTTATTCCTCCCAGTGATTTTTTTTAAAGACTTTTTTTTTTTTTTTAATTTGACAGAGAGAGATCACAAGCAGACAGAGAGGCAGGCAGAGAGGGAGATAGAGGGAAGCAGGCTCCCTGCTGAGCAGAGAGCCCGATGCGGGACTCGATCCCAGGACCCCGAGATCATGACCTGAGCCGAAGGCAGTGGCTTAACCCACTGAGCCACCCAGGCGCCCCCTCCCAGTGATTTTTTGAATAGAACATCTAAAACATACACAACAAAAGCAAAAAACTACAAGTACCACCATACCAAATTGAAAAGTTGCATCACAGCCAGTGAAACCCACAAAAATGAAAAGGATTTACAAGTGGCTAACACATGCTCACAATCACGAATCTTCAGGTAAATGAAAACCAAAACCATGGGAGCCTAGGGGGCTCAGACAGTTAAGTGTCTGCTTTTGGCTCAGGTCATGATCTCGGGGTCTTGGGATCAAATCCGACATAGGGTTCCCTGCTCGGTGGAGAGTACTCCTTCTCCCTCTATCCCTCCTCCCGCTTCATGCCCTTGCTCTCTCAAGTAAGTATCTTAAAAAGCCAAACCAAAATACCACAAAACCACAAGATATCACCTCGTACCTATTAACATGGCTATTACCAAAAAGACAAGAAGTAACATGCTGGTCAGGACATGCAGAAAAAAATGACATTGGAATGCTACTGCTGCTGGGAAGGTCAAGAGGGAAGTCATTATGGAAAATATGAAGGAGGGGCGCCTAGATGGCTCAGTGGGTTAAGCCTCTGCCTTCAGCTCAGGTCATGGTCTCAGGGTCCTGGGAAGGAGCCCCGCACTGGGCTCCTTGCTCAGCGGGGAGCCTACTTCTCCCTCTCCCTCCGTGTGCTTACTTGTAATCTCTATCTCTCTGTCAAATAAATAAATAAAATCTTTAAAAAAAGAAAATACTAGGGAGACCCACCAAAATCTGAAAATATAATTGCGCTACAGTCTACCACTGCCATTTCTAGGTATGTATTCCAAAGAAACAGAATCAGTATCTCCACAACCAATCCGAGCATGAATATCCACTGCAGTACTATTCACAAAGACAACATATGGACATATCAGTAGATGTGTATGAGCGTTTAAAGCGACAAAGAAGGGATGCCCTGGCTGGCTTAGCTGGTAGGGCATCCAACTCTTGATCTCAGGATGGTGAGTTCAAACTCCAGACTGGGTATGGAGTCTATGTAAGAAAACAAAATAAAAAAAAATAAATTGTATTTAAATGAAAAAATAAAGAGACAAAGAACAATTAGGACACACACATACAAGGGCAGGAATATTCAGCCATAAAAAAGGCAACATTGGGGACGCCTGGGTGGCGCAGTTGGTTGGACGACTGCCTCCAGCTCAGGGTGTGATCCTGGAGTCCCAGGATCGAGTCCCACATCAGGCTCCCAGCTCCATGGGGAGTCTGCTTCGCTCTCTGACCTTCTCCTCGCTCATGCTCTCTCTCACTGTCTCTCTCTCTCAAATAAATAAATAAAATCTTAAAAAAAAAAAAAAAAAAAAAAAAGGCAACATTGGCCTTTCCACAGACAAACCTGGAAAACATTATGGAGGGCCAAATCAGCCCCACAGCAACATACAAACCTTGTATGGTACCACTTATATGAGCATTCCTTAAAAGAGAAAGAAATCAAACTCACTGATACAGAAAATAGAAAGCCAGAAGCTAAGGACTGAGGGAAGTGGGGCAATGCCAGTCAGGGATACACACATCCACTGACAAGATGAATAAGTACAACAGGTTGATTATAAATGTTAATATTGTATTCTATACTTGAAATTGGCTAACAGGGTAGATACTAAGTTTCTGAACCACCACCAACAAAAAAAGTAATTATGTCAAGTGATTGTGTGTTTTAACTTCACTTTGTTAATAATCCTATAAAGTAGGGGTGTCTGGGTACTGCACTAGTTCTAGCACCCCACTCATGGTTGTGGCTCAACTTGTGATGTCTGGGTTGTGATACTGAGGCCCCGCCTCAGGCTCCACTCTCAGGAGTGTCAGCTTGGGATTTTCTCTTCCTTTCCCCTCCACTCTACTTGTGCACATGTGCACATAAACTCTTGTGCTCACTCTCTCTCAAATACATAAATAAAAAAGAAATTAGGGTGCCTGGGTGGCTCAGTTTTTGAGCATCTGCCTTTGGCTCAGGACATGATCCCAGAGTCCTGGGATGAAGCCCTGCACTGGGCTCCCTCCTCCCTATCTCACTCCCCCTGCTTGTATTCCCTCTCCTGCTTTTTCTCAAATTAATAAATAAAATCTTAAAAAAAAAAAAAAAAGAAAGAAATCTTACAGTAGTCTGTTTAAAAAAAATTTTTTTAAAGATTTTATTTATTTATTTGACAGAGATCACAAGTAGGCAGAGAGGTAGGCAGAGAGAGAGGAGGAAACAGGCTCCCTGCTGAGCAGAGAGCCCGATGCAGAGCAGAGCTCCATCCCGGGACCCTGGGATCATGACCTGAGCGGAAGGCAGAGGCTTTAACCCACTGAGCCACCCAGGCGCCCCCCCCCTTTTTTTAATTACACTAATCTCAATGTATATCAATTTATCATGTAATAAAATTTCAATAATATAATCTTTTGGGTCAATCATACCTCAACAAAGCTCATGGGATAGGGGCAGGTGGAAGAAGAGATGTAAACACTAAAAAAAACCAAACAGGACAGGGGCACATGGGTGGCTCAGTGGGTTAAAGCCTCCACCTTCAGCGCAGGTCATAATCCCAGGGTCCTGGGATCGAGCCCCACATTGGGCTCTCTCTGTGGGGACCCTGCTTCCTCCTCTCTCTCTGCCTGCCTGTCTGCCTACTTGTGATCTCTGTCAAATAAATAAATCAATCTTCAAGAAAAAACCAAGAACAATACAGGGCAGTCTTGAGAAGTAACCCATGGTTCACATAAGCAGTAAACATGTACATGCCTCCAATTTCAGGCACAGGCAGGCACAGGGAAATGTCACCTAAGGGAGGGGTCAAAACCTAGGCCATCGATGAGTCATGGACTTAGATACAGGGTCCCAGCCAAGGAAATGGCAAGCAAGGTGCATTCCATCAGCCTCAATGCAGGACCACTGACCTGCGATCTTAGCCGATCAGGGCTCAGCACAGCGGGTACTCGGGCTGCAGGCAGACAGAAGGGCACACCAACAACTCAGGGCCAGCAACAAAAGCAACTGCCCAGAAAGCTGGGGAAGCACGCAGTGAACACAGTCCATACCAGAGAAGCACAAACTCTCCCCTGGAGAATGGAAAAGGGGAGTCCGCAGGATACAGAGTCCAGGGCAGGTCAAGGGGACGCTGAGGGCCTTACCCAGTGACGATACAAGTGCAAAGTTCTCCAGCATCACATGGTGGTACAGCCGTCTCTGAGCCTCATCAAGAAGCCTCCACTCTGGGGCACCTGGGTGGCTTAGTGGGTTGAGCCGCTGCCTTAGGCTCGGGTCATGATCTCAGGGTCCTGGGATCGAGTCCCGCATCGGGCTCTCTGCTCGGCAGGGAGCCTGCTTCCTTCTCTCTCTACCTGCCTCTCCATCTACTTGTGATTTCTCTCTGTCAAATAAATAAATAAAATCTTTAAAAAAAAAAAAAAAAAGAAGCCTCCTCTCCTTCCAGGAGAAGTACATGGCCACGTCCTCAAAGGTCACACCACACTACCATGAAAGGAAAACATGGAACCCTGAGCATTCTCTCTCTGAGAACCCACCAGCGTTGCAACCCACACACCAACCACCCCAGTCTCTCCTGCCAGCCCAGCTCCCCTCCTCAGATAATACCAGGCCCTGGTGCCTCTAATGCTGCTCTCCTCTCACCTTCCCACCAATCACTGTTCAGTGCTCAGCAATAACATGCAGGGGACGCATGGAAGCAATGTGGCCTGCAAGTCCCATCCCCCTGCTACAATATTCCCATGGAGTCTCCCAGGTCATGCCCTCAAGACAGCCAATTATAGTCCCTGCTCTGCCAGGAAGTCTTTTATACCAGGACCCTGAGGCCCTTAGCTCACACTTCCTCTCCAGGTCTACATGATTCTGTTGACTGTACCTTTCTCGTGTCTTCAGACCCCACAGATGAGAGCCCACACCTTCCAAAGGACTCTCCCTTGACTCACACTTGTCCTTGTCACTTGACAACCAATAGATGTGTGACAAACACAAACAGGTTCCACTACCACCCCAGTACTCCCAAGGATCCCAACTGAGGGAAAGCCTCAAATGCTCCAAGAGAAGTCTCCTCGCCTGCCTCTAATCCTCTCTGCAGTAGGACACTCACAACCACTGTGAACCTAGGATCCTCCTACACCGTCTTCTATTTCTCTGCTGCCCATGCCGGCCCTCGACAATCAGGAACCAACCATCCTCTACTGAACCTTCGTGAAAACCCCAGCACTAAGGGTCTCCCTGCCAGGCACACAGAACCACAAATCACATTTGCCCCAGACCTTTTCTGGCACGAAGACTCTGAAACACCCCAGACACGGTAAAAGCTGACCACAAAATTCTGCGGAAGCCCTAGAACACGGAAGAGAGAACAGCCCCAGTCTCACTGTCATCTTGTCTCAATTTTCAACGTCCTCAGCCATCTCTTCCAATCATCCCAATCAACCTTGGCCATCATCAGCCAGATCTTTCTCTCTCCTTCACCCACGGTGACAATGCTGGACAACCACCACCACATGCTGCCCAAGACAACCATTCTTCCACACAACGTAGTAGGATACTGAACCTACTAGCAGCTTTGTCATTACACTCTGTGTTTCGTTCCTAAATGTGATCCAAATCTCCACCCGGGTTCACGTCACAGCCATCACTTTTCAAACCCTCCATCGGAAACTTTCCCTACTGTCCCAAGCTTTGCCATCCAGCTCCCTAGTTATTCCATGACTCACACTTCTCTGACACATCTGAGACTGTAAACAATGTCAAAACAATGTAGGACATCCCCCAGAAAAATCAACCTACGCTACCTTTAATCCAGTTAATGGGAGCTTCCGTTCCTTCAGCTGCTAGGAACTGTGAAAATCAGTAACTGCAAACTTCACTAAAATGGAGTCAGGAGGTTGCAGCAGAGGGAGCTCTCAGGCACTGTCACAGTGATCAAGGGCAGGCAGACGGAAGAGGAAGACAGTGACTTGACCTGGAATGGGCACACTCCTTCACTAGCACAGATCCAGAAAGACAGTCTTTCCCGATCACCCACCCAACAGTCAGCCACCGGGAAGACACGACTCCCACCTTACTCTCGTCGCCTCAGAGTTGGTAACAGCCTTCCCGACTTCGCCCCTTTCCCTTAAAAAGCACGACCTCCCCCCTCTTCTCCACACTGGCTTCTGCTTTGACTCGGATTCTTCGGTCCCAATCGCTGTTCCCTGTCGCTCCCACAAAAACAACATCTCTGCGGGTAAAATCTCTGCAGTTTTCTCTTCAAGCGTCACCGACCAAAAGCCTTGGGGTTCCCCTCACTCCCCCCCGTTCTCCTCTCCCCTGCGACACCCACAGTTCGCCTCAGCCCTTCTCCGAAAACAGACCAACAGCAGCCGGTTCTCCAACATCCAGGGCGGACACGGTGGCGGTCCCGGCCACTACCAGCGACCACCACGAGTCCCTCCTGCTGCGCGCCCTGCCTGCGCGCTCAACCCCGGCGGCGGCGCTTCTCCGCGGCCGGAGAAAGCTCCCTGACACCCGGGTTAGACCACCTCCCCTCACCGCCAGCAGACACGGCCTTGGCAGACAGCGACCGCGCCGGCCTCACCCGCCGCGCCGCACACTGCTCCGGACATAACCAATGCAGCCGCGCTGTCTCCGGTTGGTGGCGCGGGCCCCCTGCAGCCCCCGCCCCGGCGGCCCCTCAGCCTGGGGCCCGCTCCCGCACGCAGCCCGCCGGCGCTCCCACACGAGCCCTCGCCCACCGGCGCCTCCCTGTCCCGGACACCGGGGCCTGGGCCGCAGGGCCGCGAGCAGGCGCCCCGCGCTCGGGCCTTTGGGGTGTGGGTGGGGGTGCCGGCGGGGAGGGCCGGGGGGACAAGCATTTACCTCAGCCGAGTCCCTGGGCGGGGCCGCCGCCATCGGACTCGGTGCGCCGGCAGCGGGCCGGAGTGGAGCGGACACCCGGACTGAACTGTGTGCGGCGGGGACCGCGCCTCCCGTCGCGTCTTCAAGACCGGTCACCCAGACCCTGAACCCGCGTTCCGGAACCTGAAGAGAAAAGCAGACGCTAAAAAAGGTAAATACAGACACAGCAGGGAACGTAGCCGGAAGTCCCGCCCCCAGCGCATGCGCCCGCCTAAGAGTGCCGCGTCCTGTTCCTTCATTGGCTCTGCGTTCTCCGGGCAAAGGCTCTTCCGGGTGGTGTGTCTTCCAGAGCTCCCGGGTCTCGGTTAGGGCGTCCTCCACCGGGAATAAGGGAGTTTTGGTCACGTGGCACGCTTAGGGATGCTGGGAAGTGAGGCTCCTACACACAGGGACTTGCGTTGCTCCTTGTCAAAGGCTGAAAAGAGCCCTTTTTTCACTCTATGACGGTCAGTTTCCCAGGTAGAAAACTATTATTTTAGGTGCTTCCAGATTCTTTTACGGATTTAAATAGGATATCATTTCGTACAGCGCTTCAAAAAGAAATGAGCTTGTGCGTAGCTAGAAAGATGTTGCTTATTGAATATTTCCACCCTGAAACATTAGAGTCAGTTTTGGACTGGTTAGGAAGAATTCAAAAAAGTTCCTGTTAAAAAACAAAAATTCAGGGGCGCCTGGGTGGCTCAGTGGGTTAAGCCTCTGGCTTCGGATCAGGTCATGATCTCGGGGTCCAGGGATGGAGCCCCACATCGGGCTCTCTGCTCAGCGGGGAGCCTGCTTCCCTCCCCCTCTGCCTACTTGTGCTCTGTCCGTCAAATAAATAAAATCTTTTTAAAAAAATTTAGCCCAGTACGTTGTAAACTGTTGGCTTTATTCATCCATTTGTGGATTGGGCAGTATCCCATCTGGCAAGTAGAGGGGAGCGCCAAAGCGCTACAGGAAAGGAAAGGTTTTTAAAGGTTGGACAAGAATATCATAAACAGATAAAAAGGGATTATGTCAGATGAGGTCACCTTATTGTAGGAACAAGAGAGTCCTGTTAGGAGAATCCCTCATCTTTCTTTGGAGGGTGGAGAGACCCCATCTATGTAGATTGTCTTTTTGGTACTAACCAGAAAATCCCTGAATGAGCTCAGAAACTATTTCTGGGGGAAGTTAAAAGGGCAGTGTGCTTTGGTATTATGCCCTGGTTTGATGACATGGTCTAGCTGAAGTGACTGCATTTGGGCCCATGGTTTCCTCTTTCACACCCCTTACAGGTCTGGTGAGATTTAAGGACAAGGATGGTAGGTCACACTGAATTTCAAGGACAGTGATGTAGTTAGCCTCTGGTTCCACACTAAAACTCTCTTGCCTGTATTGTGATTGTGTCCCATCTATTGAGGAACATTTTTTAAAAGATTTTATTTATTTATTTATTTATTTTAAAGATTTTATTTATTTATTTGACAGACAGAGATCACAAGTAGGCAGAGAGGCAGGCAGAGATAGAGGAGGAAGCAGGCTCCCTGCTGAGCAGAGAGCCCGATGCGGGACTCCATCCCAGGACCCTGAGATCATGACCTGAGCCGAAGGCAGCGGCTTAACCCACTGAGCCACCCAGGCGCCCCAGAAGATTTTATTTATTTATTTATTTGACAGGCAAGGATCACAAGTAGGGGGAGAGGCAGGCAAAGAGAGAGGAGGAAGCAGGCTCCCTGCTGAGCAGAGAGCTCCATGTGGGGCTTGATGCCAGGACGCTGGGATCATGACCTGAGCCGAAGGCAGAGGCTTTAACCTACTGAGCCACCCAGGCGCCCCAATTGAGGAACACTTTTTAAAGATTTTATGTATTTGTTAGAGAGAGATTGCACACAAGCACAGGGAGCAGCAGGCAGAGGAAGTAGCTGAGCAAGGAGCCCAATGAGGGACTGGATCCCAGGACCCTGGGATCATGACCTGAGCTGAAGACAGATGCTTAACTGACTGAGCCAACACTTTTATCCATATATTTCCATGTACTCAGTACCTTTTAGGAGTCTGACATTATCCCAAACATAGTGCAATTTAACCAATGCTGTTTTGGGTACTGAACACTTGTTTGGAGTGTTGCAGTTGGAGCAAGTGTGCAAAGGGAGAATCTGAGCCCTAAAATAAAGGGTTATATGAACCCGATGAACTCACCTCCTTGCTGGGAACTGGCTCTTCTTTCTTGAGGCACTGGCATTAGTGTCACTTTAGGAATTGAAGTTATCTCCAAAACCAGTGGTGAAATGCACATTTTGGGAAGCATTTCATTAACGTTTATTGAGCTACTTCAAGACAGTGGCAGGGTAGCTATGGGGAAAGCCACATTCCATTTTCCTACACATTGATAAAAGCTTAGAAACAATCATAATCTCAGAGTACTTTTATTTATTTTTTTTTTATATTTTATTTATTTATTTGACAGACAGAGATCACAAGTAGGTAGAGAGGCAGGCAGAGAGAGAGAGAGAGGAGGAAGCAGGCTCCCTACGGAGCAGAGAGACCGATGCAGGGCTCGATTCCAGGACCCTGGGATCATGACCTGAGCTGAAGGCAGAGGCTTTAACCCACTGAGCCACCCAGGCGCCCCTCAGAGTACTTTTAGAAGAAACCTTAAGAAGTGGGAAAGGATAGAATCAAACTGAGCACGTGACTCTGCTAGACTAATGTGGCTGGTCATTCTGTGGCTTTTATCTCCAAATTTTGACCTTTTCATTCTTGAAAATATTGAACAATGCTGCTGTCATCCTTCAAAGTAAACAGCCAGTCATTTTACTAGCAAATTGAGTTTATTCAGGAATGACAAGAATTTCAGGACAGCAGGGCAAAGCACAAGCAAGTCTGAAGATGTAGAAGGAAAGTCAGCTTGTATGAGGGTTTAAGAGAAGCATGGGGAGGTTTGATCTCAATAAAGGTTTATTGAAAAAAATGAATTTCTAGTTGTGACAATGTTTCATTGGCTGCGTGGCGGCCCTGGTTAGTGTGTGGTTGCTGGGGCACCATCCTTTTGGTTCAAAGAAGATTAAATTCCTACTGAGAAAGCAACCTCCCTTGTCAAGTAAAAATAATATTGCTATTTCCGGCTGCTTAATCATTCCTCCCTGTGTAAATGCTCCATTTTATTTTTTTAATAGTTCTTACTTATTTATTTATTTGGGCAAGAGAGAGAAGTGGGGGAGGGGAGAGGGAGAGACAGGGGCTAGATCTCATGATCCCAAGTTCATGACCTGAGCCAAAATCAAGAGTCAAATGCTTAAGATTGAGCCACCCAGGTGCCCCATTAAAGGTCCATTTTGAATGTGGTTTCCTTCACTAATTTTAACACCACTTTGGAGACTTAAGGAGGAAATTTATGATACCCAGAATAGTTAAAATGAGAGGGAAATTGAAATGTCATGTTTAGGGGCACCTGGGTGGCTCAGTAACCTGGACCAGTTAAGTATCTGCCTTGGGCTCAGGTCATGACCCTGGGGTTCTAGGACCAAGGCCTGTGTCAGGTTTCCTGCTCAGTGGGGAATCTGCTTCTCCCTCTCCCCCGCCCCTCCCCCTGCTTGAGCTCTCTCCCTCTCTCAAATAAATAAAATCTTAAAAGAAGATTTTATTTATTTATTTGAGAGAGAGAGGTCACAAGTAGGCAGAGAGATAGGCGGAGAGAGGGGGATGCAGGCTCCCCGCTGAGCAGAAAGCCCGAAGCAGGGTTAGATCCCCGGACCCTGAGATCATGACCTGAGCTGAAGGCAGAGGCTTAACCCATTGAACCACCCAGGCTCTCTCCCTCTCCCTCTCTCAAATAAATAAAATCTTAAAAAAAAAAAAAAAAAAAAAGAGGGCGCCTGTGTGGCTCAGTGGGTTAAGCCGCTGCCTTTGGCTCAGGTCATGATCTTAGGGTCCTGGATGGAGTCCCACATCGGGCTCTCTGCTCAGCGAGCCTGCTTCCCTCTCTCTGCCTGCCTCTCCATCTACTTGTGATTTCTCTCTGTCAAATAAATAATAAAATCTTAAAAAAAATGTCAAAAAAAGAAAAAGAACTGTCATGTTTATTCACTGTTCTAACAAATGTGCACTGACACATACTCGTGTCTCAGGAGCTCTGGTAGATGCGTAGGAGAAATTCAGGCACAAGACAAGCAGTCCTGCCTTCAAATGCCTTGTATTATGCTCAAGGAAAACTCAGGAAACAGGAAAGCAGAATTACTGCTATAGTCTATGTTAGAATGAGGTAGGCACAACGGAAACAAGGAGCACACTTGCACACTTGCTCCAACGGCAAATGGCAATGATTTTGCGAGAAAAGGAGTCCAGGTATAATAACCCACTGGGCAGAAAGGAAGCCCTCGTTAATAACAGCATCACTGAACAAGGATGAGTCCTGCAGTTTTTATTTTTTTCAGCTGAAAATTTCAAAGACCTTATTTGTGCAAACACCAAATGCATTCAGATGGCTCCAAACCAAATTAGGTAAAGGCTTTTGTAGACCAGAAGGGAAAGCAAAGCAACACATTATGTGACTGCCTATTGCTTAAGGAATTGTCTTACTTGGAAAACCAGGTGACTGTTTTGTGTGTATGTGTTTTGTTTTTTTTTTAAAGATTTTATTTATTTATTTGACAGAGAAAGATCACAAGTAGGCAGAGAGGCAGGCAGAGAGAGAGAGAGGAGGAGGAAGCAGGCTCCCTGCTGAGCAGAGAGCCCGATGCGGGACTCGATCCCAGGACCCTGAGATCATGACCTGAGCCGAAGGCAGCGGCTTAACCCACTGAGCCACCCAGGCGCCCTGTGTGTATGTGTTTTAGGTAGGCTCCCTGCCCAGCACGGAGACCAACGTAGACAGCTTTGCATGACTGGGCATTTGTAGGTCTCACCATTTACGCACTTATAAGACTTTGCTCCCGGTTGGGTTTCAGTTTGCCTCTGTAGGTGGTAGAGCATTGGAGCACTGGCATCCAGGGACCTCTTTGCTGATTTGCAGTTCCAAGCAAAAGAAGCCAGTGGCTGGTGGCTTCCTGTGGCCTCTCTGCCCTGGAGACCCTGGGACTCCAGCCCTTTAAGCCTTTATCCTGCTTGGCTCACTGCAGAGGCACTCAGCAGATGTGCGTGAGAACCCTTGGCTCTGCTGCTCCTCACAGAATCCCTGTACTGGAGCGTGCAGGGAGGCAGCCTGGCCTTCTCGGAAAAACCTGTTTTCAGTTTCACCTCTGCCCTGTCCTCTCCATCAGCTTTACCTCAGCTCACTGGAAATGCTCATTCTCATGCACCTGGGTGGCTCAGTGGGTTAAGCCCCTGCCTTCAGTTCAGGTCATGGTCTCAGGGTCCTGGGATCGAGGCCCACATCAGGCTCTCTGCTCAGCAGGGACCCTGCTTCCCCCGCTCTCTCTGCCTACTTGTTATCTCTCTGTCAAGTAAATACAAATCTTTAAATTAAAAAAAAAATGCTCATTCTCAGCCCACAGCCAAGACCTCTTGACTCTTTGGTGGTAGCCCAAAAATTAGGTTTTTAAGAAATGTCTTGATAGAATAGATGCAGAGTAAAATATTCCATCTGCTAGTTGTGGTTCCTGAAGACAGGGCACTTATCTTTGTCATTTACATGAGTCTTTTCTATAGTGGCAGGATTTCAGAACAGAGGCTGCAAAATTTATTAGCACACATTTATTCTCTTAATTAAAAAGTAGTGTTTAGAATGTCTGATTGTCGGGGCACCTGGATGGCTCAGGGGATTAAGCCTCTGCCTTCAGCTCAGGTCATGATCCCAGGGTTCTGGGATCGAGCTTCCCCCCCTCTCTCTGCCTGCTGCTCTGCCTACTTGTGATCTCTGTCAAATAAATAAATAAAATCTTAAAAAAAAAGAATGTCTGATTGTCTGCTATTAATTGGCTACTACTCCTTTATGAACATTGAAAGTGAAAAGCTTCTAACTGAAAGATCCCCCCGGGGCTCCAAGCACCCCGGAATGGACCCCTTCGGACCCAAAAACCGAGCCGAGTCCACTGGTCAGATGCAAACAGCACGAGGTTTATTGAGTAGACACAGGCACCTGCGGGCGGTCAAGTCTTAGGAGAACTCGCGCGCCAGCCCTTTGTTCAGGGCCTTTTTATGGGGTTTGGGGAAGCGAAAGCATACGTACAGAAGCGGAAGCATGGTTACAAAGTTTTCATTGGCTGGTTTGAATGTAAAGGCATACTTGGCGCGCGGGAATACCCCTGATTGGTTCGCTCAGCATCCTTCATTTACATAGTGGGAAGTTACTTTCATTGGTCGTTAACAAAAGGGAAACAGACAGTATTGGCTAGATTTCAATCCTTCCTTAGCATGTAGACTGACCATCGGCATTGGCCAGACTACAATCCCTTATTAGCATGTAGACTGACCATCGGCATTGGCCAGACTACAATCCCTTATTAGCATGTAGACTGACCTTTCAACATTCCTTGTAGTATCTTATCACTTTTTACAACATGGGAGGATTGTTTAAGGGAGTGGGAGAAGGGGGTGTTGGCTAAGCAAAGAGAAGGGGGAAGGAGGGGGAAAGGGAGGGAGAAAACCCTTTTCATAACCACTCTACCTGGTGCAGAAAAACAATGTTTGCAGTATGGTATACTTTTAAAATTGCCTTTTCATATGAATGGATCACTCTGTGTGTGTGTCTGTTTTCAAATACCTGTTTCCAAAACCCAGTTTTGGCTGCCTAGCACTTCAAAAGTCAATACTGAAGAGACAAGTGGTGATTGGAAATGATCATAATCTTTACTCAGGAGGCTGGCTACCTAGGGAGAAGGTGGACTCTCATACAAATGCCAGCTCTGAGGTTTCTGCCTTGCCGGCGGGTTTTTAAAGTTAGGACACTGAACCAGTATAGGGAGTACATTGGTCCACAACATTTCTTGACTACATGCAGATTTGATGGTACTATCTATAGATGGGATCACAGTGCTGGGAGGTTGTGCAAGGGGTCTGGTTCCTTAGTACTTACAGGTTGTGCAAAAGGATCTGTATTGCTTTGTGGCATTCACAAGTGCTCAGCTCATCCTAGGAGAGAATGCATGATCTACAGATAAACAGGTGAATCAATCATGTAGGCTAAGGTGCTTGTTAAACCTTCAAGATTAATAGTTTGCCTGGAGGGCCTGAGGTGGCTTCACCCATAGTTTTTCTTACTATTAAACTTTCTAGTCAGGTTCTTCTTTCCAGCTTGCCTCTTCACTCAGATGGAAGACCCTGCTGGCAAGGCATCCCCGAATGGGAACCAAAACTACACCCTGTAGCATGAAGGACTGCCCTGAGCCAGTAAGTCCCCACCCATAGACTGACACCAGGACAAGGATCTGTTTGAGTTTCTCTGCCTACCTGCAAGTGAAAGATCCCCCCGGGGCTCCAAGCACCCCGGAATGGACCCCTTCTCAGGAGGAGACCCCCGGACCCAAAAACCGAGCCGAGTCCACTGATCAGATGCAAACAGCACGAGGTTTATTGAGTAGACACAGGTACCTGCGGGCGGTCAAGTCTTAGGAGGACTCGCGCGCCAGCCCTTTGTTCAGGGCCTTTTTATGGGTTTGGGGAAGCGAAAGCATACGTACAGAAGCAGAAGCATGGTTACAAATTTTTCATTGGCTGGTTTGAATGTAAAGGCATACTTGGTGTTTGTAGATTGGCTAGTTCAAATGTAAAGGCATACTTGGCGCGCGGGAATACCCCTGATTGGTTCGCTCAGCATCCTTCATTTACATAGTGGGAAGTTACTTTCATTGGTCGTTAACAAAAGGGAAACAGATAGTATTGGCTAGATTTCAATCCTTCATTAGCATGTAGACTGACCATCGGCATTGGCCAGACCACAATCCCTTATTAGCATGTAGACTGACCATCAGCATTGGTCAGACTACAATCCCTTATTTGCATGTAGACTGACCATCGGCATTGGTCAGACTACAATCCCTTATTTGCATGTAGACTGACCTTTCAACATTCCTTGTAGTATCTTATCACTTTTTACAACATGGGAGGAATGTTTAAGGGAGTGGGAGAAGGGGGTGTTGGTTAAGCAAAGAGAAGGGGGAAGGATGGGGAAAGGGAGGGAGAAGACCCTTTTCACAAGTACCCACTTACCTTGGCCCCACATTTTCCTTCTATAAACCCGGAAGTGTTTGGAGCACTTTGGAGTCAGTCTTTGGGAGGTTAGTCCACTGTCTTCCTTCCATTGTCCTCACTAAGATTCCTTTCTTAGCCCCATTTGTTCCTCGGCCTCTGGATTTTGTCATGAGACAGGGACCTAACCTAGTACAATTGGTGCACTAAGGGTAGGTGCTCTCGCACCCCTGTGCCCGGACACACAACCAAGTCATAATTTGTGGACAAACTCGGGCCTCACGTTTTTCCCTTAAAATGATCGCGGACAACCTAATCCGCTGTTTATTCCAGTCTACACCCTGTCACCCGAAAGAGGCGCCGGAGCGGTCCTGAAGGTGCACACAGGAGGAATGAAGGACTCACCTGCGGACTGTGCTGTGTCCCTGAGGGGCACGGATGGCCAGAGCTCTGGACAGAGCACTGCCTTAAGGACTGATGGTGGGAACTTCGCCTCCAGCTAAGTATGGGTACTCAACAACTTCGAGGTGTCTCCTCTGATGAAGTTCTAGAACCTAGGTGAGGTTCGGTGGGCTGAGGTCCGGAGCCGATGACCAAGAAAGAATTCTTGAGACATCTTTGGTGCAAAATGGTGGTTTATTAAAGCACGGGGACAGGACCCGTGGGCAGGCAGAGATGCAGCCGCCGCCGGTTGTGAGGGATGGCAGGTTATGTACCCTGCAGTTGGGGGAAGGTGGGGGGGAAGGTGAGGGGAAGGGAGGTTTCAATGGAGTTTTCATATGCTAAAGAGGGCCTACAAGGTGCCAGGACGTCAGAGGCATACCGGAGGCCTTGCCCTTGTGGCTTGATCAATGTTGTCTTTAGACCAGCTATTAACATTAAGATAGCTGGGAGACTTTTTGGTGGGATGTCACAATCCTGCTATCAATCGCCTTTGTTAGTGAGATTTAGGACATTTGTAAACCAAGGGAGACTCCTGTCTAGCAGGATTGTGAGCTCTGCAAGTTAACTATTTGCTTATTGTTCATGGCAGTCAGGGCTGCCTGAGGGATGCTACACATATGACAGAGGGGGAGCGGATGGAGAGGGGGGTGCAAGGCGCCAGCTTTTGTTTGGTCTTCAGCCATCCCCGTGCTCCCTCATCATCCTCTGTGCACCACCCCTGCCTCCCAGACGGTACCAGGGCCTCCCAGCCCGCACCAGGACCCCCTGGCAGACCCCTTCCTGGCATAGCCTCGGAGATGAGACCATGATTCCGCGTGTGTCCGTGGGGTGGGAAAGGCCTCCGCATGTTCCCACACGCCCCCCTTAAGGACCCCTTTCTTTCTGGTAGAGGCCCCACAGGGCCTCCACTCCTTTACTTTGAGTGGAGAGGGAGGCCAGCCCCCACCCCCGCCGCCGGGGCGGAAATCCCTGTCTTTTCCGGGAGAGGCCCCGCCCCACCCGGCTCCCAATCCTTCCTGGCCCGGTGAGTGGGGGGAGACCGGAAGTGGCCCAGCGCCCGTGCCCCATCTCCCGCCCAGCGGGCTTCTCCGTGAGACAGCAGTCTGGAAACACAAACCAGATTGGCTGCGAGATGCACGGAAGGTCGACACTGGGGACCCGCAGTCAACTACTACAGAAAGAGATGGAATTAAATCACTTGGAGGCTGGCGTTCTACGGTGAGAATTTCTTCCAGGGTACTGGGTGGGATCGGAGGATGCGACTCTGAACTCAGCAGGTGGACACGAAAACCTTGTCGCTCTCAGGTGAGACCGTCCAGACAGATCACCAGTCAGGGTGTTCAGGGACGTCCCTTCACTCTGGACTGTCAAGATTAACGTCTTCTGCCTCTGAGGTTCCTGAAGACCTCCAGTCAGCTCCCAGCCCCCACAGCTGTTGTCTGCCTGGCCTTGTCACATCTCCTGCACACGCCAAGGTTTAGTTTTCCTCCAAACACCCAAGTAGTTTTTCAGCGCCTTCTCAGCACATCCATTCTCACCATGGGAGAATTTAGTTTGTAAATAGGCAAATACTATAGAGTGGGGCTGGATTTTTTGTATTTCTGAATCTGCACGTAACAAAGTCCCGACGTGATGGTAAGAATGCACCCTAAACTTAAACGTGTGTTTTTTTGGTCATGACAGTGCAGGATACAAAAGTACCCGAGGAAAAATAATGAATAGCCTTCTAGTATTCAGAAACAGTTACTCCATATAGAAAAATGATGATCAACCTATTTAAAACCCAGGACAACTCCAAAATAGCGCTACTAAAAAACAATACCCTTGAACTCTACACCAAAACTAGTGTGCTATATTAGTTTTAGCTAATTGCATTTAAATAAATAAAATACTCAACTTAGTAAGTCTGAAGATCAGATTGTCTCTACTGAACCATTATGAATTGGACAGCATCCCATCTAACAAATAGAAAGGGAATCAAAGGGCCAGAAAAGTTTTAAAGGCAGGACAAGCAGGACAAGGACGTCATGAAAACAAAACAAAACAAAACAAAAATTATTTTGGCAAAGTCACCTCCTTTTGGGGGAAAGTGGAGACTTCTTAGGAGAATTACCTTACCACCGGGACCAGGAAACTTTAGACTGACTGAGGAAAAGTGAAAAATTGCAATCACATTAGCTATCAAGTCCCGGTTTGGCGATACAGTTGTAGCAAAGTGACTCCATTCCAAGCCTGTGGTTTTCTTTTATTTATATATATATTTAAAGATTTTATTTATTTATTTGACAGAGCAAGATTACAAGTAGGCAGAGAGGCAGGCAGAGAGAGAGAGAGGAGGAAGCAGGCTCCCTGCTGAGCAGAGAGCCCGATGCGGGACTCCCCAGGACCCTGAGATCATGACCTGAGCCATGAGGCAGCGGCTTAACCCACTGAGCCACCCAGGCGCCCTGTGGTTTTCTTTTAAAGATGTCTTTGTTTTACTGTCTTATTTGTAAATGAAAAGGAAAATAATTGTAACTCACATACAAGAAAATAGGAAAATGATGTTAATGGAAAAGAAATAAAAAAGATTTCCAACCGGCAAGTAAGACATTAAAAATGCTCGGGACGCCTGGGTGGCTCAGTTGGTTAAGCAGCTGCCTTCGGCTCAGGTCATGATCCCAGCGTCCTGGGATCGAGTCCCGCATCGGGCTCCTTGCTCTGCAGGGAGCCTGCTTCTCCCTCTGCCTCTGCCTGCCACTCTGTCTGCCTGTGCTTGCTCTCCCTCTCTCTCTCTCTGACAAATAAATAAAATCTTTAAAAAAAAAAAAAGACATTAAAAACGCTCAAAATCGTGAATCCTTCAGGAAATGCAATCAAAACTATACCACAGTTATTACGTTGCGCAAAATTAAAGGATGGCCATATCGAGTATTGGCAGGGTTGCAGAAGAAGTGGACTTTTCATCCACTGCTGATGCAAATGCAAAAGTGAACAATCATTTTGATTGCAGTGCAGTTTTTTCAAAAGTTAATATTCACCTGTCCTGTGACTCAGGTACTGAACATTAAGTTACTGTTAATTTTAGTTAATTAAGTTAATAATTAAATTGTTTAGTTAATTTACTAAATTGTTAATTCAGTTAATTTACTAAATTGTTAATTTAGTTAACTGTTAATTTAGTTAATTAAGTTGATTAAGTTACTGTTAATTTTATTTTTCAAAAATAAAAACAGCTTACATCTATATAAAAGTACTGACACAAATGTTTTTGACTCCTTTATTTTCAACAGGCAAAATCTGGAAATAACTTAAGTGCCCATAAAAAAAATGAAAAAAAACAAAAAAACAAAAAAACAAAAAACAGCGGTATATGCCAACATAAGGGTGTTATCTAGACAGAAAAGTGAGCAACTTGCAGAACATCACTGATGAAAAACTAATTACATACCACAAAGGAAATCACAGAGGGGTGGGGAAGAATTCATTCCAAATATATAAATAACAAAAAGTGGATGGTTCCCATTGTAAAACAAATTACAGTGGTTCCCTGGAGAGGAGGGTAGGGTAAGGAGAGACTGTAGTAGGCCAGAGGTAAATAAAGCATGACATATATGGTCATTTTCAGGATTATCATGGTGGCAGAGATTCATATCCTTGTCAAAATTTATCAACTGTACACTCTTAAATATATGCAGTTTATTAGCATCTGTAATTTAAACCTTTATATAGTTTTAAAAATTGGCTCAAAATAAAAATAGATCTGGTAACCTTATGCTGACAGTACCACCCTGTTCCATGTCCTCTGGGCTTCAGTCTTACCTCAGTGTCTGCAGACACAGGCAGCAGTGAAGGATGGTTCCGCTGGTGTTAACAGGAACACTGCCTGGATCTTAAGGGCCACATCAACAAACTACTGACTCCCCCCATCCCTTTTACTCTCTTGTATTCCTCTCTGTGTAGTACTGGCCTGGACGTGGAGAACACAGGGGCTTAAAGGATCGCCAATAGCTTCCAGTTATTTTCTCTGACAATGACTTTACCTACACAAGATAAATATGCCTGGAGGTCCTGAGATTTGTGTACACACTGATCCTAGTCATTGTCACAGAAACTTGTCTGGATCCATTTCTAGAAGAGGCACATTCCATCCAGTTGGCTGCAGCCTCCTCCCCTTCCTGTTAAGTGTTTCTGTACCAATTATGGTTTCTCCTGCCCACTGTGGTCTTTCAACCAGTGACCCAAGCCCAATGGATTGTGGACATCAGGGCACATGGCTGCTTGTAAAGCCGGGGTTAATAGTGCTGACATCCCCTGTAAGACCCCCTTCGAGTAAGGGAAGAAATTCATGTCACTGGCAGAAGCACTAAGAGTCTCACACCTGCTCCCTCCTGGGGCTCGTCACTGAGGCTCCTAAAACACACGTCATCCAGACCTGAAATGAAAAACAGAAAGCCCCGCAGATTTTGCTAGGAGGCTGTGAGGCAGCAATCAATGCAAATTTAGTCCAAACTGGCAGGCTACTGGCACAACCTGGCTGGCTCAGTAGAGCTTGATTCTTGATCTTGGGGTTTGAGCCCCAAGTTGGACATAGAGTTTACTTAAAACAAAACAAAACAAAACTGGCAAGCTATTCCCTGCCATCCTTCACTTTCTCCTCAAGCACAGCTAGTTTGAGACTCTTAGAAGTTTACCATTTGATGCTTGTTGAGCCCAAATCTATTTATAAACTACTCTTCCACACAGTAAGTAGAACATTCATGATTAAAGACTTAAACAGTAAGGCCTTGATTATCATTTTATCCAAATCAATGTGGAGAAGACAGTTCTCCAGTTTGTGACTTGGAAGCTGGAAAAACTCATTACAAGAATCACATGCGACCAACATGTTCCTGAAAAAAGGTAGCCATTCTCTGTAAGCTGCCGGCCAAACTCATGATATTCTCTGGGTCATCACTGATGCAAGTCCATGACATGAAGGTATTCAAGGAGGAGGGAAAGCTGACCCCCAAAAGACCTCAAGTTATTGCTAATCTGCTCCAGTTCTAAGAAGAGAGGTCAACTTCTCTGAGTACACTGGGGTGAAGACTGATGTGCACTGTGTGGACCTACCAGTTGGCAGAGGTGAAAGGGTCACAGAACTGTCAGTTAAAAAAATCTAGAGAGCTCTCTGGACAATTCAGAAAATGCGACATGGCCACACAAACTTACAAGATAAATTTAAGGAATTTCCCCACCGTAGAAGATTCAAATCAGGCAAAAGTCTCCTCAAAGAGTTTTCACCAGTGGCATTATGCTGAATAAGGAAATTGCATATTCATTATAGAACCATGCCTTTCTCTAGTGTGAACTCTCCAATGTTGAGAGAGGTTAGATTTTCCCCTAAACGATTTCCCACATTCACTGCACTCATAAGGTCGTTCTCCAGTGTGAACCCTGTGATGGTAAGAGAGAGCAGTACGAGTGATAAAAGATTTCCCACATTCACTGCACTCATGAGGCCTTTCTCCAGTGTGAACTCTCTGATGATAATGGAGGGCAGTACTACTTATAAAAGATTTTCCACACTCACTGCATTCATAAGGCCTCTCTCCTGTGTGAATTCTCTGATGATAATGGAAGCTGGAACTAAAAGTAAAAGATTTCCCACATTTGTTGCATTTGTAAGGGTTTCCTCCATTATGAATTCTCTGGTGTATTGAGAGAGAATGTTTTTGTCGAAAGGATTTCCCACATTCACTGCATTCATAAGGCCTTTCTCCTGTGTGACCTCTGTGATGATACCTGAGTGCAGAGCTAGAAGTGAAAGATTTCCCACATTCACCGCATTCATAAGGCCTTTCTCCTCTGTGGGATCTCTGATGATAACTAAGGGCAGAGCGAGAGGTAAAAGACTTCCCACATTCACTGCACTCAAAAGGTTTTTCTCCAGAATGAACTCTATAATGATACTGGAGTTCATACCTACAAATAAAAGATTTCCCACATTCATTACACTCATAAAACCTTTCACCTGAATGAACCCTTAGGTGCATATTGAGGCTATTTCTTCGGGTGAAGGACTTGCCACATTCACTGCACTCATGAGGCCTTTCTCCAGTGTGAACTCTGCGATGATACTGAAGAGCACTATGAGTGCTGAAAGATTTCCCACACTCACTGCACTCATGAGGCCTTTCTCCAGTGTGAACTCTCTGATGATAATGGAGGGCAGTACTACTTATAAAAGATTTTCCACACTCACTGCATTCATAAGGCCTTTCTCCTGTGTGAATTCTCTCATGATAATGGAAACTGGAACTGCAAGAAAAAGATTTCCCACATTTGTTGCATTTGTAAGGGTTTCCTCTACTATGAATTTTCTGGTGTATTGAGAGAGAATGTTTTTGTCGAAAGGATTTCCCACATTCACTGCATTCGTAAGGCCTTTCTCCTGTGTGACCTCTGTGATGATACCTGAGTGCAGAGCTAGAAGTGAAAGATTTCCCACATTCACCACATTCATAAGGCCTTTCTCCTCTGTGGGATCTCTGATGATAACTAAGGGCAGAGCGATAGGTAAAAGACTTCCCACATTCACTGCACTCAAAAGGTTTTTCGCCAGAGTGACTTCTATAATGATACTGGAGTTCATACCTACAAATAAAAGATTTCCCACATTCTTTACACTCATAAGGCCTTTCACCAGAGTGAACCTTTAGGTGCATGTTGAGTCTATGTCTACGGGTAAAGGACTTGCCGCATTCACTGCACTCATAAGGCCTTTCTCCAGTGTGAACTCTGTGGTGATAATGGAGAGCAGTACGAGTGCTAAAAGTTTTCCCACATTCACTGCACACAAAGGACTGTCCTCCAAGGTGGACACCCTGGTTCCGTGTATCTGTGTGTTTGGGACCAAAGGCGTTCTCACATCCTCCCCAAGCACCACAACTGTTTTCGCGTTGTAACGTTGCCCTGCACTGGGGGATCGTGTGAGGCTTCTCCCCAGTACGAGTGGCCTCTTGCCCCAGATGCCCCGAGCCGGACAGCAAGTCCTTCTCAACCTCTCCACAGGTAAAGGGCTTTCCCGAACCACCGGATCCCAAGCTCTTGACAGCAGAGTCCCTGTCCACACGGCTCCTGAATGGTTTTGCTCCCGTGGGCTGCTCCTGCTGCTGCTGCTGCTCCAACTTCACACTGAAAAAAAATCGTTTCCCGCAGGCCCCACAACTCAACCGTTTCTGGCTGTTTTCTTTGCCCTGGAGCTCAGCCAAGTGGAAAATGTCTTTCAAGACGGGACCACACATCTCACAGGGGTGGGTCTTCTGGGAAGACAGAGCAGCCCTGGGTGTCCCGGTCTGTGAAACGCCTATAGAAGCGCTCTGTGCAAAGGGGGCCTCCTCATCCTCTGCTCCACAGCAGCAACCTGAAAGCAGAAAAACGCTGGTGAAACACGTGCTGGCTGAAGCGTGGGGTGATCATGTGTGGTCACGCATCTGGCTCATCTGGGCATGAGTGTATGGCAGGCTTTTCCAGACACCAGAGATGGAACACAGTTGAAGGAGTGGCCGCTGAGCACTCCTGGGCCCCTAAGGCCAAAGTATCGTGGCACGCGCACTAGCCAGAAGAATACAAAACTAAGGTATGACACGAGGTAGAGAGCCAGGATCTACAACTTACTCTCTGTCCACAGCTTCATGTTGGCCTGTTTCTTGGCCGAGTAGAAGACTGTGGGAAAATCTACTTACAAGAAATTTGCTGCTGTTCAAAGTCAATTTAAGCATATGTCAACATCTCATGGCAAACTGGCCAAGTGTGGATGCTGGGGTACACAGAAAGGAAAGAGCACTGGGAGAAATGGGTGAGATGTAGAGGCCTTAGAAGCTCCGATTAACCCCACACTGCAAGTCATGGAATTACCAAAGGAGTAGATCCCAGAAGTCCACAAATTGTTAACAGTGAAGAAGGAAAGGCAGAAACGGGGTGTGGCCACTGGCAATCAAACCAGACTCTGGCTGAACAAACAAAGGTGCCCAGTATGATCTGAACACAGAGCTGATATCATACCTTTCCCAGCTGCCATTCACGAGAAACAGGGCCCTGTGCCTGTGAGCACACCTGGTCACGCTGGAGCATGTCCATGCTATGACACACAAAGGACTCTTCCCTATAAACCTTCCTGAGCGGGACGCCTGGGTGGCTCAGTTGGTTAAGCAGCTGCCTTCGGCTCAGGTCATGATCCCAGCGTCCTGGGATCGAGTCCCACTTCGGGCTCCTTGCTCGGCGGGGAGCCTGCTTCTCCCTCTGCCTCTGCCTGCCATTCTGTCTGCCTGTGCTCGCTCTCTCTCCCTCTGTCTCTCTCTGATAAATAAATAAAATCTTAAAAAAAAAAAAAAAAAACACCTTCCTGAGCAACTACAGGGTACTAGGAGGCTAGAAATACTGTAGGAAAGGGAGTCTGGGTGGCTCTGTTGGTCATCTGACCCTTGATCACAGCTTAGGTCTTGATTGCAGAGTTATGAGGTCAAGCTCTGTGTTGGACTCTGTGCTGGGCTCTGTGATGGGTGTGGAGCCTACTTAGGAAAAGAAGAAAAAGAAAAGGAAAGGGAAGGAAAAAAAAAGGAAAGAAAGGAAAAGGAAAGGAAAGTAAGGAATGGAAAGGAAAGAAAAGAAATACTGGAGGAAAACAGGCTAAGTGGATGGCCAGCACTGTCCCAGAGCTACTCAGGATACAAAGGACCCAGAGAAGCACCCTATGTGACTGATGTCAGCAGAATGGTATTAGTGGAGATACCATCCTTCACCCCACCAAAAATGAATTCAAGAGCTGCCCATGAATGACATTAGCTTCAGAGGGATCAAAAATCCAGTTAAGACCAATTACTACACAGTGGGGGATAAAGGAGAGCACAAGCATGCAGAAAGGACAGCTGGAGACTTTATTAGCAGAGATGTGGGGGCGGGTCAGAAGGGCTGGTCCTGTCTGTATCAGTTACACCAGGCAGGTGCTACTGTGGTCCCTGCTCAGCCGACTCACGCCACCTTCCGCACAGGGGACACTGGCATTCTATGCCACTGAGTTGACCAACATGCATCACTGTCATGGACCCAGTGGCTATAAATCTCCTGCATCCGGCTCCCCCTGCTCCAGAGCTGCTGCTGTGCACCTCCAGGACAAGGACCGTGACTGCACCCCCCCAAAGCTGCATGTGTCCTGGGCCCCAGATCTTCATTCCAGACCCTGACCCCCAGTTGCATCGGGTCCACTGACGACTCAAGGGAGTGGAAATACCCTCTAGATAGGCTAGCCTGATGCCAGGGCCTCACAGCCACTGGGTCTCCATGCACACACAGACACCCAACTTCATGGCTGCAACTCACAAAGCAAATGAACACGACTGAGTTGTAATCAGTGTCCCAGGGCCCAAAACTGCTGTCACTCTGAAAAAGCCCGCACACCAGACCCTCTTCTGTGGCTGCTCCACGAGTGCCAGCCCATCAGACGCCAGGGCCGCTGCTACCACCCCAGGGTACCCAAGACTCGGACTCGGCACTGGCCTCAACTCTGCCACGATACTCTCCTGGAAAAAAGCCACCAGGTTTTCCTCAGAAATCTCCTCTGCTGCTTTGGACACTGCAGCCTTGGCCATAAGGCTCCCCCTTCCCAAGGCCTTGCCGGTGCTGACGGGGGCCAGAAAGTTTGACGTTGGGCCCTCCCCAGGTCCAGAATGGCCATAACCCATGAAGCTGACACCCTTGCACCCACCTGTCAGTGAAGGACCCTCCTGACCAAAAGTACCACAAACTCTGGAAGGAGTGACCACATCATCAAATGTGCAAACATGAACGCAAGGATGTAAGAAAACAAAAAATCAAGGAAACAACACCATCAAAGGAATACAGTAATTCATCAGAAAACAGAGTCAAGGAAATGGAAACATGAGACCTATGAGACAAAATTCAAATTAATTGTTTTAACAAAGTTTAGTGAGGCACAAGAAAACACAGGTTGGGGCGCCTAGGTGGTTAAGTAGGTTAAGCCTCTGGTTTCAGCTCAGGTCATGATCTCAGGGTCCTGGGATTGAGCCCCACATCAGGCTCTCGGCTCAGCAGGGAGCCTGCTTCCCTCTCTCTCTGCCTGCTGCTCTGCCTGCTTGTGATCGCTCTGTCAAATAAGTAAATAAAATCTTAAAGAAAAAAAAGGAAAAGAAAACACAGGCAGACGACTCAACAAAAGATGATACAAAATAAACAAAATAAGCTGTTCAACAAATATACAGAAATCATAGAAATGGGGGCACCTGGGTGGCTCAGTGGGTTAAAGCCTCTGCCTTCGGCTCAGGTCATGATCCCGGGATCCTGGGATTGAGCCCTGCATCTGGTGGTCACTGGTGGTCAGATGCGGCTGAGCGGAGTGAGTAGCAGACTCACTGGAGAGTTGCATGCTGGAGGCATGCCTTCATCCAGGTGCCTGCATGCCCCAGGGGCTGCCCTGCAGAGGTCCCAGACATCAGCAGAGAGGAGTGGCAGGGTGTGCAGTCACGCCATACTCTATGCCCGCGATACAGGAGAGTTTCGGGTGTGCCCACTCTCCAAAAGGAGGGTCAGATATAAGCAGTGACACATGAATCAATTAATAGTTGGCGACAGTCCACCCAATCACTGATGGGGCTCCTAATATGAGACTACAGGCAGCTGGGAAGACATCAAAATATGAGGACATGGAGCACTACTAGAGCATAATACATAACTGTACAACACTGAATCCTCTTAATGCCACCTCTCTCTTAAGAAGTAGGATGGCAGGTAACAAGTGGGACAGAAGAATGTTTCTGTCTTTCTAAACAGACTATCCTTAATGAACTGGTCTCTGTAGCAGAACTGTTTGACTCATTTTTTTTTTTTTAAGATTTTATTTATTTGAAAGAGAGAGAGCATGAGAGGGGAGAGGTCAGAGGGAGAAGCAAACTCTGCTTCTGCTGAGCAGGGAGCCCAATGAGGGACTCAACTGTGATACCCCAGGATCATGACCTGAGCTGAAGGCAGTTGCTTAACCAACTGAGACACCCAGATGCCCCTCAACTCATTCTTTATGTTAGAAAACTTCCCACAGGGCTGTACCAGCATAACCAGACTGTGCTTTTGAAGTCTCTTCTTACCAGTTACCAGAGTGACTTATGTGACCTTCCACTGTTGGGACTTGATTAGGTGGATATTAAACTCATCAGGCACGATTCAACCAACCAGAACCAAGATGGTATATGTATTTGTTTTATGTCTTAGGTGTCTAGCTCTGAGAGATCAACCAGATGGAAATGCCGGAGATCCATTTCATTTGCAGCGAAGATGCTTTGCTTTGCTTCTGTCAAAGGATAAGGACTATGGAAGGCTTAAACCACAAAAGTTTAGTTTTGTTGTACTCTTGTATTACCCTTGTTTTCTGAGGATTCAAACTTACACCTATTCCATCAGAAGAAACATTTCAATAAAATGTCCTTTGAATATTAACTACTATAATCATCTGATGACTTTCTTTTTTTAAAGATTTTATTTATTTATTTGACAAAGAGAGATCACAAGTAAGCAGAGAGACAGGGAAGGTGGGGGAAGCAGGCTCCCCGCTGAGCAGAGAGCCCGATGCAGGGCTTGAACCCAGGACCCTGAGATCATGACCCAAACCGAAGGCAGAGGATTAACCCACTGAGCCACCCAGGCACCCCCATCTGATGACTTTCTTATCCTCTAACTAAAAGTTATTCATTTGAGATGCTGTTTGGTTAGAATCAAGGTCCCTTATATATTTATGATACAGGTGATGGAAATCATCCCAAAGTGGCTATTTTAGAATACATACAGGGGCAGCTGGGTTAAGCGTCTGGTTTTGGCTCAGGTCATGATACTAGGGTCCTGGGATCAAACCCTACATCGGGCACTATGCTCAGCGAAGAGTCTGCTTCTCCCTATCCCTCTGTCCCTCCCCTCTGCTTATGCTCATGCATGCTTTCTCTCAAATAAATAAAATCTTTAAAAAGAGGGAGAGGATACATGTAGAGAAATGACTTTAACTAGTATAATATAAACTACATAATAAAGTGGAAATTTCATATATTTGCAAAAATTCTGTGTTGGTAAAAATTAACTTAACCTCCGGTATTAAATGTTTACATTAAAAGAAGATGGTGACACTGTCCCATTAAAAAAACAGGGGTAAAGAGGAAGAGCCCAAGATGGTGAAGGAGTAGAAGACTTTAGATTTGTCTGATCCCAGGCATTCAGCTAGATAGCTATCAAATTATTATGAACACCTGTGAACTCAACTGGAGATCTAAGGAAAGAACTGCTGCACGTCCACAAATAGAAAAGCGACCATTGTCTGTGAGGTAGGAGGTGTGGAGAAGGGAATTCGAGGTACTACATCAGAAGATAAACCATGGGGGTAGGATGCCTCTGGAAGCAAGCCAACGGAAAGTGATATATCAGAAGTATACAAAATCAGAACGTTTAGAAGGCTGTTCCAGTGAGGGATGTCCCTGCCTAAAAGGAGCTCAGGTGGTGAGCAAGGTAGAATCCTAGGTGGGACAGTGTAGTCTCAGGATTCCCGGGGGGTCACAGAAAGAACTGGGGTCCCTGAGTGCAGCAGAATTCCCAGGCACTAGAGTGGGGAACCCGGCTGCAATCAGGGAGCCCAAGAGTGGGGTCTCAGCTCAGTGCTTCCATAAACCATGAACTGCCACACAGTAGGGCAACCACTCTCTGAGCAGGGGCTCAGGAAGCAGCAGAGCCCTAAAGAGATCCCTCTTCCTCTCAAAGGGAGGAACAGCATGCATGCACACCACAGGAGTCTACAGAGTTTGGAGACTCTGAGCAAGGTCACAAGTGCTTAGTCACAGGCTGGGTGAGCACGGAGTGTGGCTAGAGACCAGGGAAACAGGAGTGATTGCCTGCTTTTCCCTGAGGATGCACTGAGGAGTGGGGGGGCATGAGGTTTCAGTTCTGGGTCTGGAGATTGGGAAGCCACCATTTTCCCTGCCATCCTCTCAAGCTGCAGGGAAAGCCTTCAGGGAACAAAAGCCACATAGAGCAATCCAGAGCCCCTGACTTAACCATGCCTTCTGACAAGGGGGTGCAATTCCTCCCAGGGCAGACACCTGAGAATCAGTGCAACAGGCCTCTCCCTCAGATCAGCAAGTTTAATGATCACACAGAACTGCAAAACTCTAGCACTAGGAGAAAACGGTACATAGAATCCATGATTTTTTCTTATCATTCCTTAGACTTTAGATTTTACATTTCTTTTCTTTTTCCTTTGAAACGATTTATTTTAGCAACTCTTTTTAAAAAGTCTCTTTTTATTTTCATTCTTAGAGTTACATTCTATCCACTCACTGTTTTAATTTTATTTTCGTATTTAAATTTTATTTTCTTTACAATTTTGCGATGCAGTTTCTTCTAACAAACTTACCAAAATACATACAGAATCTAATGTATTGCTCTCTTTTCTTTACTTGTCTGATTATATTCTTTTTTTAAGTCTTTTTAAATTTTCATCCTGATAGTTACATTTTATTCCTTCAATGTATTTAATTTTATTTTTGTATAATAAGTTTTTCTTTCTTCACAATTTTGAGATGTAGTTTCTTCTAACAAAAAGACCAAAATACACCCAGGATATAGTGTATGTCATCCTATCTGTTTATATACTTTCCATCTTTTTTTTTTTTAAAAAAAAATGTTTTTTAAAGTTTTATTTTACTCTTTCATTGATTTTGATTTTTTAAATTTTATTTTTGTACATACATGGTTTTTGTTCCTTACACTTTTGCCATCTAGTTTTCTAACAAACAGACCAAAATACACACAGGATCCAGTGTACCTCTCTGTTCTATTCACCTGTCTGATTATATTCTCTTTTATTTTTTATTTTTTATTTTATTTTATATTTTACTTTTAAAGATTTTATTTATTTATTTGACAGACAGAGATCACAAGTAGGCAGAGAGGCAGGCAGAGAGAGAGGAAAGGAAGCAGGCTCCCTGCTGGGTAGAGAGACCGACGTGGGGCTCGATCCCAGGACCCTGGGATCATGACCTTAGCCGAAATTAGAGGCTTTAACCCACTGAGCCACCCAGGTGCCCCTCTCTTTCACTTTTTAAAAATGTTTATATATTTTCTGGTTTCGGGTCTCTTCTGATTTGTTTAGTGTATATTTCTAAGGGGCTGTTGTTGTCATTTCAGTATTCTGTCCTCTCGTTCATCTAGTCTTCTCTGGACAGAATGACAAGACGGAAAAACTCACCTCAAAAAAAAAGAACAAGAGGCAGTACTGACAGCCAGGGACCTAATCAGTATGGATATAAGTAAGATGTGGAACTAGAGTTTAGAATAACAATTCTAAAGATACTAGCTGGGCTTGAAAAAAAGCATAAAAGACACTAAAGAATACTTTCTGGAGAAATAAAAGAACTAAAATCTAGTCAAGTCAAAATCAAAATGGCTATCGAGATTCAATAAAAAATTAAAGTTCTAAGGGTGCCTGGTTAAGTGTTTGCCTTCAGCTTAGGTCATGTTCCCAGGGTCCTGGGATCGAGCCCCACATCCGTCTCTTTGCTCAGTGGGAACCTGTTTACCCCTCCCCCTCTGCCTGCTGCTGCTTGTGGTTGTGCTTGCTCTCTCCCTCTGTCAAATAAATAAAATCTTTAAAAAAAAAAAAAGGAGGTTCTAACTGCTAGAATAAACGAGGCAGAAGAATTAGTGATATAGAAGACAAAATGATGGATAATAAAGAAGCTGAGAAAAAGAAAGATATACAACTACTGGATCTCAAGGGGAGAATTTGAGAGAAAAGTGATAACATAAAGTGAAACAATATTAAAATAATTGGGATCCCAGAAGAGGAAAGAGAGGGGCAGAGCAGAAAGTATATTGGAGCAAATTATAGTAGAGAACTTCTCTAATCTGGGTCCATCCAGGAAACAGGCATCAAAGTCCAGGAGACACAGAGAATACCCCTCAAAATCAATAAAAATAGGTCAACACTTCAGCATATTAATAGTGAAGATTGCAAACCTCAGAGACAAAGAGAAAATCCTGCAAGCATCTTGGGGACAAGAGGTCCATAATCTTCAAGGATAGAAACATTAGGTGGGCAGCAGACCTATGTACAGAGACCTGGCAGGCCAAAAAGAACTGGCATGATATATTTAGGGTGCTAAATGAGAAAAGCAGGCAGCTTAGAATACTTTATCCGGCAAGGATGTCATTCAGAATAGAAGGATAGATAAAGAGCTTCCAGGATGAAGAGAAAACAAAAGAATTTGTGGTCACTGAAACAGCCCTGCAAGAAATATTAAAGGGGATCCTTTAAGTGAAGAAAAAGCCCAAAAGAAACATAGACCAGAAAGGAACAGAGAAAATATGTGGAAACTGTAAATATTCAGGTAATAAAATGGCACTAAACTCTAATGTTTCAATAGGTACTCTGAAGGTAAGTGGCCTAACTGCCCCAATCAAAAGACACAGGGTACCAGATCGGAAAAAAAAGCAAGACCCACTGTAGGCTGTGTGCAAAAGATTCATTCTAGGGACGCCTGGGTAGCTCAGTTGGTTGGACGACTGCCTTCGGCTCAGGTCATGATCCCGGAGTCCCGGGATCGAGTCCCACATCGGGCTCCCAACTCCACGGGGATTCTGCTTCTCTCTCTGACCTTCTCCTCGCTCATGTTCTCTCTGTCTCTCTCTCAAAAAAAAAAAAAAAAAAAAAAAAGAGATTCATTCTAGACACGTAGACACCTCCAGAGTGAAAGTGAGGGGGCAGAAAACCATTTATCATGCTAATGGACATCAAAAGAAAGCTGGGGTAGCAATCCTTATATCAGACAAATCAGATTTTATTTTTTTAAAAAGATTATTTATTTGACAGAGAGAGAGAGAGATATCACAAGTAGGCAGAGAGGCAGGCAGAGAGGCAGGCAGAGAGAGAGAGAGAGGAGGAAGCAGGCTCCCCGCTGAGCAGAGAGCCCGATGTGGAACTCGATCCCAGGACCCTGAGATCATGACCTGAGCCGAAGGCAGCAGCTTAACCCACTGAGCCACCCAGGTACCCGACAAATCAGATTTTAAACCAAAGTGTAATAAGAGATGAGGACGGACATTATAATATAATTAAAATGTCTATCCAACAAGATCCACCAATTGTAAATTTTGTACCCTCAAGATGGGAGCAGACAATTATATAAACTAATTAGTAACAAAATTAAAGAAACACATTAATAACAATACAATTATAGTAGTTTAACACCCCACTCACTGCAATGGACAGATCATCTAAGAAGATCAAGAAGGAAACAGTGGCTTTCAATGACGCACTGGACCAGATGGACCTCAAAGATATATGCAGAACATTCCATCCTAAAGTAATAGAATATACACTCTTCTCGACTGCACATGGAACATTATCCAGAACAGATCCATTCTGGGTCACAAATCACGTCTCAACTGGTACCTAAAGATTGGGATCATTCCCTGCATATTTTCAGACTACAATGCTTTGAAATTTGAACTCAATCACAAGAAGAAAGTTGGAAAGAACTCAAATACAGTGAGGCTAAAGAGCATCCTACTAAAGAATGAATAGGTCAACAGGAAATTAAAGAATTTAAGAAATTCATGGAGACAGATGAAAATGAAAACAGGGAGCACCTGGGTGGCTCACTGGGTTAAGCCTCTGCCTTCAGCTCAGGTCATGATCCCAGGGTTCTGGGATTGAGCCCCACATCAGGCGCTCTGCTCAGCGGGGAGCCTGCTTCCCCCCACCTCTCTCTGTCTGCCTGCCTCTCTGCCTACTTGTGACCTCTGTCAAATAAATAAATAAAATCTTTTTTTTTAAAAAGATTTTATTCATTTATTTGTCAGAGACAAAGGGAGAGAGAGTGAGCGAGCACAGGCAGACAAAGAGGCAGGCAGAGGCAGAGGGAGAAGCAGGCTCCCCGCCGAGCAAGGAGCCCGATGTGGGACTCGATCCCAGGACCCTGGGACCATGACCCGAGCCGAAGGCAGCCGCTCAACCAACTGAGCCACCCAGGCGTCCCAATAAATAAAATCTTTTTAAAAGAAATGAATATAGAACTGTTCAAAACCTTTGGGATGCAGCAAAGGCAGTCTTATGAGGGAAGTATAGAGCAATACAAGCCTTTCTCAAGAAAAAAAGAGAGGTATCAAATACACAACCTAACCTTACACCTAAAACAGCTGTAGAAAAAGAACAGCAAATAAAGCTTAACCCCAGCAGAAGAGAATTAATAAAAGATCAGAAACCAGTGAAATAGAAACCAAAAGAACAGTAGAACAGATCAAGAAAAGCAGGAGCTGGTTCCTTAAACAAATTAGTAAGATTGATAAACCCTGGCCAAACTTACCAAAAAGAAAAGAGAAAGGACCCAAATAAATAAAATCATGAATGAAAGAGGAGAGATTACAACCAAGACTGACAAAATACAATTTCGCAAAGAAATGGATGCATTCCTAGAAATGAATCAACTACCAAAACTGAAACAGGAAGAAATAGAAAACTGAACAGTCCCATAACCAGCAAAGGAAATTATAGCAGGAATCAAAAATCTCCCAAGAAACTAAAGTCCACGCCTGGATGGCTTCCCAGGGGAATTCTATCAAACATTTCAAGATTTAACACCTATTCTTCTGAAACGGTTTAAAAAAACAGAAATGGAAGGAAAACTTCCCCACATCTGGCTCTCTCCTCAGGAGGGAGCCTGCTTCCCTTCCTCTCTCTCTGCTTGCCTCTGCCTACTTGTGATCTCTGTCTGTCAAATAAATTTTAAAAATCTTTAAAAAAATAAATAATAAATAAACAATAAAAAACAAAAACAAAACAAAGCAAAACAAAACAAAACAAAACAATGACAACAAAAAACAAGACCCAACTATGTGCTGTGGATATTTGACTCACTTCAGCATTAAGAACAAAAAGAAGGCTAAAAGTGAAGGGAGCAAAAAATGTACTTCTTGCAAATGGAATACAAAAAGCAAGCAAAAATAGCAATACTTTTATCAGATAAAATAGACTTAGAGACAAAGTCATAACATAAGGATAAAGGAGCTAATGTATCGAGAGGATGTAACAACTACAAGTGTTTATGCACCAAACATCAAACTATGGAGCACCTAAACACAGGAAGCAAATATTATCAATGCGAAGGCAGATAGACAGTAACACTGTCATAGTAACAGAGGGCCTTCAAGGCACCTGGGTGGCTCAGCGGATTAAGCCTCTGTCTTCAGCTGAGGTCATGATCTGACCGCCCCAAGATGGAGCCCCACATCGGGCTAGCTGCTTGACGGGGGGCCTGCTTCCTCCTCTCTCTCTGCCTGCCTCTCTGCCTACTTGTGATCTCTCTGTCAAATAAATAAATAAAATCTTAAAAAAATAAATAAATAACAGAGGACCTTCAATATTCCCCTAACAACAATGGGTAGATTATCCAGACAGAAAAGCAAGAATACTTTGTATTTTAACTATACTTTAGATCAAATGGACTAGTAGGTATATAGAGAATATTCAATTCAACTGCAGAATAACACACATTCTCCTCAAGGGAATACAGAACATTTATTAGGAAAGATCGTATGTTATAAATCATGAAACCAGTCATAACAAATTTAAGAGGAATAACATCAGTTATCTTTACTGACCACAGTAGTATAAAATTAGGAATAAATAATAGGAGGAAAGCTCAAAATTCAAAAATATGTGGATATTAAACAATGCAATCATGAAAAACAAATGGGCCCAATTAAAAAAAATCTTGAAACAAAGAAAGCAAAAACACAAAATAATAAAGCTTAGAGAATACAGCAGTAGCAGTTCTAATAGGGAAATTTAGAGCAATCAAGCCCTACATTAAGGAAACGGTATCAAATAAGCAAATTTATAATTCAAACAAAACAAAAGAACAATTTAAGGCTGATGTTAGCAGAGGGCTAAGATCATAGAGGGCTGCAAAAAGCTTCAGCTCTAGGGGAAAATAGTATCTAGCCTCCTTTATACTTTTATTCTTTATTCTTTTTTTATTTAATTTTTTCAATTCTTTATCTTATTAACTTCTTTGCATTTCTATTTTTATACAGATTTTTAAACATTTATTTATTTATTTATTTTACTTTCATTGTATTATTTTTTCTTTCTTATTTGGGAACCTAGATTCTTTTAACAACCAGACCAAAACAAATACGGAATCTAATTTGGTGTTGTTATTGTTTTGTTTTTCCTTTTTCTTTCTTCTTTTCTTTTCTGCACAAAATGACAAGATGGAGAAATTCACCACAAAAGAAAGAACAGGAGATGGAGGTAGTACTCATGGACAGTGATTTAATCAATACAGATACAATTAAGATGTCTGAACTAGAATGTAAAATAATTATAAGGATACTAGCTGGGCTTGAAAATAGCATAGAAGACACTAGAGAATTCCTTATTGCAGAGATAAAAAAACTAAAATCTAGTCAGCCCAAAATTAAAAATGCTACAACCAAGATGCAACCCCAAGTGGAGGCCATAAAAATGAGGACTGAAAAGTGAGAGGAGTCAATCAGTGATACAGAAGATATAATTATGGAAAAGCATGAAGCTGAAAAGAAGAGGGAAAGAAAGGTAATGGACCACATACTTAGACTTAGGGAACTCAACAGCAAATTATTAAAAGGTGATGACACTTATAACATTGGAGTCCCAGAAGATGAAGAAAAAGAAAAGGGGGTAGAAAGTTTATTCAAACAAACTATAGCTAGAAACTTCCCTAATCTGAGGAAAGATACAGACATCAAAAGCCAACAGGCACAGAGAACTCTCATTAAATTCAAAGCCAGGACACCTTGGTGGCTCAGCTGACTAAGCATCCAACTTTTTTTTTTTTTTTAAGATTTTATTTATTTATTTATTTGACAGAGAGAAATCACAAGTAGACGGAGAGGCAGGCAGAGAGAGAGAGAGAGGGAAGCAGGCTCCCTGCTGAGCAGAGAGCCTGATGCCGGACTCGATTCCAGGACCCTGAGATCATGACCTGAGCCGAAGGCAGTGGCTTAACCCACTGAGCCACCCAGGCGCCCCTAAGCATCCAACTTTTGATTTCAGCTCAAGTCATGATCTCAGGGTTGTGAGATTTAGACCTGCACTGAGCTCAGTGCTGGGCATGGAGGCTGCTTAAGATTGTCTCTCTCCCTCTCCCCTCCTCCAACCTATTTTTATAAAAAATAAATAAATTCAATAAAAGCTGACCATCATCAAGGCATATTATATGTCAAGTTCAAAAAACACACAGGCAAGGAAAGAATCCTGAAAGCAGCAAGGGAAAAGAAAAGTCATCAACCTTCAAGAAGACAGATCAAGTTTGCAGCAGACATGTCTACTGAAATTTGGCAAGCCAGAAAGCCATGGAACTATTCAATGTGCTGAAAGGGAAAAATATTCAGCCAAGAATTCTTTATCCGGCAAGGCTGTCATTCAGAATAGAAGGACAGACAGTTTCCCAGACAAACAAAAACTAAAGGAGTTCATAACCACTAAACCAGCCCTGCAAGAAATTTTAAAGGGGATTCTCTGAGTGGAGGAAAAGAAACAAACAAAAACCTCCCCCTAAAAACCCCCCAAAAGCAAAAAAGACTAGAAAGGACCAGAGAACATCACCAAAAACACCAACTCTATAGACAACACCATGACACCAAATTCATATCATTCAATAATCACTGTAAATTTTAAAAAATATTTTATTTATTGGGTGCCTGGGTGGCTCAGTGGGTTAAGCCGCTGCCTTCGGCTCAGGTCATGATCCCAGGGTCCTGGGATCGAGTCCCACATCGGGCTCTCTGCTGAGTGGAGAGCCTGTTTTCCTCTCTCTCTCTCTCTCTCTGCCTGCCTCTCTGCCTCCTTGTGATCTCTCTCTGTCAAATAAATAAATAAAATATTTAAAAAATATATTTTATTTATTTATTTGACAGATCACAAGGAGGCAGAGAGGCAGGCAGAGAGAGGGAGAAGCAGGCTCCCCACTGAGCAGAGAGCCCAATATGGGGCTCGATCCCAGGAACCTGGGATCAATTCACTGTGAATTAAAATGGACTAAATGCCCCAATGAAAAGACGTAAGAATGGATTTAAAACAAGATCCATCGGGCGCCTGGGTGGCTCAGTGGGTTAAGCCGCTGCCTTCGGCTCAGGTCATGATCTCAGGGTCCTGGGATCGAGTCCCACATCGGGCTCTCTGCTCTGCAGGGAGCCTGCTTCCTCCTCTCTCTCTCTCTGCCTGCCTCTCTGCCTACTTGTAATCTCTCTCTGTCAAATAAATAAATAAAATCTTTAAAAAAAAAAAAACAAAAAAACAAGATCCATCAGGGCGCCTGAGTGGCTCAGTGGGTTAATCCTCTGCCTTTGGCTCAGGTCATGATCTTGGGGTCCTGGGATTGAGCCCTGCATCGGGCTCTTTGCTCAGCGGGGAGCCTGCTTCCCCCCCCTCTCTGCCTGCCTCTCTACCTACTGGTGATCTCCCTCTCTCTGTCAAATCAATTTAAAAAAAAAATAAATAATAAAACAAGATCCATCTATATGCTGCCCAGAAGAGGCTCATTTTAGACTAAAGACACCTGCAGATTGAAAGTGAGGGGATAGGGGCACCTGGGTGGCTCAGTGGGTTAAATCCTCTGCCTTCAGCTCAGGTCATGGTCTCAAACCTTTCCAAAAAATAGAAATGGGACGCCTGGGTGGCTCAGTTGGTTGGACGACTGCCTTCGGCTCAGGGCGTGATCCTGGAGTCCCGGGATCGAGTCCCACATCAGGCTCCCAGCTCCATGGGGGAGTCTGCTTCGCTCTCTGACCTTCTCCTCGCTCATGCTCTCTCTCACTGTCTCTCTCTCTCAAATAAATAAATAAAAAAATAAAAAATAAAAAAATAAAATCTTTAGAAATGGAAGGCGAGCTCCCAAACTCATTCTACAAAGATAGCATTACCTTCACACCAAAATCGGAAAAAGACCCCCCTAAAAAGGAGACTTATAGGCCAATATCATGATGAACAGGAATGCAAACACTCTCAATAAAATCCTAGCAAATCAGAGGCGCCTGGGTGGCTCAGTCAGTTAAGAGTCTGTCTTCAGGGGCGCCTGGGTGGCTCAGTGGGTTAAGCCGCTGTCTTCGGCTCAGGTCATGATCTCAGGGTCCTGGGATCAAGTCCCGCATCGGGCTCTCTGCTCGGCAGGGAGCCTGCTTCCTCCTCTCTCTCTGCCTGCCTCTCTGCCTACTTGTGATTTCTCTCTGTCAGATAAATAAATAAAATCTTAAAAAAAAAAAAAAAAAAGAGTCTGTCTTCAGGTCAGGTCATGATCCTGGGGATCCTGGAATCGAGCCCTGTGTCAGGCTCCCTACTCAGCGGGGAGACTGCTTCTCCCTCTGCCTCTGCTGATACCCTCACTTATGTTTGTGTTCTCTCTTGTCTCTCAAATAAATATCTTTTTCAAAAAAAAAAAAAAACAAAACCTAACAAATCAAATCCAACATTACATTAAAGAATTATTCACTACAATCAAGTCGGATTTCTTCCTGGGCCACTATGAGTGGTTCAAACACTGCAAATCAACGCCATACACCACATTAGGAAAAGGAACGATAAGAGACATATGGTCTTCTCCATAGATGCAGAAAAAGCATTCGACACAATACAGCATCCTTTTTTTTTTTTTTTTTAAAAGATTTTATTTATTTATTTGACAGAGAGAGATCACAAGCAGGCAGAGAGGCAGGCAGAGAGAGAGGAGGAAGCAGGCTCCCTGCTGAGCAGAGAGCCCGATGCGGGCCTCGATCCCAGGACCCTGAGATCATGACCTGAGCCGAAGGCAGCGGCTTAACCCACTGAGCCACCCAGGCGCCCCAGCATCCTTTCTTGATAAAAATGCTCAACAAAGTAGGGATGGAGGGAACATACATAAACATCAAAAAGGCCATATATGAAAGAACCACAGCTAATATCATCCTCAATGGGGAAAACAGAAAGCTCTACCTCTATAGTCAGGAACAAGATAAGGATGTCCACTTTCACCATTACTATTAAACACAGTATTGGAATTGTTAGCTTTAGCAATCAGAAGACCAAAAAATAAATAAATACACAAATAAAAGGCATCCCAACTGGCAAGGAAGAAGTCAAAACCTCACTATTTGCAGACGACGTGATACTCTGTAGAAAATCTGAAAGACTCCACCAAAAAACTGCTAAAACCAATACATGAATTCAGAAAAACTGCAGGATCCAAAAGTGATGTGCAGAAATCTATTGCATTTCTATATACTGGTTACTTCACCAGTAAAAAAGCAGCAGAAAAAAAGAAATCAAGGAATTGATCCCATTTGCAACTGTACGCAAAACAATAAGATACCCAGGAATAAACCTAACTAAAGAGGTAAAAGATCTTACTCTGAAAACTATAAACTATAGGACATTCATGAAAGAAACTGAAGAGGACACAAAGAAATGTCAAACAGTCCAAGTTCATGGATTGGAAGAACAAATATCATTAAAATGTCTCTACTACTCAAAGCAATCTACAAATTCTGTGCAATCCCTATCAAAATAGCATATTTCACAAAACTAGAACAAATAATCCTAAAATTTATACGGAAACACAAAATTCACTAAATAGCCAAAGCAATTCTGAAAAGAAACAAAACTGGAGGGATCACAATTCCAGATTTCAAGCTATATTACAAAGCTATAGTCATCAAGACAACATGGCACTGGCACAAAACAGACACATAGATCAATACAGAACCCAGAAATGGACCAACAACTCTATGGTCAACTAATCTCCCAAAAGAAAGAAAGAATATCCAATAGAAAAAAGTCAGTCCCTTCAACAAATCCTGTTGGGAAAACTGGACAGCCACATGCAGGAGAATGACACTGGACCATTTTCTTACACCATACACAAAAAAACAAATTAAAAATGGATGAAAGACCTAACTATGAGATAGGAAACCATCAAAATTCTGGAGGAGAACACAGGCAGAAACCTCTTTGACCCTGGCTATAGCAACTTCTTATTAAACATGCTGCTGGATGCAAGCCAAACAAAAGCAAAAATGAACTACTGGGACTTCACCAAGGAAAAAACTTTTGCATAGTGAAGGAAACAATCAACAAAACTAAAAGGCAGCCTACAGAATGGAAGAAGATATTTGCAAACAACATATCTGGTAAAGGCTTAGTATCTAAAACCTATAAAGAACTTACCAAACTCAACATCTCAAAACAAATAACCCAGTTAAGAATCAGGCAGAAGCGGGTGCCTGGGTGGCTCAGTGGGTTAAAGCCTCTGCCTTCGGCTCAGGTCATGATCCCAGGGTCCTGGGATCAAGTTCCTGCACTGGATTCCTTGCTCAGTGGGGAGCCTGCTTCTCCCACTGCCTCCTGTTCCCCCTGCTTGTGCTCATTCTCTCTGACAAATGGATAAATAAAATCTTAAAAAAAAAAAAAAAAGAAGACCTCCAGATGGCTAAGAGACACATGAAAATAAGCTTAACATCAAACATCAACAGGGGAATACAAATCAAAACCATTATGATACCACTTCACACCTGAGAGAATGGTTAAAATTAACAACACAGGAGGGGCGCCTGGGTGGCTCAGTCAGTTGAGCATCTGCCTTCAGCTCAGATCATGATTTTAGGGTCCTAGGATGTAGCCCCACATCAGGCTCCCTGCTCAGTGGGCTCCCTCTCCTCCCCGCTCCTGCTCTCTCGCTATCTCTGTCTCTCTCTCAAATAAATAAAATCCTTTTATTTTTAAGTGTCTAGGGGCGCCTGGGTGGTTCAATCAGTATCTGTGTTCAGCTCAGGTCATGACCTTGGGGTTCTGGGATTGAGCCCCGTGTTGTGCTCTCTGCTCAGATAGGAGTCTGCTTCTCCCTCTCACTCTCTCTCTGTGCTCTCTCTCAAATAAATAAATAAAATCTTTCCAAAATATTTAAAAAAAAAATACAGGAAACAACAGTTGTTGGCGAGGATGTGGAAAAAGGGGAAACTCATGGACTGTTGGTGGGAATGCAAAACAGTGCAGCCACTCTGAAGAACACTATGGAGGTTCCTCAAAAAGCTAAAAATAGAGCTACCCTACAGGCCAGCAACTGCACTACTAGCTATTTACCCAAAGGATATAAAAATACAGGTAAGAAGTGGTATATGCACCCCGATGTTTAAAGCAGCATCAGCAATAACCAAGTAAGAGAGCCCAGATGTCCACTGACTAATGAATGGATAAAGAAGATGTGGTGTGTGTGTGTGTGTGTGTATACACACATATATACAATGGAATATTAGCCGTCACAAAAAATGAAATCTTCCCATTTGTAACTATGTGGATGGAACTAGAGTATATTATGCTAAGTGAAGTAAGTCAAACAAAGATAGACAAATACCATATGATCTCACTCACTTATATGTGAAATTTAGGAAAGAAAAGAGATGAACATATAGGAGCGGGGAGAGAAAAAAGGAGAAAGGGAAACAAGCCATAAGTGCCTCTTAATGATACAGAACAAACTGAAGGTTGATGGCGGGAGGTGGGTGGGCAACGGGCTAGATGGGCGATGGCTATTAAAGAGGACAATTGTGATTCGGCGGCGGCTCCTGAGCAGACCGGTCTTCTCTAGCTCGCGCACCTCCCTCCGCTTCCTCTGCAACCATGTCTGACAAACCCGAAAGATTGAGATTGAGAAATTCGATAAACTGAAACTGAAGAAGACAGAAACACAAGAGAAAAATCCACTGCCTTCAAAAGAAACGAATGAACAGTAGAAGCAAGCAGGCGAATCATAATGAGGCAAGCACCGCCGATATGCACTGTACATTCCACAAACATTGCCTTCTTTACTTCTTTTCAGCTGTTTAACTTTTAAGATGCAAAGAGGTTGGATCAAGTTTAAATGACTGTGGTCCCCTTGTTCTTATCAAAGAATCTGAACTACTGACTGGGAAGCCAAACCTCCTATACATCGGCAGGGGAAGGAAAATAACTTGTATGCCGGCAAAGGAAGAAGCTGGGTGGGCACAACTAGTAGAAACTAAGCTGGTCCAAGGTGTCTTGTGGGCGATAAACTGCAGTTTAGTCAGAGTGCCATTTTTTGCTTTGAATGATTTTAAGTATTGGAATGCACAATTTTTTAATATGCAAATAAAAAGTTTAAATGTTAAAAAAAAAAAAAAAAAAAAAAAAGGACACTTGTTGGGACGCCTGGGTGGTTCAGTGGGTTAAGCCGTTGCCTTCGGCTCCGGGGGTCATGGGATCGAGTCCCGCATTGGGCTCCTTGCTTGGCAGGGAATTTGCTTCTCTGGCTACCTCTGCCTGCCCCTCTGCCTGCTTGTGTGTACTCGCTTGCGCTCGCGCTCTCTCTCTCTCTCTGGCAAATAAAAGAAATCTTTAAAAAAAAAAAAAAAGAGGACACTTGTTGTGATGAGCACTGGGTATTGTATGCAAGTGATGAATCATGAAATTCTACTCCAGAAACCATTACTACACTGTATGTTAACTAACAAAATTTAAATTAAAAAAAATAAAAAAGGCTACCATATGGTCTACCATTGCCATTTCCAGGTATTTACCCAAGAAAACAAAATCAGTATCTCCACAAAATATCTCCACACAGAGATAACCACTGAGGTATTATTCACAATAGCAAATATATGGAAACATCAGTAAGTGTGACTGAGTGTTTAATGTGACGAAGAACATTTAGTAGACACACACATGCCAGAATATTCAGCCACAAAAAAGAAAGCAAAACTGCCACTTGCATAACATGGATGCACCTAGAAAAGACTATGCTACGTCAAACCGCACAGAAAAGACAGCTAGTGTACGATACCACATATACGGAAACTCTGGAACAAACAAACAAAAACCCCAGAAACAGACTAGAATGCCAGAAGCTAAGGACTGGGGCACAGGGGAAGATGGTCAGGGATACAAACTTTCACTTACAAGAGGAGCAAATTCTGAGGGTTTAATGTTGAGTACAGTTGTTAATACTGTACTGTACACTTGAAATTTGGTAAGAGAATAGATATTAAGCTTTCTCACCACCACCAAGAAAAAGGTATTCTTAACAAATGATACGTGAATTGATTACCATCATTTAGGTAATAATTTCATATTGTATATCGAGTCATCATGTAATATACTTGCAATAATTAATTCTATTTGTCAATCATATTTCATTAAAGTTGAAGGAAGGGGGGCAGGTGGAAGAAGAGATGTAAATACTACCCGAAGGGGCGCCTGGGTGGCTCAGTTGGTTAAGTGACTGCCTTCAGCTCAGGTCATGATCCTAGGATCTTGGGATCGAGTCCCACATCAGGCTCTCTGCTCCTTGGAGAGTCTGCTTCTCCCTCTGACTTTCTCCCCTCTCATGCTCTCTCTCACTGTCTCTCTCTCAAATAAATAAATAAATAAATAAATAAAAAATTAAATACTACCCGAAGAAGCATACAGGACAGTCTTGAGAAGTAGTCCATGGTATACCTACACAGTGGCCATGCCAATGTCTCCCAATTTCAGGCACAGGCAGAAATGATGAAATGTAACCCCAAGGAAGGGTTCAAAACCCAGGCCACAGAAATGGCACTGATCTGAACACAGAGACCCAGCCAGGGAGAGGGCAAGCAAGGTGCATTCCATTAGCTTCACTCATGACCACTGGCCTCCAATCTTAGCCGATCAGGGCTCAGCACAGCGGGTACTGGGGCTGCGGGCAGACAGAAGGGCACATCAACAACTCAGGGCCAGCAACAAAAGCAACTGCCCAGAAAGCTGGGGAAGCACGCAGTTAACACAGTCCATACCAGAGAAGCACAAACCCTCCCCTGGAGAATGGAAAAGGGGAGTCCGCAGGATACAGAGTCCAGGGCAGGTCAAGGGGACGCTGAGGGCCTTACCCAGTGACGATACAAGTGCAAAGTTCTCCAGCATCACATGGTGGTACAGCCGTCTCTGAGCCTCATCAAGAAGCCTCCACTCCTTCCAGGAGAAGTACACGGCCACGTCCTCAAAGGTCACACCACACTACCATGAAAGGAATACATGGAACCCTGAGCATTCTCTCTCACTGAGAACCCACCAGCCAACCCAAACACCCACCCCAGTCTCTCCTGCCAGCCCAGCTCCCCTCCTCAGATAATACCAGGTCCTGGTGCCTCTAATGCTGCTCTCCTCTCACCTTCCCACCAATCACTGTTCAGTGCTCAGCAATAACACGCAGGGGTCACATGGAAGCAATATGGCCTACAAGTCCCAAACCCCTGCCAGGATATTCCCACGGAGTCTCCCAGGTCATGCCCTTAAGACAGCCAATTATAGGCCCTGCTCTGCCGGGAAGTCTTCAATACCAGGCCCAAACCTGAGGCCCTTAGCTCACACTTCTTCTCTATGTGTACATAATTTTGTAGACTGAACCTCTCTCATGACTTAGGACCCCACAGATGAACACCCACACCTTTCTGCTCCACAACAAAGGATTCTCCCTTGACTCACACTTGTACTTGACACATGACACCCAATGGATGTTTAACAAACACAAACAGGTTCCACTACCACCCCAGTACTCCCATGTATCCCAACTGAGGGAAAGCCTCAAATGCTGCTGAGAAGCCTCCTCACCTACCTCTAATTCTCCCTGCAATATGACACTCACAACCACTGTCAACTTAGGATATTCATAGACCCTCTTCTGTCCGGGATCGCCTCCAGCCGGGAAAATCCCCGCCATTACAAGATGGCGCTTGGCTCACTGCCAGCAAAATACGCTGCAAGTAAACAACGAACGTTCTGGTGAAGCCCGCCTAAAGGAGAACATAGTCATTGGCTGTTTCAAATAATCAGCATAGTAACAGGACTCTCATTGGCTCTCCCCATTATTGCTTGGCCCCTTATTGGTCACCCTGCTCACTGATTGGTCATGTAAGTGTATATAAGTGTGTAGACTTGCGGAAATAAAGAGAGAGAAGATACATCTGAACCGGGGCTTCTTGTCGTCCTTGCCAGTCGAGGGCGACACTCTTCTATTTCTGTGCCACCCATACTGTCCCTCAACAATCAGAACCCTCCACTCCAAACTGAACCTCTGTGAAAACCCCAGCACTAAAGGTCTCCCTGCCAGGCACAGCGAACCACAAATGACCACATTTGTCCAGACCTTAACAACCAGCAAGACTTTGAAACACCCCAGGCACCGTAAAAACTCATCATAAAATTCTGTGAAAACATACATCATCGAATAAAGAGCAGGCCCAATTTCACTCTCGGCAAAATTACTCTTGCGTGTTCTAGCTATCACTTGTCCCAGCATCCCACGGAAGGCTTGTCCATGTATCTGCCAGATCACTGCCTCTCTCCTTCACCTGTGTTCACAATGCCCAGCAACCCCGACCACGTGCTGAGCAGGAAAACCACTCTTCAGCACATGTCACTAGGTCCCTCTGAACTAAGAGGAGCATTGCCATGACACACTGCATTCCCTTCCTAAATGTGATCCAAGTCTCCACCCTGGTCCACACAGCAGCCATCCCTTTTCAAACTCTCCATCATGAATCTTTCCCCCAGTTTCCCAAAATTTCCTCTCCAGCTGCCCATGTGATGCCATTAATCACACTTCTCTGAAACATCAGAGATTGTAAACAATGTCAAAACAACTTAGGTATCCCCAAAGACAGTTAACCTACTGCTGACTTCAACAGCTGATGATGAAGGCTTTCATATTTTCTGCTACCAGGACCTGTGAAAACTAACAATGGAAAATCTCACAAATTGGTATCAGGAGGTTGCAGGCTTGAGGGGAGATCTCAAACAGTATCACAGTGATCAACTGCAGACCAAAGAGGAAAAGACAAACTTGGCCTTATGTGGGGCACTCCTTCATTACCCCAAACCCAGAAAGACAGTCTTTCCCGATCACCCACCCAACAGTCAGCCACCGGGAAGACACGACTCCCACTTTACTCCCGTCGCCCTCAGAGTTGGTAACAGCCTTCCCGACTTCGCCCCTTTCCCTTAAAAAGCACGACCTCCCCCCTCTTCTCCACACTGGCTTCTGCTTTGACTCGGATTCTTCGGTCCCAATCGCTGTTCCCTGTCGCTCCCACAAAAACAACTTCTCTGCGGGTAAAGTGTCCGCAGTTTTCTCTTCAAGCGTCACCGACCAAAAGCCCCGGAGTTCCTCTCACTCCCTCCGTTCTCCTCTCCCCTGCGACACCCACAATTCGCCTCAGCCCTTCTCCGAAAACAGACCAACAGCAGCCGGTTCTCCAACATCCAGGGCGGATACGGGGGCGGTCCGGGCCACTACCTGCGACCACCGCGAGTCCCTCCTGCTGCGCGCCCTACCTGCGCGCCTCCGCTGCCGCCTCCGCTGCCTCCGCGGCTGCCTCCGCGGCCGGAGAAAGCTCCCTGACACCCGGGTTAGACCACCTCCCCTCACCGCCAGCAGACACGGCTTCGGCAGGCAGCGCCGGCGCACGCCTCACCAGCCGCGCCGCACTCTGCTCCTGACAGAACCAACGCAGCCGCGCCGTCCCCCGTTGGTGGCGCGGGCCCCCCGCAGTCCCCGCCCCCGCGGCCCCTCAGCCCGGAGCCCGCGCCTGCACGCAGTCCGCCGGCGCTCCCACACAGCGCCCCCCCCCCACCGGCGCCTCCCTGTCCCGGACACCGGGGCCTGGGCCGAAGGGCCGCGAGCAGGCGCCCCGCGCTCGGGCCTTCGGGGTCTGGGTGGGAGGCCGACGGGGAGGGCCCGGGGGACGAGCTTTTACCTCAGCCGAGTCCCTGGGTGCGGCTGCCGCCATCACACTCGGTGGGCCGGCAGCGGGCCGGAGGGGAGCGGACACCTGGGCTCAACTGTGTGCGGCAAAGGAGGCGCCGCTCCTCTTGTCTTCAGCGTCAATTACCCAGATCCCGAACCGCGCTCGGGAACCTGAGGAGATACACAGTCCTAACCTGGAACTACAACCCAGCTGGCGGGGATGAGGCCGGAAGTCCCGCCCCGAGCGAATGCGCACGCCTAGAAAGGCCGCGTTCTGCTCTGGGTACTGAGACTCTTCGGGGTAGTGTGGCTCCCAGAGCTCGGGGTTTCCGGTAGGGCGTCCTCCACCAGGAATAACCCAGCTTTGGTCACGTGGCACCCCGAGGGATGCTGGAAAGTGAAGCTTCTACCCAGGATTGGCTTAGCTCCTTGTTAAAGGCGGAGAAGAGCCCTTCTTTCAGATTCCATAAAGCTCAGGCCGCTCGCAAAGAAAACTATTCTTTTAGATGCTCTCAAATACTTTTACTGGGGTAAATGACGATATGTATCATTTCGTCCAGCGTTTCAGAAAGAAATGAGTCTGTGCATCGGTGAAAAGATCTTGTTGCTCCTCAGATATTTGCACCCTGAAACATTAGTCAGTTTTGGACTTGGTTAAGAATACAAAAAATGCCTTGTTAAACAACAAAATTCAGCCCAGTACATTGTAAAGGTCGGCTGGTTTTATCCACCGATTTCTTAATTGGGCAGCCTCCCATCTAGCAAGTAGAGGGCAGCTCCAAAGCGCTACAGAGAGGGAAATTTTTTTTTTTTTAAGATTTTATTTATTTATTTGACAGAGAGAGATCACAGTAGGCAGAGAGGCAGGCAGAGAGAGGGGAAGGGAAGCAGGCCCCCTGCTGAGCAGAGAGCCTGATGTGGGGCTCCATCCCAGGACTCTGTGACCATGATCTGAGCCAAAGGCAGAGGCTTAATCCACTGAGCCACCCAGGCGCCCCTAGGGAAATGTTTTTAAAGGTAGGGCAAGAATACCATAAACAGAAAAAAGGAGTATGTTAGATGAAGTCACCTTATTGGCAGAAAAATAGAGTCTTACTAGGAAAATCCCTCATCTTTCTTTAGGGGATGGAAAGGGTCCATCCCTCTGGCAAACTACCTTTTTGGTGCTGACCAGAAAATCCCTGACTGAGCTTGAAAACTAAATTTCTGGGGGAGGTTGGAAATGCATTGAGCTTAGGTATTCCACCCTGGTCTGGTGACATGATGGAGAAAAAGCGGCTCCACTTGTGGCCTGTGGTTTTCTCTTCCACACCCCATACAGTACACGATGTTGAAGGACAAGGAATGGTAGGACACCCCAAATGAAGTGGTCAATGACGCCGTCAGCCTCTGTTTCCACACTAAACCCCTCTCGCCTGTACAGTGATTGTGTCGCATCTATCAAAGAACACTTTTACGCCTATATTTTTACTCTGTATTCTCAGATTTACTTAATTCCTTTTAGGAGTCTGACATCATCCCAAACATAGTGCAGGTTAACTGATGCTATTTTTGGTACCGAACAAGTCTTGCTATTTTTCAGTTGGAGCAAGTGTGCAAAGGGAGAATCTGAACCCTGAAATGAAGGGTTGTCTGAACCCAAAGATCTCACCTTTTTTTTTTTTTTTAAGATTTTATTTATTCACTTGAAAGAGAGAGATTACAAGTAGGCAGAGAGGCAGGCAGAGAGAGGAAGGAAAGCAGGCTCCCTGCTGAGCAGAGAGCCGGACATGGGGCTCAATACCAGAACCATGGGATCATGACCTGAGCGGAAGGAATAGGCTTTAGCCCACTGAGCCACCCCATGATCTCACCTTATTGCCGGGAAGTGATACTTCTTTCTTCAGGTACTGGTAATACTATTGCTTTAGTACTTGAAGTTATCTCAGAATAAAACAGCAGTGAGATACAGACTTCAGCTGTTTAAAGACAGGGGCAGAAATAGTTATGGGGAATCCCACATTCCATCTCCCTACACATCGGTAAAAGCTAAGAAACGGTTATAACCTCTGAGAACTTTGAGAAGAAGGTTCTAAGAAGTCTGAGAAAAGACAGACTCAAACAGAGCATGTGACTGCTATACCAATGTACTTGATCATTCTGAAGCTTTTATCTCCAAAATATGGTTTTTTCATTCCTGAAAACATTGAGAAATACTGCTGTCAATCAACCAGGGTGCCTGGGTGGCTCAGTGGGTGAAGGGTCCAGCTCTGGATTTCGGCTCAAGTCAGTCTGACTTCTGATGCTTGGCATAGAATAAAGCTTTGCATAACTTTCTCTTTGTCTCAGTCTCGTTCCTTTGATAACAGACCCCAATACTCTGATGCTTTTTACTAGAAAAGGGATGGGGAGGACCGCCAAGGAATCACATTCTTGGCTGACATCCCCTGTTTGTCTTTGATTTGCAATCCACTTAGCATGGACCTACAGACTCCAGTTCTCACATTTATTTTCCTTCCTGTTTCTGAGTACATCCCTTATGCATACCCAACCCAGGGATGGCCTGGAAACCAACCTATTAACAAAAATCCTTCCTCACCAGCCTCTGTCATCTTGCTTCCTGTGCACTAAGTCAATTTTTTTTTTTTTTTAAGTAGGCTCCACACTCAATGTGCAGCTTGAACTCTGAGATCAAGAATCACATGCTCTACCAACTGAACCAGGCAGGAGCTCCCTGCTTAGTCACTATTACTTGAATTAGAATCAGGGGTCATATTAAATATCCCATTCTCATCATGAACTGGAAACATTTCACAAGTATTGTACCTGAAAACACTTTAAAGACTCCACAGAACATACTCATGGGAGGTTTTCTTAAAAGCGAAGGATGTAACATACCAAGAGAAGAAAATGCAGGGCCATACTTGGGGTCAAACATCCACGCAGTTTCCCAGATTTTTATTCACACACTCTTGTGATTCACTCCCAGACTACACCACAAATATGTGAGTGATGAACACTGGCTTCCAGAGTCAGAAGATTCCAGTAGGAGTTTTTATGCCTCTCTGGTAACACAGTCAAGCCAAACTATCTAACCATTATGCCAGTTGGAAACCATCAGCAACAGGACCGGGACAAGGTGTGGTCGGGAAATTTTTGGATATTAAACAACACGGCCCTTATCTTAGCATGTGTCTTAGTGGTAAAGACAGATACTCAGAAGTCCCTAGAAGTAAACCTGGAACTTTTTAGTCCAATTTTAAAACAATTCTTAGATGAAATAAATGCACACTATATCAGAATGTGGGGAATTCTGCTAACATAGTAATTACAGGGAAACTTACAAAATGACAGTATTAGAAGGGAGTTCTCATATAAATAACATAGTCCATCTTAAGAAAATAGGAAAAAGGCAAATTAAATCCTCCAGGCAACCTTATAATACTCCACTTTCTCTTCTTGCCTTGGGGGTAGTCCTGCCTCAGTGGCAGCATAAACTGGCAACTCAGGAAAGCTGTTTCTATACGAGTCACCAAGAACATTGATTAAGCTGGGACGCCTGGGTGACTCAGTCAGTTGAGCATCTGCCTTCAGCTCAGGTGGGTATTCCAGGGTCCTAGGATTAAGTACCTCATCGGTCTCCTGGATCAGCAGGGAACTTGCCTCTCCCTCTGCCTACCACCTTCCTTGCTTTGTGCTCTCTCTGACAAATAAATAAATAAAACCTTAAAAAAAAAAGAATATTGGATAAGTCACAAAAGCCACATCCCTGGAATCCCAGATCTCCCGTCTCTCAATCCACTTTCCTGCCGCCACAGCAACAGTTCTGACCTGAGGCATGTATGGCCTAAGGGAATCCACGAAATATTTGGGTTATTTGTCCTGCAAGGGATCTTGGCCAGAGGAGACAGCTCTGGAAGTCCTGAAAATTTCTCTATCTTCTCCTGCTCAGCCACGATACGGGAGTACTATGAGCAGGCGCCTGTCGTGGGGAGCCCTCCCAGGGTGCTGCAATCACTCTGACTCCGTGTTAATCGCGCTTTGTTCCTGTGTCCATTATAGCCCCAACTTGGCTCCTGTAGGTCTTCCCACCAGTGACTCCCACCTACTGAATTCTGAACTCGGACTTCTTGCCAGGTACCAGAGGCCAGACTCTTCTTAATAGCATCTGGGGATATGAAACATTCCATGGGGACAAGGGACCAAACTCACTCTGCTCTCAGATGCAATGGAGGTTATCACAACCCCCTTCCTACAGTTACTTAGGGACTCACGAATTGAAGGCTGCCATGACAGGTCTCCCAAAGCTCCTAAGGCTTTCCTAGAAGACTTTGGGTGGCAACACAAATTAGGTCAAACCTGGTGTGACAGCTTTTCTCTGCCATCATGTCCTGAGACATGGAAAACTGGGGCCTCCCATAAACTTTATCCTTTCATGTTTGCAGAACACAGGTGTGTCTCAACACACTCCACACAATGAGAACTCTCCAGATTAAAAGCAGCTCAAAGTGGGGCACCTGGATGGCTCAGTCAATTAAGTGTCTGCCTTCAGCTCAGGTCATGATCCCAGGATCCTAGGATCGAGCCCCATGTTGGGCTCCCTGCTCAGCGGAAAGCCTGCTTCTCCCTCTCACTCTGCCCACCCCCCACCACACTCAGACCCTCTCTCTCTAATAAATAAATAAAATCTTGAAAAAAATAAAAATAGCTCAAGAATAAGCCCTTTATTATTGCACTCACACATGAGTGATGTGAGGTATGTGCTTCCAGGGCTGAAGGCCGTGAGACTGCACACATCCACAGTGAGCATCACACGAGATGAGAAAGTCCATGAGGATAAATCTTTGCAAGCTACCTGGAAAACCCATCTTGTGTGCTGATTTTTTCCATGCCTAACCCAGACAAAAGTAAGGAAATGAGCCCCCCCATGTACCATGGAGGTCGATCATGACTCCTTCTAGGGACTATGGAGACAGCACAGGTCCGCCTGCCTAAGCATGCTGGAGTGACCGACACACACCGCAGGACTCGGGCTGATGGTAATAGCGGGATGGCTTTTAGCACTGACAAAGGGCCCTGGCAATTTACAATGTGCATACAGGTCCTGATATCACTGATGTATCAGGCACTTACAAAGAGCCTCCCCAGCGCAGAAGTTCATACATGTGAGGTACCACTTCTGAATGACGGCACCCTCACAAAGCCTCTCTCGCAGCTCCTCTCTGATGAGAGCTGCTACACTGAACAAGGAGATGGCACATTCCCTGTACCGCTGAGGCCTCTGTCTGGTGTGGATTTTCCAGGGCTGGATAAAGTTTGGTCCGTGGTAAAGGCTGTCATAGGTCTGCTGCCAGGAATTCGCAAATGGATAATAAGTTGGGGTAATGGCTAAAGGATTTCCCGCAACTGCTGTGGTATTAAGGCTTTTCTCCAGTATGAATCTTCTGATGGAGAACAAGAGTGTGTTTGCGGATAAACTCTTTCCCGCATTTGCTGCACACGTAGGGCCGTTCTCCAGTATGAACTTTCCAGTGCCGAATGAGATTTGGCCTTTGGGTAAAGGCTTTCCCACATCTGCTGCATTCATAAGGATTCTCTCCAGAGTGAACCTTCTGGTGCTGAATGAGTTTAGAGATGCAGCTAAAGGCTTTCCCACATCGGCTACACTCATAATCACTGCTGTGAATTCTCCAGTGTACATTAAGGTGGGAACTTTGGCTAAAGGCCTTCCCACATTCGCTGCACTCATAAGGCCTTTCTCCAGTATGAGTCCTCTGGTGCAAAACAAGTGTGTGTTTGCGGCTGAACTCTTTCCCACATGTACTGCATACATAAGGCCTTGCCCCTGTGTGCACTTCTTGGTGTCTAATGAGGTTGGACTTACTACTGAAGAATTTTCCACAATTTCTGCACTGGTCGAGTCTTATACCAGTGTGAACTCGCCTGTGTTCAATCAGGCCAGAGACCTGTCTAAAGAATTTCCCACATTCACTGCACTCGTAAGGTCTTTCTCCAGTGTGTATGGTCTCATGTTTAAAAAGGTCACAGCTTTGGCTAAAGAATTTCCCACATTTGCTGCACTCATAAGGTCTTTCTCCAGTATGGATTCTCTGGCGCCGAGTAAGTGTGTCTTTGCGGGTGAACAATTTCCCACATTCGAAGCACCTGTGATGCTGCTGTCCAGGGTGAAGGGCTCCCCCAGGCCTCGTCCTCTTGTGGGGCCTCATCCTAATATGGGAGACCTGGTGCTGAAGAAGGTCTGAGGTGGCTGGAAAGTCCCTTCTACCCTCACTGTGTGTACAGGTCTTCTCTGGCACATGGAATCTGCAGCTTTTTGCAGAGCCACTGTCCTCGTCTCTTCTGAAGGGTTTCTCTGCACTGTGGTGCTGATGGACGTTTGCCCTGAGCCCAGAAGGCTTCCAACAGGCCCCACCACTGTGTGGTTCCAGCCTGGCTTCCTCCCCCTGGTATTCAGTCAGGTGTAAGATTTCTTTCAATATTGAGCCAGATCCATCCCAGGGATAGAGCTTCAGACCTGCCACCGGAGTCCTGACCGGTGACACTCCTTCTAAAGAAACACTCTGCTCAGGGGACGTGGCCTCATCCTCCACCACAGACCAACCACCTGGAAGCAGAGAAGTACTGTTGACATGCATGTCACACTTACTGGGAGGGGCGACCCTATTGTTAATATGTATGCGACACACCTGGGAGTACCTCAGTGGGACCGTTTATAGGACAAGAGAGGTAGGGAAGGTTGAGGAAGGGGTTGCAATGTAGAACTGGGTCTCCAAAAGTCACTGAATGAAGGGAGCCTTCTGAGGACAAGGATATGTGGACAGAGAACAGCAAGTGGCTTCCAGTAGGTCTCTGGCTGTGGAGATGGGAAAGTGCTATGCAGAATGGCACATGCAAGCCCAGGAAGACCCACTAACAAGTGTGTATCTGGGGCTCAAGGGATACTTATTTATTTATTTTTCTTTATTTTTTCTTTTTTTTTTATTTAGAGATTTTTATTTATTTATTTGACAGACAGATCACAAGTAGGCAGAGAGGCAGGCAGAGAGAGAGAGAGAGAGAGAGAGAGAGAGGAGGAGGCAGGCTCCCTGCTGGGCAGAGGGCCCAATGCGGGGCTTGATCCCAGGACTCTGGGATCATGACCTGAGCCGAAGGCAGAGGCTTTAACCACTGAGCCACCCAGGCGCCCCTCAAGGGTTATTTAAGGGGGTGTGCACATCTCATGACACGTTAAATGTAGGCCAATGCTGCAGAACAATGCAGACCCGGGGGGGCGGGTGGCCTGGATGCGGGGCAGATAGAACACGGCAGGGGCCTAGAAGCAGACAGGAGATAAGTTGCAGTATCAAGAATGGGGAAGGATGGGTAGAAATACGGTGTAGCCAGCAGCCCTGAAGTCAAACAGTGGTATGAAAAGTTAGTACTGCTAGTTTTGAATCCAACCTTGATATCATGCCCTTCCCTCGCATCCACTCACCAGGTCCAGGTCCCTTCCAAGTCTTCCTTTCTGTGGCTGGAGCCATATCCACCTGGTCAGCTATCCGGGGATCTGCCCTCTGCTCCAGTGGGGTAAGTACGTGCGATCTGGAGGATATAATTCCTAAGAGAGACAAATGACAGGTGAGCGGCCACTACTGGACAGAGCAAGGCATCCTATGACACTCCGTAAGTTAAAAAAAATTATTACCAAAAAAATTATTACCAAAACAAAACAAAAATCCACATCCTTGGCAGTGGGGTGGGGGAGGGCGCCTGGGTGGCTCAGTTGGTTGAGTGTCTGACTGGGTTTGAGCTCAGGTCATTATCTCGGGGTCATGGTATCAAGCCCCACATTGGGCTCTGCACTCAGCATGGAGTCTGCTTGGGATTCTCTCCCTTTCCTTCTGCCCCTTGCCCCACTCATGCTCTCTCTGTCTGTCTAAAATGAATAAATAAAATCTTTACCAAAAATTGTTTTAAACCTAGAAGAAGGGTTTTGGAGGAACTGCACAAAGATACCCATAAGTAGTGACTACGTGAGTACCTGTAACTCCTGGTACAATTAAGCTCCAGAAAATGTCCCCTACAGAAAGGGAGCAGAACCTTAGGCATAGCAGTGCCATCATTCTGGACAGATTCACCAGGCCCCCAAAAGGAGCACAACTATGGGATCCATTGGGCAAACCACACCTCATGCCTCTCAACCCTTCACTGCAAGGCTTCAGGACTGGCTCGCTAGGAGATGAGAACACTCCATACAGCGCAAACCAGGCACCCACAGCCGCTACTCCAGGAAACCTGGCAAGGAAGCAGAGCCTATGACCTGCCCATGGGAAGAAGAGAGCAGACCCTGGAGAAAAAGAAAAAGCAGATGGGATTGGCATGCAGACCTTACCCAGTGAGGCTAAAAGTGCAAAGTTCTCCAGCATCACATCCTGATATAAAAGTCTCTGAGAATCATCAAGAAGCATCCATTCTTCCCGGGAGAAGGACACAAAAACATCCTCAGAGATCACACAGACCTGCAATGACATGGCCAGCACAGTCCAGAAGTCTCTTGACTGAGTATCTCCACTCTGTCTACTCACAACAATGTCATGCTCACCCTCTTCCCCCCATGCCAGCCAATCCCCCTGGGGGACCCTAAATCATGCCAGGACATAAGCCCAGCTCCCTGTTCTCATGGAAGCCCCTGGGAACGGGGCTGCAGGACCATCAGTTCCCACTCACTCCTATCGTGCACATCAATTCTCAGACCACACCTCTCACGCAGCTTCTGTTACCCACCACGACTCTTCTCCCCCATACCAGAGACAGCACACCAGACTCCTCACATGTGTCACTCTGCACACAGCGTGGAGAGAATGCTTGGCAATACCAAGCATTTAACTGGGATCCCATCCTGCCCCAAACCTCCAGTGGTCCCAACTGCCAAAGGAAAGCCCTCAGTCCTGCTTGAAGACCTCCTGATCTGGACCTTCTCTTCAGTCTCAGGCACCCAGGACTATACACATATTTCAGGTACCCTCAGCCTTCTTCCAGTTCTCCACTGCATACTGTTACAGTTTCCTGTAGCTGCTGTGACAAATCATTACCAGCTCTGCAACTTACGTCAACACAAATTTTTCTTCCTACAGTTGTAAAGATTTTTTTTTTAAGATTTTATTTATTTATTTGACAGAGAGAGATCACAAGTAGGCAGAGAGGCAGGCAGAGAGAGAGAGAGAGGAGGAAGCAGGCCCCCCGCTGAGCAGAGAGCCTGATGCGGGACTCAATCCCAGGACCCTGAGATCATGACCTGAGCTGAAGGCAGTGGCTTAACCCACTGAGCCACCCAGGTGCCCCAGTTGTAAAGATTATAAATCCAAAATGGGATTCACCAGGATAAGATCAAGATGTCATCAGGATCGTGTTCCTTCTGGCATTCTACAAAAAAATCTTTCTTCATCCTTCCCAATTTCTCAAGACCTTCTGCATTCCTTGACTCCCTGCCCCTTCTTCAACTTCAAAGCCAGCAATTATTATCACTCTGACCTGTTTACTTCCTGAAATCTTCTCTGACTCTATCCTCCTGCAAATACATTGGGCCCAGTGGTAATCTCTTCATGTTGTTAATATACTTAATTTAATCACACACATTGAAATCCCTTTTGCCACATGAGGTAACACAGCCAGAGGTTCAAGGGATTAGACTATGGGTGGCTGGGGTGCCTGGGTGGCTCAGTGGGTTAAAGCCTCTGCCTTCCGCCCAGGTCATGATATCAGGGTCCTAAGATCGAGTCCCGCATCTGGCTCTCTCTGCTCAGCGGAGAGCCTCCTTCCCCCCTCCCTCTGCCGACTCTCTGCCCACTTGTGATCTCTCTTTCTCTGCTGAACACATAAATAAAATCTTAAAAAAAATGTAAACTAATGTTAAAAAAAAAAAAGAACATAGATGGTGTGGGAGGCCATTATTTTATCTATTATACACATGCTGTGCCCTCACAGTCTGACCTTCCTATCCCCAGCTAATCCTCTGAACATTCATTTGACAACTGATGTTGCCCTTTCAGTTGACGGCTGCGGTATGTTCACAACTTTGAGTCTTCTCTGCCTCCCCCCCCCACCTCCCACAAAGCACTTTGGTAAACAAAACAGGCCCCAGTAAAGTAACAGAAAATACAACCTGTTCTGCCCCCTTCATAGCAATCAATATTGCTGACATAGCTCATCAATACTCATTGGAACTACAGGCCTAGTCTTCTTGGATCTCCTGCGGTGTGACCACATATAAATATAGCATTCTTCCAGTTATAAAATAAGCCATGGGTGAAAAGTATAAGAAATACAGTCAATAATACTGTAATAATTTTGTACAGTGACTACACTTACCTTGCTGAACATTCATAACGTATTTAACTATTAATTCACTACTGTGGAAATTAACAAGGGAAACCTCACTAAAATGGACTTGGGAGGTGCGGGAAGGGGGCCTTTCAGATGCCTGACCACTCAGCGGCATCTGCAAACACAAGAGGAGACAGACCTTGCACATGGAAACCACTATGCTATACCATAAGGGGGAAAGGCTTTCCTCAACCTCGTCCCAACAGCCAGCCAATGAGAGAGGATCACAGTTCTCAGCCCAACCAACGAGAGAGGATCACACTCAGCCCAGCCAATGAGAAGCAACTATCCTTCAAACTCCCAGATTACTTCAGCGGCCTTTTTGTAAGAATCTTCCCAGCTTCCCCCTTTCCCCTAAGAAGCGGATTACTCTCCTCTGTTTGGGAGACTTGCAGATGGTTTTGCCATAGTGTGCCTGACCCGCAGTTCTCCTGCCAGTCCCAAATAAACCCATCTCCTGCTGACAAAATAACTGGCAGTTTTATTTTTACAGTTAACACTATACTGTACACCTGAAACTAATACATCAACTGTACTTCGACTAAGATTATTAAAATAAATAAAAATAAAGTTGTTTTTTTAAAAAAACGAATAAATAAGTACAAACATACACACACACACACACCTCTGCAACAACCAGCAGAAGTCAAACCACAACCACTGCAGCAACTGACCTGGAGCGACAAGAGCCAGTAGAAAGCGCCATCTTCCCGAAATTCTGTGCCTGCTTCCCATCTGGGCCAGTCAGCTTTCCCACCGCCTTGCCTGCCTCTAAGTCTCAGCCAAAGTGATGGTGCCAGCAAGCTCTAAATCAATAGCCTCTGCTTGTTCCCCGCTGGGTGGGCTTCTTTTATTTCCACCCCCGCCGCCACCATCACCCCAGCCCTCCACCATCTTCCACAGTCTGCAGCGGGGGAGCCTGCTGAGCCTGCTCCAAGTTCCCATGGCTCCCGCCACCCTCAGAACAGAGGCTGAGCTCACCCTTTTGGCTTGGATCCTGGCCCTCTGCTGTCTCCACCCGAAAGGAATGAGACCTGTGGTTTCAGCAGGTCTCATTCTCACCTCTTGGAGGTGAGGCAGAGCTCAGCCTCACCTCCAAGCGCCTCGACCTGCCTACGATGGGTTTCTCTCTCTGGGTCCTGTTGGGGAATCTCTCCACGTAACTGCTTGTTTGGATTGAGTTCATGTCCTCAGGGCCCACAGACTCAATTCCGTGGACGGAATGAAGGAAGACGAATCCCATCTGATGGAAGGTGAGCACAGAGCCACGAGCTCAGTCCTTCCTGGAGCCTGTGGATAAAACAGGAGCAGCAGCACAATGGCTGGACATGGAGATCCTAGTGTACCCCTTGGTCACTCTACACCCCTAGAAACCAACATACCACATGGGGCTCTAATAATCTTACAGCGCAGGGGCAAAAAAAACAGTAGCCAGAATAGCCACGATGGCTGCCATTTGGACCTGGACCTTGTCGTGATGTCCAAGGTGTGTGAAGACCTCCACTTGTGGTGCAAGTGAACTGTGGGCTCTGTCTTCCTTGTCTCTTTCATTGTCTCCTCTGGGGTGGGGGTGGGCCTCCGGAGTTTTGTGATCCTCCTCTGGAACCAGGTCACACTCACTGGCTTCACCCTGATGTTCTGAGGCAAGTTCGCTACCTCCTTCCCTGTCTTTCTGAATGTCATCAGTGGTCTTCACATCCCAGCATCCCCCATCCCTGGACCCAACCCAGGAAACTTCAGGACCCCCTCCTAAATCTGAGGACATTAGGCTCTACAAGAAAGTGTGCTCAAGACAGGTCTTTTCCAGTATGTGACCTCTGGTGGGGGCTGGGGTGGGACAATGACCTTGACACTGCTGCCTCTTAACCACTAACCTTTGTGTGCTTGGCCAGCATCAGCCCAATGGCATTATGCAGCTGACTTATAGGGCCAGGGGCGAGAAGGGTGCCTCTGTGCCACCAGCTGCACAGGCTTAGCCAAGTTACTAGTATGTTGATTTTAGAAGAAGCAACACATTTTAAAATCCTTTTTTTGAATCCTTCTTCCCAGGATGAGAAAAGATTTGGAAGCAGCTTGGATAACTGTGCCCAGGCTGGCAGCACAACTAAGTGCAGTTCACACCTGTTTTGCTGACTGTGTCGGGATAAAGGCTGTAGAGTCCCCCGGGTCTCCTGGGATTGCCCAAAGGGGATCAATCTCGAAGCTAAGCATATCCAATCAGTGCCCGTGACTTTCCTCCACAGCTCAAAGGGCCTCTGTGCACCTTTCCGTCCTATAGCTTTGGTCATGTTAGAGAGGCAGAATTTAGGATTCCCTTGATTTCCTGCACACGGGTTTCACACTATTTGAATTAATCTGAACCCTGCCCTCTGGTGGGGCTGGGGGGGGGGTTGCTCCATGATCTCTGACTAACCGTAGTTCCCAGCAGTCAGCTGTCTCCTCTGCCTGTGGGAATCCTGCCTTAACTCTCTGAGCAAGTCTCCCAGGTTGGCCCACCTGCCTCCCAATACACAGTCCTCTCTGAAAACAAACCAACAAAACAAAACAACAGAGCCACCACGAAGATAACTCCAGAAGTTCTGCTGTAACTGAAGCATAGACAGAAAAAGACCCCTCTCCTGGGCCATCACTGGTGGGGAGTTGCCACCTCACAAAGCAGAGCCTTCTGGGTATTGTAGTAACCACCACTCCAAGGGGCTCAGGAAGGAAGCCAGGGTCATCAGCTGGTGGAAGTTGAAGGTACCATTTACTGAAAGCCTAAGGTATGCTGAGCCTGCCAGTTGCTCCCAAGCCATATTTTGCACTCCACACCTCCTCTTCAAGTCTCCAGCAGGTGGACCATGTCCTAAGCCATGAATGAACTGTCTCTGGCTATTTCAGAGGTTCAGGATTTGTATATCCCAGCCTCACCCTCCTAATCATTTTTAAAGATTTATTTATTTGAGAAAGAGAAAAAAGAGAGAGAGAACCCACAAGTAGATTGTCCACTGAGCGTGGAGCCCAACCTGGGGCTCAATCCCAGGACCCTGAGATCATGACCTGAGTGAAAACCAAGAGTCAGACACTTACCCCACTGAGCCACCAGGTGCGCCTCACGGCTCCTAATTTGGGACATGAGGTAAACAGTTTTACCTCTGTGATACAAAACAAAAAATGAAGACAAAACTTCCCTGGCAGACCTCTGTGATGATATTTACATGTTCCTCACATGTAATGCTACATTCTTTAAAATGACAAGAAAAAATATTACCTACATCTCAGTGATGTTATATATAAATGAACCTCATCACCACAAAACAGGGCTCTCATGCACCCATGCAGTGGAAATGAATCCAGATTGCCTACCTGCAGAGTTAAAGACAGTATCTATCAAAACTCATACCCATACCCAGACTAACAAGTAGCCTTAACAGGAATGGTTAAAAATTTTACAGGATGGCATAGTGTGTACAATCTGTGACATTCAAAATTATTCCAAGAGAAAAGTTATCAAACATACAGAATGCTGTTATACATTTTGAGTAGCCCACTGCACGAAGGTTATGTTTTTCTAAGCAAAGTAATTCAAGGTTTACAATTTAAGAAATATTTTTTCCTTTGGAATAAATGGCAGCTAAAGGAGGACGTCATTTAAAATTTTGTAGCACACTTCTTCTAGATCTTATGTTCAAATTCAGTAATGTTGAACTTGAATTATAACCAATCATGTGGTGTTTGGGTTCAAATTGGCAATGCAATCTGGCTGATGGCATCTGACTTCAGGGCCTGAGCTCTAGAGCAAAGCTAATTGGGTTTGCAGCAAGTAATCCCATTACTGACTATGGTTCCTTAGACAGGAGGCCTCACCTCTCTAAGCCTCCATCTCCTCATCGCTGACATGGGGGAAACAATAGCATCTAAAACACAGGGTGGTTGGGGTTCTTGCCTGGGGAACTACAAGCTATCTTTGGGTCATTCTCCCAACACCACTTGAAACCCTTCACATTGGAAGAAAGTAACTCCTGACCACCCACACCCTCTTAACCTGCACTAATGATTCAGAAGGTTCTGTGCGCTCATCTCCAGTGGGAACCAGAAACTCACCCCTCAAACCTCTCCAACTGTCCTGAGGTAAACTGGGTCTCAGGGAGTCTCTCTAGTCTATGGATGCTCAGACTGAATTCCTGACCAACACTCACCAGGTTCCATGTCGAAGAGGTCCATGTCCTTTAATACTGAAGACCCAAGGGAGTACTGTACACTTCCAGGGAGAAAAAGTGAAACCACCAAATTCTATGGAAAATACTACACCATTTATTTAGGACACCTTTAATTTCTCTCAGCAGCAGTGTTTGTAAGTTTCAATAATGAAGTTTTCAATAATATTCAGACAACTTTGTAGTTTTCAATAAAGCATTTGGAAATGAATGTTAATGTTAATGAAAGAAATTAAACATTTCATATTCATTACTAAGAATTTTATTATTTGATGGTATAGAATTGATCTGTAAAAATTTTATCATTCAGTTGTGTTCTACACATTGTTGACCACTAGACTACAGTTCACTCACATCTGTACCTACCTCCTACATGTGTACTTACAAATTTATGTAAAGGAAGAGAACCTACACATAGCACTGTTATTCACTTATGCTAGTTATTTTTCTGCACAAATTGATGATTTTTCTTAAGCTGCTAATATGTTAGATAACACTCTTTGTCATCTAAAATTAAAGCAACCTGGCATGACTGGAATACATCTCTCTTGGTTACAGTGTACAGTACATTTTATATACTGCTGAATGTTATTAATACAGTCTTACCACTATTTCTGTCTATATTTGTGAGGTTCTAGCAAAAATTTCAGATGAATTAGAACTGTCTTTACATTCTACTACGTGTTCGATGAATTCCTAAATTTTTTTTAAAGATTTTATTTATTTATTTGACAGAGAGAGATCACAAGTAGGCAGAGAGGCAGGCAGAAAGAGAGAGAGAGAGGAGGAGGAAGCAGGCTCCCTGCTGAGCAGAGAGCCCGATGCGGGACTCGATCCCAGGACCCTGAGATCATGACCTGAGCCATGAGGCAGCGGCTTAACCCACTGAGCCACCCAGGCGCCCATGAATTCCTAAATTTAAATGTGTATATATTTTCATAGGTCTGATAGCCACTTGGGTTCCCCCTTCCATTGATCTCTCATATTTTGTCCATTTAGACGAAAGTCTTATTTCTTACTCTGATTAATACGATTTCTCTGTGTTGATCCCTTCACAATGTTAGACATTGGTGATACCCTCTCTCACCTTTTTTCTAAATTCCAGTATAATTTTTTTTTTAAGATTTTATTTATTTATTTGTCAGAGAGAGAGAGGAGCGAGAGTGAGCACAAGTAGCCAGAGAGGCAGGCAGAGGCAGAGAGAGAAGCAGGCTCCCTGCCGAGCAAGGAGCCCGATGCGGGACTCGATCCCAGGACGCTGGGATCATGACCTGAGCCGAAGGCAGCTGCTTAACCAACTGAGCCACCCAGGCGTCCCTAAATTCCAGTATAATTAATAAAGTGTTATATTAGTTTCACATGGGCAATCTAGTGCTTCACCAATTCTACACATTACTCAGTGATCATCCTAAGGGTACTCTTAATTCGCTTCAGCTTTTCCACCCATCCCCCACCCACCTCCCATCTGGTAACCACATTTGTTCTCTACATTTAAGGGTCTTGTTTTCAGTTTCATTTTTTCTCATTTGTCTGTTTTTTTTTCCCCCTTAAATTCCACATACAGGGGCACCTGGGTGGCTCAGTGTGTTAAGCCTCTGCCTTCGGCTGGAGTCATGATCTCAGGGACCTGGGATCGAGCCCCACATCGGGCTCTAGTCCCACACTGGGCTCTCTACTCAGTGGGGAGCCTGCTTCCTCCTTTCTCTCTGCCTGCCTCTCTGCCTACTTGTGATCTGTCGAATAAATAAATAAAATATTTTTTAAAAATTCTACATATGGGGGCGCCTGGGTGGCTCAGTGGCTTAAAGCTTCTGCCTTCGGCTCAGGTCTTGATCCCAGGGTCCTAGGATAGAGCCTCGCATCAGGCTCTCTGCTCGGCGGGGAGCCTGCTTCCCTCCCCCTCTCTCTGCCTGCCTCTCTGCCTACTTGTGATCTCTGTCAAATAAATAAATAAAATATTTTAAAAAAATTTTTAAAAAAATTCTACATATGGGCGCCTGGGTGGCTCAGTGGATTGGGCCGCTGCCTTCAGCTCAGGTCATGATCTCAGGGTCCTGGGATCGAGTCCCGCATCGGGTTCTCTGCTCAGCAGGGAGCCTGCTTCCCTCTCTCTCTGCCTGCCTCTCCATCTACTTGTGATTTCTCTCTGTCAAATAAATAAATAAATAAATAAATCTTTAAAAAAAAAATTCTACATATGACTGAAATTATATGGTATTTGTTTCTCTGATCAGTATCACTTAGCAGTGGACCCAACCACATTATCCCATGTGGCAAAGTTTCATTCTTTTTTTTACAGCTGAATAATGTATCCTTTGGGGATATATATATCACCTTCCAGCTTGCATTCCCACCAACAGTGCAAAAGGGATCCTTTTCTTCCACAGCCTTACCAACAGCTGTTGTGTTTTTGAATTTGGCCATTCTGACAGGTGTGATAGCTCACTGTGGTTTTGATTTTCATTTCCCTGACGATTAGTGATTTTGAGATGGGTCTGTTGGCCATTTGGATGTCTTTGGAGAAATGTCTGTTCATGTCTTCTGCCCATTTTTAAACTAAATTATTTGGTTTTTGGTGTTGAGTTGTGTAAGTTCTTTATATATTTTAGATATTAACCCTTTACTGAACATATCATTTTAAAAATATTTTCTTCCATTCAGTAGGTGGTCTTTTTGCTTGGTTGTTTTCTTCACTCTGCAAAGACTTTTTATTTGGATGTAGTCTCAATATTTTATTTTTGTTTGTTTCCCTTGCATTAGGAGACATATCTAGAAAAATGTTGCCATGGTCCGTCAGAGAAACTACTACCTGCACTTTCTTCCAGGATTTTTATGGTTTTAGGTCTTCCATTTAGGTCTTTCACCCATTTTGAGTTTATTTTTGAGTATGGTGTAAGAAAGTGATCCAGTTTCATTGTTTTCCATACACCTGTCCAGTTTTCCCAACACCATTTATACTCGCTTTGAGTATCTGTGCTTCCTTTGCTGAAGGCTAACTGACCATATAATGGTGGGTTTATTTCTGAGCTCTCTGTTCTGTTCTACTGATCTATGTGTCTATTTTTCTGCCAGTACCATAATGTTTTGAATACTAGAGCTTTGTAATAGATCTTGAAATCTGGGATTGTGATACCTCTAGTTTTTTTCTTCTTTTTCAAGATTGCTTTGGCTACTCAGGTCTTTTATAGTTCCACACAAATTTTAGGATTATTTGTTCTAGTTCTGTAAAAATGCTGTTTGTATTTTAATAGGGATTGCATTAAATGTGTAGATTGCATTAGGCAACAGGGACATTTTAACAATATTTTTGCTCTCCCAATTCATGAGCACAGAGTATCTATTTGTTTTGTCATCTTCACTTTCTTTCATCAGTGTTTTATACTTTTCATAGTGCAGGCCTTTTTCCTCCTTGGTTAAGTATATCCCTAGAAATTGTTATTTTTGGTGCAATTATAATTAAGATTGTTTTCTTAATTTCTCTTTATGCCACTTCATTATTAGTGTATAAAAGTGTAATGGATATGTATCCTGTGACCTTACTGAATTCATTTATCAATTCTAGCAGTTCTTTGGAGGAGTCTTTTGGGTTTTCTATATAAAGTGTCATATCCTCTGCAAATAGTGGAAGTTTTACTTCTTCCTTAAACAATTTGGTTGCCTTTTATTTTTGTTGTCTGATTGCTTTTTTTAGGACTTCCAGTACAATATTGAATAAAAGTGGTGACACTGGACATCCCTGTCTTGCTCCTGATCTTAGGGGGAAGCTCCTAGTTCTTCACCATTGAGTATTAGTTGTGGGTTTTCCATATATGGCTTTTTATCATGTTGAGGTATATTTCCTCTAAAACTACTCTGTTGTGGATTTTTATCAGGAGTGGTTGTTTATTTTGTCAAGTAATTTTTATACATCTATTCAAAGGATTGTGTGGTTTTTATCCTATTTCTTGTTTATATGATGTGATATATGATATGATATATGATAAAGAAACCGCTTGCATCCCAGAAATAAATTCCATTTGATCACAGTGAATGATACTTCTAATGTTTGGTTGGATTCAGTTTGCTAGCATTTTTTTTTTAAAGATTTTATTTATTTATTTGACAGAGAGAGATGACAAGCAGGCAGAGAGGCAGGCAGAGAGAGAGGAGGAAGCAGGCTCCCTGCTGAGCAGAGAGCCCGATGCGGGGCTTGATCCCAGGCCCCTGAGATCATGACCTGAGCCGAAGGCAGCAGCTTAACCCACTGAGCCACCCAGGTGCCCCCAGTCTGCTAGCATTTTCTTGAGAATTTCTGCATCTATGTTCAGAAATATTGGCCTGTAGTTCTCTTTTTCTGTAGTGTCTTTATCTGGTCTGAGTACCAGAGTAATACCAGCCTTGTAAAATGAATGTGGGAGCTTTCCTTTCTCTCCTATTTTTTTAATAGTTTAAGAAGAGTAAGTATTAACTCTTCTTTCAGTGTTTGGTAGAACTCACCTGAGAAGCCATCTGGCCCTAGACTTATGTTTGTTGAGAGGTGTTTTTTTTTTTTTCTTTTTAAAGATTTTATTTATCTGACAGAGAAAGAGCACAAGCAGGGGGAGTAGCTGGCAGAGGAAGAGGGAGAAGCAGGCTTCCCAGCTGAGCAAGGAACTTGACATGGGGCCTGATCCTGGGACCCAGGAACATGACCAGAGCCACCCAGGCGCCCCATTGCAAGATTTTTATTACTGATTCAATTTCATTGCTGGTAATCAGTGTGTTCAAATTTTCTATTTCTTCCTGATTCAGTTTTGGGAGGTTATATGGTTCTAGTAATTTATCCATTTCATCTAGATTGTACAATTTGTTGACATATGTTTCATAATATTCCTATAATCCTTTGTATTTCTGTGGTGCTGGTTTTTATTTCTCCTTTTACAATTTTGATTCTATTTGAGTCCTCTTTTTAATTTAATTTTTGATGAGTGTGGCTAAAGGTTTATCAGTTCTATTCATCTTTTCAAAGAAGTAGCTCCTGGTTTCATTGATTGTTCTGTTTTTAATTTCTATTGTATTCCTGCTCTATTTTTTATCATTTCTTTCTTTCTACTGGTTTGGGGTTTCTTTTGCTCTTTTTCTAGCTCCTTTAGGTGTTAAGGTTAGGTTTGAGATTTTTCATGCTGCTTGAGGTAGGCCTGTATTGCTATAAAATTTCCAATTAGGACAGCTTTTGCCACATCTCAAAGATCTGAGACTGCTGTGTTTTCATTTTCATTTGTCTCCATGTACTTTTTTATTTCTTCTTTGATTTCTTGGTTGACTGATTCATTGTTTAGTAGGATCTTATTTAATCTCCATGTATTCATGTTCTTTTTTTTAAGATTTTATTTATTCATCTGAGGGAGACAGAGAGCATACAAGCAGGAGGAGAAGCAGAGGGAGAGGGAGAAGCCGACTTCCTGCTGAGCTGGGAGCCCATCATGCGGCTCCATACCAGGATCTTGAGATCGTGACCTGAGCTGAAGGCAGATGCTCAACAATCTGAGCCACCCATCTGTGGCTTTACAGACTTTTTATGTATTTGTGTTCCTGTATTTGTCTTCTTTACAGGTTCTTTCTTGTGGTTTATTTCTAGTTTCATAGCATTGTGGTCAGAAAAGATGCATGGTATGACTTTAATCTTTTGGAATTTGTTGAGACTTGTTTGGTGGCTTAGCTTGATCTATTCTGGGTAACATTCCACATGCAATTGAGAAGAATGTATATTCTGTTGTTTCAGGATGAAATGTTCTGAATATATGTTAGTTACATCTGGTCCAAAGCATCATTCAATGTCACTGTTTCCTTGACTTTGTTCAGATGATCTGTCCACTGATGTAATTAGGGTGTTAAAGTCCCCTACTGTTATAGTATTACGATTAGTTACTCCTTTACGTTTAACTGCTTTATGTATTTGGGTGTTCACACGTTGGGTTCATAAATAATGAAAATTACTATATCTTGTTGCTGGATTTTTCTAATTATACAGTGTCCTGCTTTGTCTCATTACAGTCTTTGTTTTATTTTATTTATTTATTTTTAAAGATTTTATTCATCCACTTGACAGAGAGAAATCACAAGTAGATGGAGAGGCAGGCAGAGAGAGAGAGAGGGAAGCAGGCTCCCTGCTGAGCAGAGAGCCCGACGCAGGACTCGATCCCATGAGAGAGGCAGGCAGAGAGAGAGGAGGAAGCAGGCTCCCCGCTGAGCAGAGAGCCTGATGGACCTCGATCCCAGGACCCTGGGATCATGACCCGAGCCGAAGGCAGAGGCTTTAACCCACTGAGCCACCCAGGCGCCCCTATATATTTGATCTTTGTCCCTGTTTCTGGCACAGAGCTTCTAAAACCATTGGAATTTCCTAAATGATGAGAGAAAAGATGTCTTTTCTTTTGTTAATGAGGTGACTTTTGGAAGGCATCTAAGTAAGGATGAGGGCTGGTTGCCAAGAGAACCAACCATATGATTGGAGGGTTGGAAGTTTTAGTCCTACCCCTGACCTCTGGAGATCTGAATGGCTGGAGACTGAGTTCAATCAATCATTAACTGCTGAGGATTTAATCAATCATACCCATATAATGAAACCTCCATAAAACCCCAAAAAGACAGGGTTCAGAGAGCTTCCAGGTTGGTGAACAAGTGGAGAGTCAGGGAGAGCAGTGTATCAGGAAAGAGCACAGACGCTCTGTGCCTTTCCACATACCTCGCCCTTCATATGGCTATTTCTGAATTATATCCTTTTACAATAAATCATTAATCTATTAAGTAAAATGTTTCCCTGAGTTCTGTGAGCTACTCTAGTAAATTAATCAGACTTGAGAAGGCTGTGGGGTCATTGGAACCTCCAGACTACAGCAAGTTGGTCAGAAATAAGAGATGAGAACATGGATGTGTGACTGGTGCCTGAAAGGGGAAGTGCAGTCAGTCTTAGAGGACTAAATCCTTAACCTGTGAGATCTGACAGGATTTCCTGGTAAACAGTGTCAGATTTCAATTGAACTGTAGGATACCAAGGTGGGTCAGAGAATTGGGACTTGGTTTGGGTAAACCCACCCCAACACACTAGAATTGGTGTGGCATAAACTTTTTATTTTTTTTAATATTGTATTTATTTATTTGATAGAGAAAGCACACAAGCAGGGGCAACAGCAGAATGAGAGGGAGAAGCAGGTTTTCCATTGAGCAGGGAGCATGATGTGACACTTGATCCCAGAACCCTGGGATGATGACCTGAGCCCAAGGCAGATGCTTAATCAACTGAGCCACCCAGGTGCTCCTGGTGTGGCCATAACCTTAAGCAGACTTTCACAAATAGGGTTCCATAAAAGAACTGATTTCAGTGAATACTGTCTTAAAAACCCCATGGAAGGGGGACGCCTGGATAGCTCAGTCAGTTAAGCGTCTGCCTTGGGTTCAGGTAATGATGGATTGAGTCCCATACTGGGCTGCCCTTGGAAGTCTAACATTACTTTTCTTCCTGTCATTTCTCTACAGATTTATTGTTCTTTGTTGAAAATGCTACAACAGGGGCACCAGGGTGGCTCAATGGGTTAAGCCTGTCTCCTCAGTGGGGAGCCTGCTTCCCACCCCCTGCCTCCGCCTACTTGTGATATCTCTCTCTGTCAAATAAATAAATAAATAATCTTTTAAAAGAAAAAAAAAAAGGAAGAAAATGCTACATCAACTGGAATCCTGAGCCACCATTTTGAGCTACTTTTTTTTTTTTTAAAGATTTTATTTATTTATTTGACAGAGAGAGATCACAAGTAGGCAGAGAGGCAGGCAGAGAGAGAGAGGAGGAAGCAGGCTCCCTGCTGAGCAGAGTGCCCGATGCGGGACTCGATCCCAGGACCCTGAGATCATGACCTGAGCCGAAGGCAGTGGCTTAACCCACTGAGCCACCCAGGCGCCCTGAGCTACTTTTGATTTAGGTTTCTCCCATCTGTGTTGCATACATCAATAAACTATTTTTCTCTTGTTAATGTGCTTCTTGAGTCCCAGCCAATAATGTATAAACCTGACTTGTACACTGAAACTAACGCATTCTGTATCAACTATATTTCAATTTAAAGAAAAGGGGGGTGGGAACCTGGGTGGCTCAGTGGGTTGGGCCTCTGCCTTCCGCTTGGGTGATGATCTCAGGGTCCTGGGATCGAGTCCCACATCGGGCTCTCTGCTCAGCAGGGAGCCTGTTTCCTCCTCTCTCTCTCTCTCTGCTGGCCTCTCTGTGTACTTGTGATCTCTCTCTGTCGAGTAAATAAATACAATCTTTAAAAAAAAAAGTCCAAGCTAAGACGGTTACAGGTGGAGTTGTGCCTCCACTATACTCATAAAAATCACATCTAGGCCATGTGAACAGAAACATCTCTTGGGTTGGAACAACTTGTATTAGAGGAATGCTTTGGGGTTTTTTTGTTTTTTTTTTTTTTTTGGGGGGGTTTTTTTGGTTTTAATTTTTTTATTGTGTTACATTGGTCACCACACAGTACATTACTAGTTTCGCGTTGTTGTTGTTGTTTTTAACATTTATTTATTTATTTATTTGACAGACGGAGGTTACAAGTAGGCAGAGGCAGGCAGAGAGAGGAGGAAGCAGGCTCCCTGCCGAGTAGAGAGCCCGATGAGGGGCTCGATCCCAGGACCCTGGAATCATGACATGCGCTGAAGGCAGAGGCTTTAACCTGCTGAGCTACCCAGGTGCCCCACATCATGAGTTTTTGATGCAACGTTCCATGATTCATTGTTTACATATAACATGTAGTGCTCCACGCAATACCTGCCCTCCTTAATATCCCCAACAAGAGGCTAACCCATTCCCCCACCCCCCTCCCCTCTAAAACCCTCGGTTTGTTTCCCAGTGTCCATAGTCTCTCATGATTCGTCTCTCCCTCTTATTGCTCCCCCCCTCAGAGGAATGCTTTGGTAGGACTCTCCTGTGAGGCAAGATCCCCCCAATGAGTTTGTCCATGGAAAATTTTAGTAAAAAACATAAAGAGGCTAAGACAATCTATCATACGGTATTTGAGGTATTTTAAGTCCTTGGCAAGACTGAATGAAGTAGAATCACTGCTAGCACTGGAGGAACTTTTCAATGTGTGTTTGTGTGTTTGTTTCTCTTAGGACGAGTTGTTCAAAAGTAAAGGTGAGGTCATTAGACTGTAGTGATTTTGCAGCACCCCAAACTTGGTGGATCACTATCCCATGCCAGGATCTGAACGCCCTACAGCCTTCTCTTCACGCAGCCTGACAGAACCCTCTCAAATGCCAGGACTCCTTCTTTTTGGTGCAAAGTGTCAGGAATGAGCATGTTTCTTCCCCTACTCCCTTCACCCCAAGGGACAGTTCCTCCTTTTCACACCAGGGACCATTTAAAATAACATACTAAAAGAGCACCTGGCTAGCTCAGTCGGTGGAACTCAGGACTCTTGATCCTGGGGTCCAGGCTTGATCCAAGCTCCAGCCCTATGCTGGGTGTACAGATACTTAAAAATCTTTAAAAACAAAAATAAAAATAAATAAAATAATATACCTAAGACTGCTACCCCTAAATCTGATCTCCAGGCCCTGGCCTAGTCCAGACCACGATTCTCACCCTGTGGCTATCTCGAAACCCAGCCCATTCTCCCGGAACCCTACACCTTCCATCCCTGCTCCCCGTGGGACACGTCTACCCCAAGACATCTCAGAATCAACCATGTCCAAAATTCAACTTATGATCCCTCTGAAACCTCCCTACCTTGCCCTCCTGATTTCCATTTTCACAAGACATTCATGAAAAACAACAGAACAGCACAAATTAAAGACTTGGTTTTACACTCCTCACTATCAATCACACCCACATCTGATGCAGTAACTGCCGCTGGTTCTATTTTTAAAATCTATCCGGATTCTGACCACTTCCTCCCTCACTTCTGGCACTACTCTGGTTCACCCACCCTCAGAACATTTTTGGGAGTTCGCTGCACCAGCCCTCTCACGGGTCTCCAAGAATCCACATTCAGGCCCCAACCTAATCTGCTTTGCTCTGTGGAAAAACGTGGCTACTTTTTTAGTCCCCAATGACATCAAGCCCTTCTTCTACTCAAAATCCCTACAGCTCCTGTTAGGGTCCGTGATCAAAGGAACGAGACTGATACAAAGCGAAAGTCAAGCAAAACTTTATTTCGCGCCAAGCATCAGGAATCAAACTACCGGTCAGAGCTACCTCTTACGAAAAGGCGGTGACGATGAACCCAACAAGGTCACTTCCAAGAAGGCCACTCTGGACGAGGCTGCTCTAGATGACGTTGCTGCTCCACAGATGAGGCCGCTCCATGATTGGAGCCGTTCCCAAGAAGAGGCCACTCCCAAGACAAGGCCACTGCTCAATGAAGTTTCTCCCCGGACAAGGCCGCTCCCAAGAAGAGGCTGTTCTGGACAAGACCATTTCCTGGATGAGGCCACTCCCAATGACGAAGAAGCAACAATGACAAGGAGGACAACCCAGATGACACAGACTCTGCTCCCCACGATGCTACTCTGACCAGGCTTCCACCCAGAGGAAGCCACCACTGCGGACAAGGCCACTTGTGGTTCGGGGTGGCGAGGCATTTTGCAGGGAGGCTGCTGGTGTCTAGGGGCCGTTGGCATCTCAGGGCTGCTTATGCCTCCAGACTGCTGGCATCTAGGGGCTGCAGGTGTCAGGACCGACTGCTGGCCTCTAGGGTCTGTAGGCATCAGGACCGCAGGCGTCGAGGGACCGCTGGCAACTGGACCGCAGATGTCTCAGGACTGCAGGCGTCGAGGGACCGCTGACAACTGGACCGCAGATGTCTCAGGACCGCAGGCGTCGAGGGACCGCTGACAACTGGACCGCAGATGTCTCAGGACCGCAGGCGTCGAGGGACCGCTGACAACTGGACCGCAGATGTCTCAGGACCGCAGATGTCTCAGGACCGCAGGCGTCGAGGGACCGCTGACAACTGGACCGCAGATGTCTCAGGACCGCAGGCGTCGAGGGACCGCTGACAACTGGACCGCAGATGTCTCAGGACCGCAGGCGTCGAGGGACCGCTGACAACTGGACCGCAGATGTCTCAGGACCGCAGGCGTCGAGGGACCGCTGACAACTGGACCACAGACGACTGGACTGCTGGGCCGCCGGAGGCTGCAGGCTGCAGGCGATGGCTCGGGGCCGCCGCCGGAGGCTAGAAGCTGCAGGCGACGGTGCTCGGGGCCGCCGCCGGAGGCTGGAAGCTGCAGGCGGCGGCGCTCGAGGCCGGAGGCTGGAAGCTGCAGGCGGCGGCGCTCGAGGCCGGAGGCTGGAAGCTGCAGGCGGCGGCGCTCGAGGCCGGAGGCTGGAAGCTGCAGGCGGCGGCGCTCGAGGCCGGAGGCTGGAAGCTGCAGGCGGCGGCGCTCGAGGCCGGAGGCTGGAAGCTGCAGGCGGCGGCGCTCGAGGCCGGAGGCTGGAAGCTGCAGGCGGCGGCGCTCGAGGCCGGAGGCTGGAAGCTGCAGGCGGCGGCGCTCGAGGCCGGAGGCTGGAAGCTGCAGGCGGCGGCGCTCGAGGCCGGAGGCTGGAAGCTGCAGGCGGCGGCGCTCGAGGCCGGAGGCTGGAAGCTGCAGGCGGCGGCGCTCGAGGCCGGAGGCTGGAAGCTGCAGGCGGCGGCGCTCGAGGCCGCCGCCGGAGGCTGCAGGCGGCGGCGCTCGGGGCCGCCGCCGGAGGGTGCAGGCGGCGGCGCTCGGGGCCGCCGGCTGGAAGCTACAGGCGATGGCTCGGGGCCGCCGCCGGAGGCTGCAGGCGGCGGCGCTCGGGGCCGCCGCCGGAGGGTGCAGGCGGCGGCGCTCGGGGCCGCCGCCGGAGGGTGCAGGCGGCGGCGCTCGGGGCCGCCGCCGGAGGGTGCAGGCGGCGGCGCTCGGGGCCGCCGCCGGAGGGTGCAGGCGGCGGCGCTCGGGGCCGCCGCCGGAGGGTGCAGGCGGCGGCGCTCGGGGCCGCCGCCGGAGGCTGCAGGCGGCGGCGCTCGGGGCCGCCGCCGGAGGGTGCAGGCGGCGGCGCTCGGGGCCGCCGCCGGAGGCTGGAGGCTGGACCGCCAAACGCGGTTATAGCTCTTACAAGAGCTGTTACAGCTCTTCTATACACCGTTGACTCCCCTGCTCTTCTGCGACTTCATCGCTCTCCCCCGACTTCACCGCTCTCCGCCGACTTCACCGCTCTCCGCGGACTTCATCGCTCTCCGCCGACTTCACCGCTCTCCGCCGACTTCACCGCTCTCCGCCGACTTCACCGCTCTCCGCCGACTTCACCGCTCTCCGCCGACTTCACCGCTCTCCGCGGACTTCATCGCTCTCCGCCGACTTCACCGCTCTCCGCCGACTTCACCGCTCTCCGCCGACTTCACCGCTCTCCGCCGACTTCACCGCTCTCCGCGGACTTCATCCCTCCTGTAGCAGCCGCTGCTCTCCTGCAGCAGCCCCCCGGCCCTCCTGCAGGAGCCCCGGCTCTCCTGCAGCAGCCCCCGGCCTTCTTGGGCTACTGATGCCTTGTGGTCATACCCATTCTGTACAAAGGAGGAGGTAGTGGAGGGTTTCTAAGTGCTTGAGACAGAATGATGTTTCAGTCAGATGGACATGTTGTTCAAAGATGCAGAGGCTGCAGAGAGCCAGCATATTCAGAAACGTGCCAGCAGCTGCATGTGTATCAATCGGGTCAGGTCCCTGGCAGCCTCCGATGGCCAAGATTTGAAGCCTTGACTCCCGAGCTCTTCCCATAGGCCCTTGTGTGACCCATTGAGTCCAGACATCAGAGAAGAGGGACGAGCAGCTCACGGAGTTTCAGAGAGTTTTCTTCCTCTTGGAAGATGGCTTCCTAGACTCAAAGTGGACCCTCAGGCTCTCGTTTTTCTAGGGCTGAGAGCCAACACAGAGGTGCTAAGCAGAGTCCAAATTCATTGCACAGAATTTCCCCTGTTCCATCTCTCAGATTCTGGGTGGAGGAGCCCAGAGAGAACAGCTGTGATTTGCTCTGCCATTAGAGCAGGGCTGTCCCTGTATGCTGTCCTGCTCGTGTCCCTCGTGGGAACTTAGGAGCGTCTTATTTAAGGTCTGTCTGTATAAACCCTGGACTGGGCTACTCCATTGAGTAGATGACCGTTATGCCATATGAAGCCCTGCAAGATTTAGGGTGCAGTCCATTCAGACTCCATAGTGGAAGCGGTGGAGCCATAGAGATACATTCACACAGTCAGGCATTTTCCAGATTCAAACAGGTTGGACATCCTCCCCTTTTGGTATCCCTGGCTAATGGGAGGTGATCAGTCTCCCCTTCCATTCTTTTACGAATGGATTTAGCTCTGACAGTGGCCTTAGGGCTGTTTATCTCTAATTTTACATATCTCCTACTTTTTACATACAGAGTTGCTTTTCTCATTTCCATCAGTCTTAATTACACTTAACAGAATTTTGTACTCTTAGAAATACCTTAACCTCTACTTAAGACTAAATATAAACCAATGGTGAGTTGTTACAACAGAATTCTTTAGATGGCAAATTTATCAATCAGTTAAGCACAGAATGTGTTCACCAGCAGATTTCAAAAGTACAAACCCAGTACCAGCAAACAGCGCCCTAGCATTTCATCCCATTTGGTTAGGATCTAGATGTCCAACAAATTTAACTCCATTTGTCATTCAAGCAACCCTTCACGGTTTCAGGTTATCAGAGACTTCGGAAGCCACTTTAACAATTACTCATTAAACCCTTGAAACAGACAGTTAACCATCAGCCCAGCCATCCCTTCGCCAACAGACCTCATGTTCCACCTGGGCCCATTCCACTTCAGATGCCATGCTTTCCCTGCCAGCAAGGGGGAGGGGCCAGGCAGTCCACGTCGGGCCAGAGAAGGCAAGGAATTCCCCGAAACAAAAGAAGTTTCGGCAGCTGCTTGGGAATATTCCTTAAAGTCTCTGTCTCGAGGTTGGTTCATCCCACAGTACCAGTTCTGCTTACCAAAAGTGGCCCACTAGGCACTTATTTTCCATGCCCGGCTCTAATGAGCATCAGCATTGGACACCTTAACCCGGCATTTGACTAACTCCAGGTGGCTCGTTATAGCCCTTAACACACAAAATGAGTGAGGGAGAAGCCCCACATCTATTATGAGGAACAGAGAGATGAAAGCTAGCGTCCCCTTACTCTCTGCTTGCCACATTCCTTCAACCATAACAAAACACAATAGACAACAAAAAGACAAAAACAAACAAATAACCACAACCCCAGTGGCCCTCGTCCAGAGCCTGCTGCTGGAAGGGGGGGGGGGACTTCCTTTCCTGAGCTCCATGAGCTTTTTCATATTCCCCTATTATCTTGTTATTTACCTTTCTATTTGTTGTTCCTTTAGAGTTCCTATAACCTTTAAATGGTTTATTGAAATGTATACTTTAAAAGTATGAATTGTGTCCAATCAAGTTCTGGACATTTTCACCATCCTAAATGAAACCCCATTCAAACATTGGTCACTCCCATCTCTTGGCAACCTATCTTAAGTAATTATTAATTTACTTTCTTTTCCTATAGATCTGAGTTTTCTGGACATTTCACATATAAACAGGATCATACATGTAGTCTTTTATCACTGGCTTCTTAAATTTGGCCTAATGTTTTCAAGGGTCATCAATATTATAGCATATATCAGTTGCCTTATAGAGTACAATATAGTTTCTGATCCTTTTAAAATTTTGTATATTGTATGAGGTAGAAGTTTAACTTCATCCTTTAAAACAGGTGCTTACTGCTATAATTTCCCTTTAAGTACTGTTTTAATGGCATTCCATAAGCTTTGGTGTGTTGTTTTTGTTTTTGTATAGCTCAATGGATTTCCTAATCGGATTTTTCTCTTTGTCCTCCTGACCAAATTTATGGAGTGCATTGATTTCTATGCACTTTTAATTTACCCAGAGCTTGCCACTGGTGGGGGCTATCTTTATCCCCAACCGTCTAAGGGGACTTGAACCCCTCAACTGTCAAAGGGAAGGCAGGGGACTCGAACCCCCGACCGCCCAGGGGGACTTGAACCCCCACGACGGCGCAGGGGGACTCGAACCCCCCGACCGCCCAGGGGGACTTGAACCCCCACGACGGCGCAGGGGGACTCGAACCCCCCGACCGCCCAGGGGGACTCGAACCCCCGACCACGCAGGGGGACTCGAACCCCCCCGACCGCCCAGGGGGACTCGAACCCCCTGTCGATCTATCAGCAGAGGGATGGGGCGTCCCCGCATCCACTCCAGCCCTGGGGAGCATGGCTGCGTCCAGCTTCTCCCCGGTGGGCTATACCCTGGAGCTCCAACCAGACAGACGGATAGGATCCCAATACCTCGGAACCCAATACTTCGAAACCCAATGCTTCGAAACCCAATACTTCGAAACCCAATACCTCCAAACCCAATACCTCCAAACCCAATACCTCCAAACCCAATACCTCCAAACCCAATACCTCCGGAGGCTTTTCTTAAAAATTCTGATGCTGGCTCAGTTCTCGTCGTTTGATCCCGGACGAGCCCCCAAATGTTAGGGTCCGTGATCAAAGGAACGAGACTGATACAAAGCGAAAGTCAAGCAAAACTTTATTTCGCGCCAAGCATCAGGAATCAAACTACCGGTCAGAGCTACCTCTTACGAAAAGGCGGTGACGATGAACCCAACAAGGTCACTTCCAAGAAGGCCACTCTGGACGAGGCTGCTCTAGATGACGTTGCTGCTCCACAGATGAGGCCGCTCCATGATTGGAGCCGTTCCCAAGAAGAGGCCACTCCCAAGACAAGGCCACTGCTCAATGAAGTTTCTCCCCGGACAAGGCCGCTCCCAAGAAGAGGCTGTTCTGGACAAGACCATTTCCTGGATGAGGCCACTCCCAATGACGAAGAAGCAACAATGACAAGGAGGACAACCCAGATGACACAGACTCTGCTCCCCACGATGCTACTCTGACCAGGCTTCCACCCAGAGGAAGCCACCACTGCGGACAAGGCCACTTGTGGTTCGGGGGTGGCGAGGCATTTTGCAGGGAGGCTGCTGGTGTCTAGGGGCCGTTGGCATCTCAGGGCTGCTTATGCCTCCAGACTGCTGGCATCTAGGGGCTGCAGGTGTCAGGACCGACTGCTGGCCTCTAGGGTCTGTAGGCATCAGGACCGCAGGCGTCGAGGGACCGCTGGCAACTGGACCGCAGATGTCTCAGGACTGCAGGCGTCGAGGGACCGCTGACAACTGGACCGCAGATGTCTCAGGACCGCAGGCGTCGAGGGACCGCTGACAACTGGACCGCAGATGTCTCAGGACCGCAGGCGTCGAGGGACCGCTGACAACTGGACCGCAGATGTCTCAGGACCGCAGGCGTCGAGGGACCGCTGACAACTGGACCGCAGATGTCTCAGGACCGCAGGCGTCGAGGGACCGCTGACAACTGGACCACAGACGACTGGACTGCTGGGCCGCCGGAGGCTGCAGGCTGCAGGCGATGGCTCGGGGCCGCCGCCGGAGGCTAGAAGCTGCAGGCGACGGTGCTCGGGGCCGCCGCCGGAGGCTGGAAGCTGCAGGCGGCGGCGCTCGAGGCCGGAGGCTGGAAGCTGCAGGCGGCGGCGCTCGAGGCCGGAGGCTGGAAGCTGCAGGCGGCGGCGCTCGATGGCCGGAGGCTGGAAGCTGCAGGCGGCGGCGCTCGAGGCCGGAGGCTGGAAGCTGCAGGCGGCGGCGCTCGAGGCCGGAGGCTGGAAGCTGCAGGCGGCGGCGCTCGAGGCCGGAGGCTGGAAGCTGCAGGCGGCGGCGCTCGAGGCCGGAGGCTGGAAGCTGCAGGCGGCGGCGCTCGAGGCCGGAGGCTGGAAGCTGCAGGCGGCGGCGCGCGAGGCCGGAGGCTGGAAGCTGCAGGTGGCGGCGCTCGAGGCCGCCGCCGGAGGCTTGCAGGCGGCGGCGCTCGGGGCCGCCGCCGGAGGGTGCAGGCGGCGGCGCTCGGGGCCGCCGCCGGAGGGTGCAGGCGGCGGCGCTCGGGGGCCGCCGCCGGAGGGTGCAGGCGGCGGCGCTCGGTGGCCGCCGCCGGAGGGTGCAGGCGGCGGCGCTCGGGGCCGCCGCCGGAGGGTGCAGGCGGCGGCGCTCGGGGCCGCCGCCGGAGGGTGCAGGCGGCGGCGCTCGGGGCCGCCGCCGGAGGCTGGAGGCTGGACCGCCAAACGCGGTTATAGCTCTTACAAGAGCTGTTACAGCTCTTCTATACACCGTTGACTCCCCTGCTCTTCTGCGACTTCATCGCTCTCCCCCGACTTCACCGCTCTCCGCCGACTTCACCGCTCTCCGCGGACTTCATCGCTCTCCGCCGACTTCACCGCTCTCCGCCGACTTCACCGCTCTCCGCCGACTTCACCGCTCTCCGCCGACTTCACCGCTCTCCGCCGACTTCACCGCTCTCCGCGGACTTCATCGCTCTCCGCCGACTTCACCGCTCTCCGCCGACTTCACCGCTCTCCGCCGACTTCACCGCTCTCCGCGGACTTCATCCCTCCTGTAGCAGCCGCTGCTCTCCTGCAGCAGCCCCCCCTCGGCAGCCTGGCAGAGCAACCTTTATGGGGGTGGTTGAGCCCCGCCCCTACACAGGTGGCCAATTGAATTTCAACCTTCCCAGCGGATATACATACGGCCTACTGATTGGATGACTCCACTCAGTCTGCCCCACCCTTACACTCCCAGAGTCCTCACAATGAGAAGACAACTTCTCAGGAAAGGCGTGCTGCCGCCTCACGCTCCGTCCCCTGAGGGCAGAATGCTCCCGCCTCAGGCCCCCTGCAGCCCCCGCCCCGCCAGCCCCTCAGCCCGGAGCCCGCTCCCGCACGCAGCCAGCCGGCGCACACACATGCGCCCCCGCCCACCCCCGACTCCCTGTCCCGGACACCGGGACCGGGGCCACAGGACCGCGAGCAGGCACCCCGCGCTCGGGCCTTCGGGGTCCGGGTAGGGGGCGGCGGGGAGGGACGGGGGGGCAAGCGTTTACCTCAGCCGAGTACCTGGGCGCGGCCGCCGCCATCCGACTCGGTGGACGAAGCGGAGCCCGGAGCGGCCCGGGTCTAGGTCGGGGACGCAAGCAAGTCTTGCCCCAGCCGCGGGGCCACGGTGGGTGGACGTCGCCAACCCCGAGCCTCCGACTAGTCTCTGTGAAACGGCGACGACTGTTCCACCTCCCGCCTGAACAAGCAATCAAAACCCCCGGCTTGAGCAGACGCTAGCAAAAAGCGACCAAACGCGCGGGGAGGATACCGGAAATCCCTCCCACCCGCTTTTCGCACTTACAGAAACGCCCCTCTCCCGGGCCTTCCTAGGACTGCGGCGCTTAGGCTTTTGGGTAATGTAGTTCTCTATGAGCCAAAGCTCCAGGTTCGTAGCTCTGGGAGGAGGTTCCTGGGAAAGGCGAGGGACCACTGCGAAGGGCGTGGTCAGTGGTACGCCCTACTGCTCGAGGGTGTGGTGGGACTTCTCTGCTGGGCCCCGGCCCCCGCATCCGGATTTCGTGAAGTATGCTCTGGACCAATCACAGACATGCTTGTAGACACATTATTTCAAGTGTTCCCCAGAGCCACAAAATCAAACGGACACACACCACCACTAGGTCTTTCTCTGTCCAGCCATATCTGAGAGCTAATAACTATTACCTTGCTGGTTTTTAAATACATATAGAACGGAGCTTTAAGATCAGTTTTGTGAAATTTAGTTCTGGTTAGGGACGCCTAATTCAAGAGCCCCTCGGCGCCAGAGGACACTGGGAAACAGAGGTTCTAGGTCCCAAGGGGGACTTAGATCCTTCTGAAAGAGGCCGCACTTAGGTTTCTGGAGGGTCTGACTGCAACTGAGCACCTATTTGGAGACAGGTTTTTTTAGAGTCCAGGAAGCTCAGCATGCTCTCAGAAGCTAAACACATTCTTTCGGATGCTCCCAAATGCACAAAGTTTTCCAGTTAGTCACAAAATGTGTCCACTGTACTGTAATTCAAATGCATGCGCTCTGAAGAATTAGCCAGTACTAGCAAATGAACCGTGTATGTACAGCGACAAGAGGGAAAGTACTCCAGATAGAGGCATGACAAGGAAGATGGAGGAAGATGTGTTACCCTGAAGCAAGAGTACAAATACGGATTTGTGTAACCTACGATGTCCAGTGTGGTGAGCTTTTATCCATTCACGTCTCTTATTCACCTTCCTTATATTCACTTCCTTTAAGATCTGACATTGATCTCAAAAGCAGAACAATGAAAGAAATACTATTTTGATACAGGACAATGTCTGCAGTGTTCACGGGTGGAGCAGGCATGCGAAGTGCGCTCTGAATCCCAAAATGTAGGGGTATCATAAACCCATGATCTCATCTCATTCCCGAAAAGTGGTTATCATTTCCTCTGTGATTACAGGCAGTATTCTGCATGAGGAATTGATATCTCAGAAAAAGTTGTAAAATGCAAATTATAGAAAGCTATTAATTTTTGTAACTGTGTAAGGTGATGGATATTAACTAGAGTTGTTGTAACCATTTCACAGTGTATACAAATATGGAATCATTATGCTGTACACCTGAAACTAATATAATGTTATATGTCAATTATACCTCAATTTGTTTTTTTTTTAAGATTTTATTTATTTATTTGACAGAGAGAGATCACAAGTAGGCAGAGAGGCAGGCAGAAATAGAGAGAGGAGGAAGCAGGCTCCCCGTCGAGCAGAGAGCCCGATGTGGGACTTGATCCCAGGACCCCGAGATCATGACCCGAGCCGAAGGCAGCGGCCCAACCCACTGAGCCACCCAGGCGCCCCTATACCTCAATTTGTAAAAGGATTTTATATATTTGTCAAAGAGAGAAAGAGAACACAAGCAGAGGGAGCTGCAGGCAGAGGAAGAAGTTCAGCAGGCTCCCGCTGCGCAACAAGCCCAATGAAGAACTGGATCTTGATCCAAGTCAAGCAGACTGAGCCACCCAGGTGCCCCTGCTGTCTCCTGGGCCACCTGCCCCACACATAACTCCTCCCTGGCTGCGCCACCAAGGCAGGTGCAAACTGTTGGCTGAAAGATTCTTTGGACCATCCCAATTCCTAATATATATCACACTATTCCTTTGTCATGTTGTCTATTACAATTTTTGTTGTTATAATTTTTTTATTTTATGAAAGATGGAAACTGAAAGGAAGAGTTGGGAAGCCTGGGTCTGGCTTCAGTTCACACTCAAATTAAACAAAATCGTTTTTTTTAACAGTTTGTTTGAGATCTATTTCACATACCACAACATTTACTCTTTTAAAGAGTATAATCCAAGTGTGGTGGGGGTTTTTTGGTTTGTTTTTTTAGTATATTCACCAGGTTGTACAACCATCCCAAATATCTAATTTTTAAACATTTTCCTTACCCAAAAAAGAAACCCCACACCCGGGGCACCTGGGTGGCTCAGTGGATTAAAGCCTCTGCCTTTGGCTCAGGTCATGATCCTGGGGTCCTGGGATTGAGCCCCACATTGGGCTCTCTGCTCAGTGAGGAGCCTGCTTCCTCCTCTCTCTCTGTCTGCCTCTCTGCCTACTTGTGATCTCTGTCTGTCAAATAAATAAATCTTAAAAAAAAAAAAAAAGAAACCCCACACCCATCAGCAGTCCTTCCCTTTTCTTCCCTCACCCAGTTCCTGGAACCACTTATGTACTTTCTGCCTCTATGGATTTGGTTCTTTTGGGCATTTTGGATAAATGAAATCAGAAAATTTGTGACCTCTGTGTCTAACATACTTCATTTAGTATAATTTTTTCAAGGTTTTTCTATGTCATAGATGTATTGGTATTTCTTTCTTATAGCTGAAGAATATTCCGTTATATGGATAGACCCCCCCCCACTTTATCTTTTTGTCAGTTGATGGACTGCTGGGTTGTTTCCACCTCTTTGTTCTCATGGGTAACACTGCTGTGAACATTTGTGCGCAGGTTTTTCCGTGTATGTGTGTTTTCGGTTCTCTTGGACCTAACCCTAAGAGTGGAACTGCTGGGTCATGTCGAGCCTCTCTGCTTCACTTTCTGAGGAACCATCAGACCGTTTCCAAAGCACTGACCTGTTTGGAGTCAGTCTTGACTCCTGTATTCCCACAGCTCTCAGCAGCTCCCAGCTGACAGTGCCTACCATAACTGGCCACGCTTGACACCTCCCTACCTGCAGCCCCTTTTCCCCCACCGGATCCCAGGTCCTTAAAAACAGGGATGATGTTAATCCATTAGCTGCATGTTAGTCCAGTGGCAAATCTATTTGGATATTCTCAGCTTTCCTGTGAGGAGACTGGGCACAAGGTACCGCAACTGACAGATAATATCCCTGGAAAAGTTTTGTATCATGAAAGTAGTTCCTTGGCTTGGCCTGAGAGACTGCCCAAAGAAATTGTTCATGCTTCTGGTTAGAAGCAAGAAAAGAAAATCATAAAAAACATAAATAAATAATTTTGAAACAAAGGGAAAAAAATCCTGACAGTCTCTCTTTTGTACTGAGGAAGTTGGATTTTCTCTTTTTCAATATGTTATAATTATTAATGGACTATGAGAGCTAAGAAGTAAGACTCACTGCATATATGGATTTATTTTCGGTTATATACTTCTAGTTTTCTTCTTTAGAGTGCTCTGGACAGAGCTCTCGAGGAGTAAGTCCTGCTCAGGTCCCCAGTCGCGGGTCGTCCCTGCAGCTGTGGGCTCCATGCTGGCTAGCATGTCCTGCATCACTTTCGTTTGCTCTCATAGATCCTCTGAGAATATACCGGGCATAGAATTCCCCATTTTTGTTCCCTTTAATAAATTTTGCTCTTTCCTCAATCTTTTGTTTTCCACATGCTTTCTTCTTTTGGATCTAATAACTAAAATACAGATATAATGTTATTGAGGTACTAGTAAATGAGGAATAGACAAAAGGTGAAGGGAAAAGTATGGAAAAATAAAGTACAAAGAGTAGAATTTTCAAGATAAAATGAATGTTTTTCATCTGAAAAGCATGGTGAAAACTGAATTTAAATTTATTTAACTCCCCCAAATAAAGTTATTTTCCCATATCTTATAAATGCTTTATAAATTCTCAGTTAAAAAAAATAATGTCGGCTGATGAATAGATAAAGATGTGATGTATATACACAAAGGAATATTACTCAGCTATAAAAAAATGAAATCTTGTCATTTGTAATGACATGGATGGAGCTAGAGAGTTTTATGCTAAGTGAATTAAGTCCATCAGAGAAAGACAAATATATGATTTTACTCATATGTGGAATTTAAGAAACAAATGAGCAAAGGGAGAAAAGAGAGAGAAGCAATCCAAGAAACAGACCCTTAACCATAGAGAGCAAACAGATGGCTACCAGGAGGAGGTGGGGGGGCAGTTAAGGAGCTCACTTGCTGTTACGAGCATTGGGTGTCCTATGGAAGTGCCAAGTCACTATATTGTACACTTGAAACTAATAGTACCCTGTATGTTAACTAACTGGATTTTAAATAAAAATTTTAAAAAAAAAGAATACAGAAAAGCTATACTTCAATGTAAGCAAAAGACATTGAAAAAGTATTTCCTAAGGGTAAACAAGGACATTGGTTGTCAGTAAGCATCACTGGTCACTGAACTACTGGCCTTCCGGCCTGTCTCTGACTCCTGTGTCTGGGGTTGTGAGAGAGGAGATCCACACACCGGAAGACTGGCACAGCTGAATCAGACAGTGCACTCAAAATATTTTGGCTCTAGAATTTTTGTAAGAAGCTATCTCAGAGCTTCTACAAAATCAGGTTTATGTGAGCACATATGCTGCCTTCTCCTCACAAAGATTTGCGGGCATGGTGAGTACCTCTCCTACAAGTGTCCATTCTGGGGGTCTGGATCCTGTTCCCAGAGACATCTGTCTCCCTGTGTTCTAGACTCAGGAACAGTGCCACCCTAAGAAGTGTGTTTAAAGGAAGATTTAGTCTGGGGGAAGTTTGGTCTCCTGAACTCTGCTCTTGGTCCTTGGAATTGCCCCACAAAAGGAACCGAGCAACCCAAGGCTGTTTTCCCCTCTGTGCAGTTTGATGAGAACACTTCATTTCTGCAGATGTGGCTGTAAATATTCATCTTCATTACCTCAAACTCCACTAAATCCCTCTTCGCTTTGTCTCTGCAAACCAAACCGTGAGGGCCCGCTCAGCTTTTGTGTGAGTTCGCATCTGACAGGACAAACTGGCCCTGTGTTTACCTGAGTGAATGAACTTCTCCAGCTCCTCCTCATTCTCTGGAAGCAGGTAGGCGGACTCATCCAGGCTCTCGCTCTCAGAGTCCTCACCCACATTGTCGTTGTCTCCTCCCAGGAATGGTACACTGACATTGTTATAAAGCCACACCAGTTGCTGTCTTTCCTCCGCGTGCACCAGCCGACTGGAGAAGAATGTGCATGAGCTTAAGAGCGCAGCTTTCACGGGGAATCATTCTACCTTAATCCTGCGACTTTTGCTTGAAAAGCAATCACTGTACCTGGCGGTAGGCGCGGGAAGGAGGCAGAAACAGACACTCTCCAGTGTGTGCTGACAGGCAGGAAAGGATGTAGCTCAGGGCCAGGACTAGGTGAGGTGAATAAGGAAATCATGTGGAGTACAAGAGAATATAATAATATCTTCTTTTTAAACTACATAATATCTTAATGCAACATTTTACAAAAGAAAAAGGAATGCCAAGAGATCCGTGACAAACAAAATATCAACATTTTAAATAAAGTCCAGGCAGGTATTACTGATTCTTCCTTTTGCTCACTCTCTGGTGTGGCTTGGTGCAACACTATTACTGATCCTGTATTTAAAATGTTGGCATTTTGTTCATCATGGATATTTTTTTAAATAATTGTAGATTTTATAAAATACTGCATTAAAACATCATTCATCTTGATGACTGAGTGTTTTGGCACCATCTTAAATTTTGTATCTGAGGTGAGTGCCTTGCTCATTCCACCAGGTCCAGCCTGGAAAGTAGATTTTTCAGTACCTATCTCTGATGTGAAAAGTGGTAACAGAATGCTTTCCTCTTTCCTAACATACATACCCTCCTAATCGTTTGATGTATGTAAGTAGGAAGAACTGGCCTGATCCTAAATATTGTTAACAGTAATTACCCAAATCCTGGTCTCCAATGTCTTGATTACAGTTGTAAAATTTAGGTTGTGTCAAAAAAATCAGGAATGCTGGTAAGTATTTTAGCTCAATATTTTAACAAATTGAAATGAGTGGGAAAAAAATCCATGATAAACCAAATATCAAAATTTCAAATAAACATAAGACCCAACAGTGCTGTGTGAACCATATGGGAACCTAAGTCAAAAAAAAAAAAAAAAGGTGAATCCCTATGTACATGTTTTTATGTATTTTTTTAAAAGATTTATTTATTTAGGGTGCCTCAGTGGCTCAGTCAGTTAACTTTTGCATCCGCATGAATGGAACTGGAGGGGATTATGCTGAGTGAAGTAAGTCAAGCAGAGAAAGACAATTACCATATGGTTTCACTTATATGTGGAACATAAGGAATAGCACAGAGGACATTAGGGGAACGAAGGGAAAACTGAAAGGGGGAATCAGAGGGGGAAATGAACCATGAGACACTATGGACTCTGGGAAATAATCTGAGGGTTTCAGAGGGGGAAGGGGTGGGCAGGGTTGCCTGCTGATGGGTATCAGGAGGGCATGTGTTGTAATGAGCACTGGGTGTTATACGCAAACAATGGATCATGGAACACTACATCAAAAACTAATGATGTACTGTATGGTGACCAAAATAACAAATTAAAAAATAAATAAAATTTTAAAAACATTTTTAAATTTTGGGGGCACCCGGTTGGCTCAGCTGGTTAAGCAGCTGCCTTCGGCTCAGGTCATGATTCCAGGCCATGATTCCATGAGCCCACATCGGGTTCTCTGCTCGGCGGGGAGCCTGCTTCCCCCCTCCCTCTGCCTGCTGCTCTACCTACTTGTGCTCTCTCTCTGTCAAGTAAATAAATAAAATCTTTAAAATTTTTTTTAACTTTTAAATAATCAAATAAACAAAAAAATAATTTTTTCATTAAAAAATATAATGCTTTTCAATATATTCTATCCTACTAAAATTGTATTCTGTCCTATTTGTTTTTTTTCTTCATTTACATTGTGACCCAACATAAGTACAGTCCATATTCTGAAAAACACAGGTGGGGAGGCTAAAATGACAGTAATAATTTAGTGATTTTAATAATTATCATCATCATGGGACGCCTGGGTGGCTCAGTTGGTTAAGCAGCTGCCTTCGGCTCAGGTCATGATCCCAGCGTCCTGGGATCGAGTCCCACATTGGGCTCCTTGCTCAGCAGGGAGCCTGCTTCTCCCTCTGCCTCTGCCTGCCATTCTGTCTGCCTGTGCTCTCAACCTCTCTCTCTCTGATAAATAAATAAAATAAAAAAAAAAAGAATTATCATCATCAGCATTACTAAATAATAACGTGGTTAGTTTGTTATGTCTTACTTGAGATTGGTAATGTTACTTAGTAAATACTTACTATATCACATAAGAAATCGCGATTCCACATACCAGGGCAATGGTAAAGGCTACACATGCAATTATAATTACTTGAACAAGAGCAGGTCTGTGCGAAATCAGTGCTGAAAATGGAAAGAACGGTTCACATAAAATTTCATTTCACTTGTGTCTATCAGTTAATATATTTGTTAACCATATTGTTATTTCAAAGGGGGATGGGAGACAAAATCCAAAGTACCATAAAAATAGCATCCTTAATTTTAAAAAATATGGAGGCTTGGGGCGCCTGGGTGGCTCAGTGGGTTAAGCTGCTGCCTTCGGCTCAGGTCATGGATCTCAGGGTCCTGGAATCGAGTCCCGCATCGGGCTCTCTGCTCAGCAGGGGCCTGCTTCCCTTCCCCTCTCTCTGCCTGCCTCTCTGCCTACTGTGATCTCTTTCTGTCAAATAAATAAATAAAATCTTTAAAAAAAAAAAAAAAGAAACCAAATACACTTTGAATTCCCATGGAAAGGAATCCCCAACTCTATTTGCCTCCTCTGCCTCTGGTCCTTTGCCAAAGCCCGCTCTCACTCTGTAGGAATGCTGTCCAGATCACAGGATCCCTGACTTGGTCTAGCAGCACCTGCCAGCTCTGTGGCCACAAGGAGAGCGGCTTTAGTTTGGTGACTTGGGTGTCACGGATGGTGTCAGGGTGTGCGGTGCCATGCTGAGAGGGTGTTAGAGACTGAAAACGCCATTCCCCCAACCTGCATTCCAGGTCTCAGCGCTCGCCAGCGTCGGATGTGCTCTGAGATTCCGGCTGCTCTTCCTGAGGTCAGGTGGACGACTCTCCCCACTGCCTGAGACGAGAGAATAGTTACTGTTCGCACAAACTGAACAAAACAGCAACTCCGCGGCGAGTACGCTCTTCGGCTGCTTGTAAAACTTCACACACCACGGAGATTACTCTTCACCCGCACTTGGCCGTCCCACCCCCGTCCCTTCCGTGGCACAGAAAGTTCAGCAACTGAACGAAAAACGCCCTGAGCTTCACGCCTCAGTGAAAGCTCAGCCGAGCTTGGCGGGAAGAACTGCGCTGGGAAAGGGCTAGCGGTGTCTTTGGTGTTGAGGAGAGATGAAGGCAGCTCCCAGGAGGGCTAAGGGATAGGGAGATGGGTTTTGCTTTCTAAGATGGGAGAACAGACAGCACGTTCATAGGAGGACGAGACTGATATTTAAACTGTGATATTTAAACTACAGGAAATGAGGAGGGACTTGTCACCTGTGCCTGTGCCAGTCGGTGGAGATGGATGGTGGTGCACTGGCTGGGGCCATCCTCGGCCTAGAAAGGAAGGAAGGCAGAGAAGGAGGGTGAGGTTGCAGGTGGATGGGAAGGGGGATGCAGATACTCTGTTTTGACTGCTTGGATTTTGCCAGTTATGGGGGAAACAAGGCCACCCCTCAAGGCGAGCCTGAGGTAATCATGTTGGGGGTTTTCTAGAGCAAGAAAAACTGATATGAAAGTCCCCTGCAGAACAGGAGAGTAGGTGGGTTAGGGAAATGAGATACAAACATACATATACATATACACACACACACACACACACATATATATACACACACATATATACATACACACACATACACACACACACACACACATACATATATATATATATATATATATATAAATAATTTAAAGGTTTATTTATTTATTTTAGAAAGAGAAAGAGGAGGGGCAGAGGGAGAGAGAGAATCTCCAGCAGACTCCCTGTTGAGTGCAGAGCCCAAAACAGGGCTTGGATCTTTTTTTCTTTTCTTTTTTTTTTAAAGATTTTATTTATTTATTTGACAGACAGATATCACAAGTAGGCAGAGAAGCAGGCAGAGAGAAAGGAGGAAGCAGGCTCCCCGCTGAGCAGAGAGCCCTACTCAGGGCTTGATCCGAGGACCTTGGGATCATGACCTGAGCCGAAGGCAGAGGCTTTAACCCACTGAGCCACCCAGGTGCCCCCAGGGCTTGGATCTTAAGACCCTGAGATCAAAAACCTGAGCCAAAACCAAGAGTCAGATGCTTAACTAACTCTACCACCCAGGTACCTCAAGAAACATATTTTTAAAAAAAAAGATTTTATTTATTTATTTGACAGAGATCACAAGTAGGTAGAGAGGCAAGCAGAGAGCAGGGGCAGGGAAGCAGTCTCCCTGCTGAGCAGAGAGCCCAATGTGGGGCTCGATCCCAGAATCCTGGGATCATGACCTGAGCTGAAGGCAAAGGCGTTAGCCCACTGAGCCACCCAGGCGCCCCAAGAAACATATTTTTTAGTAGTTTCTTAGAAATGAAATTTCTGTCTATATTGACTATATTTTCTTATTTTCTGTATTTTTAAGGCATTTTATTTTTAAGTAATCTCTGCATCCAACGTGGGGCTCGAACTCACAATCCTGAGACCAAGAGTTGCACACTCCACCGACTGAGCCAGGCTTTCCTATTTTCTGTATTTTTGATGTTTTCACATCTGAGGTTTTGCTCCTGGACAGACCGTCCCTCCCAGGGTTAGCTATTTCCTAAAGTTCATGGAAACCTCCCCTCTGAGCATGCCTTTGATATAAACCAATCAATCCAGAGCCCACAGCTCCAACTGCCTCTCACACAACAAGCCAATGTTTCCCCTACCCTAAATATTCCCAGGGCCAGGTACTGGACAACTAGAAACCACTCCTATAGCCCAGAGCCCACCGAAATCATTCCAATTATCCACTACTCTGTGTCCCTACCTCGCTTCACTCTTTCTTTCCCATGAAAACACCAATAAGGACTCTGAGCCATGCTCCTCCCTCTTGCCCTGCTTCTAGGAATCTGTGAATATAATGTTCTTCCATCATGAACAATCATTTATGTGTCTATATGTCTTATCATACCTGATTAAAATAAATCCCAGGCATATTTCAGTACTCTGGGCCAAAAAGTAAATACATTATTTTTGTATTTATAAGGATTGCCAATTGCCCTCTGTAGAAGTTGCACTCTTTCCTTGCCTACACACAAGATATGAGATTATATACACTTGAAGCTAATAGGATGTTATACATTCATTATACTTCAGTTTTTAAAAATGTTAGATTGGGGTACCTGGGTGGCTCAGTCGTTTAAGAGTCCGACTCTTTTTTTTTTTTTTTTAAGATTTTATTTATTTATTTGACAGACAGAGATCACAAGTAGGCAGAGAGGCAGCCAGAGAGGGAGAGGGGAAAGCAGGCTCCCCGCCTAGCAGAGAGCCCTGTGCGGGGCTCGATCCCAGGAGCCTGGGATCATGACCTGAGCCAAAGGCAGAGGCTTACCCCACTGAGCCACCCAGGTGCCCCAAGAGTCCGACTCTTGATTTCGGCGCAGGTCTCGATCTCAGGGTGTGAACTGAAGCCCTGTGTTGGGCTCCACACTGGGTGTGAAGCCTACTTTAAAAAAAAAGAAGCAAGAGATTATATTTCCCAACTCTTTTGCCAGTTTTCTTAATGAAACATTTGTCCACTCTCAACATGATAGCTGAAAATTGGAATGAGTATTTCCCTTATTATGAGTTAGGCATCTTTTCATATAACCAAGAGCTAAGGGTTACAGAGAAAATTGGGAATCTTCCAATGATCTAAAACAATTCTGTTCTCTATCTCCATATTGGAACCTGCACTTGGGACCCAAAGCTTGGACGCAACAGAGGTCTCAGCAAACCTCTAGTATAAGCTCATAACACCAGTTAGTTTCAAAGTAAAGATTAAAATGCAGGTCTCCTGATACCTTGGCAAGAATTCAGTCTCTGGGCTTTGGCAGTAGGAGGATGAACAGGCAGGTGAGGTATTCATAGCTGAGCTTTAGAAAAGTTCCTGATGTGTTTGGGAGGACTGCTGTATTGTTTTTTGTTTGTTGGTTTGTTTTAAAGATTTTCTTTATTTATTTGACAGAAAGAAATCACAAGTAGGCAGAGAGGCAGGCAGAGAGAGAGGAGGAAGCAGGCTCCCTGCTGAGCAGAGAGCCCGATGTGGGACTTGATCCCAGGACCCTGAGATCATGACCTGAGCCGAAGGCAGAGGCTCAACCCACTGAGCCACCCAGGCGCCCGGACTGCTGTATTGTTTTTAAGATTTTCTGTATTTAGGGCCAGCTGGGTGGCTCAGTCATTAAGCATATGCCTTCAGCTCAGGTCATGATCCCTAGGTCCTGGGATCAAGCCCCAGGTCAGGCTCCCTGCTTGGCGGGAGGCCTACTTCTCCCTCTTCCACTCAGCCTGCTTGTGTTCCCTATCTCGCTGTCTCTCTCTCTCTCTCTCTGTCAATTAAATAAATAAATAAAATGTATTTTTAAAAAGTCTGTATTTCCTGATGCTTGGACATCTGTGCTATTTTCTAATCCGTTCTGAGTGGCATCATAACTAAACCAACCATCCACAGGGCACTCCTTTTTCTGATTTGCAGAAAGGGCTGTTCAGATTAGTGATGACCACTGTGGGGCGCCCTCTGGAGCCATATACCACAGCAGCTCTGGGAATGTTCCTGAATCCCAGGCACCATCCCAGATCCCTTGACTTACCATTACGCCCTGTGAATTGCTTGGGCATAATAGGTCTTGGAGCTAGAAAGCCATTCAAAGGGATCAGAGAGAAGAGACAAGTTTAAGACAGATTTAGGAAAATAAAAAAATAACTTGGTATTAGACAAGGGGACCTAATAGCTAAGAAGGTAAATACTGTTAATAACTTTAATATAATGCCTCAAAGAAATATGTGGCTTAATCTGCAATTTGTTCTGTTTCTATCCAGCATTTCCTTTCATGAATATGGGGGGGTTAAGAACATAATGCATTTGCTTTCTGATCTGTTTTTGCAGTCACATGAGCTGGTTGAGGACCTGACAGATTTGAAGGGATCTGTGTTATCATCGGAAGGTCAGAGAGCCAGGGCCAGGGAGGGCCCCATGGCAATATCCTTTCCTCCTACAGAATTACAAGCTATTATATTGTGCAGATAGCATTTCCCTTGTACAGAATAGAAGTTGTTTATAAGTACCATGTCTCTTCACAAAGAGTTACTGCCTGGTTCACCAATTGTCAGGGTCATTTTCTCTGTTTTGAGATAAATAGAGTTTTAGGACTTAAAATGCAAAGCATAAAAGACAGATATCTAATTATAGGGCGCCTGGGTGGCTCAGTGGGTTAAGCCGCTGCCTTTGGCTCAGGTCATGATCTCAGGGTCCTGGGATCGAGTCCCGCATCAGGCTCCCTGCTCAGCAGGGAGCCTGCTTCCTCCTCTCTCTCTCTCTGCCTGCCTCTCTGCCTATTTGTGATCTCTCTCTGTCAAATAAATAAATAAAAAATATTTTAAAAAAGACAGATAATTATAAAGAACATTTTATGCTTGCTGTATCTGGATTCCTATGGTCTACCACCAGAATGTGCCCCCACATTACAATTAAAGCCATACAGACACATTCAAATGATCCTGAGGCAGGCAAAGTTTCTGTGTGTGATGAGTGAAATGAAAGAGAGGCACAGTAATCCCTGAAAAGAAAGCACAGCTTACCAAGAGAGAATAATACCGGACTAATTTTCAAGCAATGCTTATCTAATTATATTACTGTATGGCGCATGCTCCTAGCAAATACATAAGACAAGACACAGTCATACAGTGAATAGGATGACCCCACACTATGGTTCCTATTTCACCCAATGAGTAATACAATGACTTACCTCTGAGTCTTGAGAAAACACCTTCCTGCTTAGTGACATTTGTGGATGTTTGTGACTGTTTGTAGCCTTGAAAAGAAAACTTGTAGCAGTGAAATGTAATTACCCCTTCTTATTTCCCCTGAAACAAGTAAAAAAATAGTTGAAGTTACCCATTAAGTCTGTTGCTAGATCAACTGGTTGGAACTCACCTCCATAAGGCAAGCATAGAAGAAGTGGGCATTCCATTAAAAACAAAACTAGAAAGGTGAAAGAACTTTGAACCTTGTCCATCACTCCAAAACTGTTAGTCTTTTAGCATACGGATGAAAGGATAGATTTAGCTATAGCATAGTATCTGCCCTGTATTTATGAGGAACTAAGAAACTCTGCTCCCTACAGAATGTTTGGGTTCTGACCTGGAGTCACCAGTGTGAGGTCAGCTCACGTTGCCACATGGACTTCCTCCACGGAACCAGGTCAAACAATGGGGATACTAACAGGATGGGGGATGGGAAGAGGCTCATCTGTGGAGAACAGAATCAGGGCCCGCCCTCGGGGAGTGTACAGACCAGTGAGGAGGCAGCAAAGATCATTGAAAATTCAGTGGGACACACAAGAAGCCAACAGAGAACACAGTAGGGCTGTTGAGTCAAAAGCCTAAATTCTAGTCCGAGTCTCTGGCTTCCTAGACCTTCCTGCTTGATCAGGTAACTTAAGCCTTGGGTTTCAGCTTCCTCATCTGTAAAAATAGGAGAAAGAAATAGCACCTACCTCACAGGACTATAGCAATGTCTGAATAACGTAACCCATGCAAAGCTCAAAAAGTGTTGGCACTGAGTGTTAGTTCTTGCTGGAAAACAGGAGAGCATCTGCAAAAAAGCAATTCAGTACACCTCCACCCTCTGGGTACTCTTCAGAACCATAGACCCCTTTGGCTGCCTCCAGAAATTTCTTTAAAGGAGATTAATTGAATCATCTCAAAATGTGGAAATGGAATTGAAAATAGCATAGAAGATTGTCCCTTGTACATGTCCTTTGTCAGTCCAGTAGTTCTCAAAATACCCAAGGCAATTTTTTTTTTCCCAAGGCAATTTTTGATTCACCTCTACCAATAACAATAGCAGACCAGATCTTCGGATGCTTGTGAAGCCCCCTGGGATTAGAAACTGGTTCCACTTGCACTGTACCCAAAGGCCAGCTATCCTTTCTTTCTTTCTTTTTTAGATGTATTTATTTATTTTAGAGAGGAGGGGAATGGGCAGAGGAAGAGGGAGAAAGTCTTAAGCAGATGCTGCGCTGAGCACACAGCCCAACTTGGGCTCAATCTTATGACCCTGAAATCACAACTTGAGAGGAAACCAAGAGTAGGATGCTTAACTGACTGCACCACCCAGGTGCCCTGCAGCTACCCTTTCTGAATGTTTGTGAGATGACAAACCTAAATAAAACCCTCTAGATAGCTATACCCATATAGTGGACTATCGCCAGCTTCTTGCTTTATTCTTACAACACCCTAATTCCCATTCCTGTCCATAGCCTGATCCATATACAACACCCTCATTCCCATTCCTGTCTTCCTTCCATCCAGCTATACCTGGGGGATGATCCATGTAAGAACGTGGCTCCCATTCTCTTTCTATGTTCTGCAATCTCGGAATTGCCATTCGGATCCACCTGGACAAGTTCATCTGCTATGTCTCTTTGGAGTTTTTGTTGTTGTTGTTGTTGTTGTTGTTGTTAAGGAAGTTCCATGCCCAACACAGAGCCCAAACAGGGTCTGATCTCATGACCCTGAGATCAAGACCTGAGCCAAGAACAACAGTCAGAAGTGAGCCACCAAGGTGCCCCTTTGGGCTTCTTTTTGGACTGTTAATTACCCTATGGGCACTGCTCCTGCTAGACTTGACTTTGAACTGTCAGGATCCCCATGGACACTGCTTTCTCTGGAGCTGGTTTTAGGATATCAACTTCCCAATGGTTACTACTGCTTTGCCCAGTCCTTTCCCTTAGGTCTCTGGACACCTGGCTCTTCAAGACCTGTTCCTGAATTGACTCATGTATTCCATGCACCCTGCCCCACTGGATGAATTGTGGCAATCCATCAGAATACCACTGTGGGTTGGGCTAATGATACTGACAGATGTGCAGATCAGATCAAGCTATGAAGATTAGGCCAAGAGATAAACGTCTTCCATAACATAACCAAAACCTTCTAACAGATTCCCTTAAATCCAGCAAGCCCAACCTGTTCTCTTGGCTTTCTCCCACAAAGTGGGGTGCCTGGTTTAGAACTGGGTCTCAGACCCTTGGCATATGCCTAATAGGAGTCTTCCTAGTTTTTCCCTTTATCAAAGTTTGCCAATCCCAATCACCTTTAACCTGGGTGGCAAGCGTTATCCATTCCAATTAGTATTTTTAATGATGTTGAGACACCGCAAAGTAGATTATAATTTTTTTTTAATTTTTTTTTTTTAAGATTTTTATTTATTTATTTGAGAGCGACACAGTGAGAGAGAACATGATCGAGGAGAAGGTTAGAGAGAAGCAGACTCCCCATGGAGTGGGAGCCCGATGCGGGACTCGATCCCCGGACTCCAGGATCACGCCCTGAGCCAAAGGCAGTCGTCCAACCAACCGAGCCACCCAGGCGTCCCGATTAAGGATTTTATTTATTTATTTGACAGAGACAGATCACAAGTAGGCAGAGAGGCAGGCAGAGAGAGAGAGGAGGAAGCAGGCTCCCTGCTGAGCAGAGAGCCCGATGCGGGACTCAATCCCAGGACCCTGAGATCATGACCTGAGCCGAAGGCAGCGGCTTAACCCACTGAGCCACCCAGGCGCCCAGATTATAATTTTTAAAGTTCTTTTTTTTTTTTTAAAGATTTTATTTATTTATTTGACAGAGAGAGATTACAAGTAGGCAGAGAGGCAGGCAGAGAGAGAGGAGGAAGCAGGCTCCCCGCTGAGCAGAGAGCCTGATGCGGGACTCGATCCCAGGACCCTGAGATCACGACCTGAGCCGAAGGGAGCGGCTTAACCCACTGAGCCACCCAGGCGCCCCTAATTTTTAAAGTTCTAATTGACATAATATTGTATTAGTTTCAGGTGTACAATGATTTGATATTTGTAGTACTGCAAAATGATCACCACAATAAGTCTAGTTAACATCTATTACCATACAGTTAAAAAAATTTTTTCTGGGACGCCTGGGTGGCTCAGTTGGTTAAGCAGCTGCCTTCGGCTCAGGTCATGATCCCAGGGTCCTGGGATCGAGTCCCACATCGGGCTCCTTGCTCGGCAGGGAGCCTGCTTCTCCCTCTGCCTCTGCCTGCCTCTCTGTCTGCCTGTGCTCGCTCTCTCTCCCTCTCTCTCTCTGACAAATAAATAAATAAAATCTTTAAAAAAAATTTTTTTTTCTTGTGATGAGAACTTTTAAGATCCACTTTCTTAGCAACTGTAGCATTAAATATGCAATATAATATTAACTTCAGTCACTATGCTGTACATTACATCCCAATGATGTATTCATTTTATAACTGGAAGTTTGTACCTTTTTACCCCCTTCACCCATTTTGCCATATTGTAAATTTTTAAACTTTATATTTTTCTGCTCCCTAAACACCCATGCAAATAGGCCGTGAGCACCCCACTCAGATGACCAGGTTCCCTAAATGTTAAGACTGGTTCCTGCCTCAAGTGTTCCCCTTTGCCCTCCCCGAATATGTCTTATCAACATTCAAATGTATCAACAACATCCTCTCCCACCTATTCTTGTGTTCTCCATTCTGACCCCAAATAAAAGTACTTTCCCATGGATACTCACCTTCTGTGCCTACCTTCTTGGCTGAGCTCGCTCACTAGGTGCCCGCACTGAGCAGCCCCTCATGGGGTACAGTTGACTCCTGGTATTATAATCCTGTGGGTTTTGACAAATGTATCATGACATGTATCCAATCTTATAGTAGTACACAGCATAATTTTTGAGACACGCTGCTCCAAAACTCCTTTGTACTGCACCTCTTCATCTCTCCCTCCACCCTCTCCCAGGCAATCACCAATCTTCTTACTGTTTCTGTAATTTTGCCTTTTACAAAATCTCAAATAGTTGGACTCATATAATTTGAAGCCTTTTCAGATTGGCTTCTTTCACTTAGTAATATGTATTTGAAGTCCTCCCGTGTCTTTCTCATAGCTCATTTCTTTTTAAAAGCTATTATTTTGTGTTTTTTAAAAAAAGATTTTATTTACTTATTTGACAGAGAGATAGAGTGCACAGGTAGGCAGAGTGGCAGCCAGAGGGAGAGGGAGAAGCAGGCTCTCCACTGAGCAGGCAGCCGGATTCAGGGCTCTATCCCAGGACCCTGAGACCATGACCTGAGCCGAAAGCAGAGGCTTAACCCACTGAGCCACCCAGGTGCCCCTAAAAGCTATTATTCTGGATAATTAGTTTGGATGTTCTTAAATTTGCAGTTTAATTTAATGAAAACTCACATTTCTACCTTATTGGGTCTACTCATGCAAGAAGCACTTGTATCTCTTAATCATTCACATTTTCATTTATAGCTTGTGAAATGTATGTAAATATATTGCCATAGGATTTTCTTTCTTTTTCCCCTCAACATTAAAACGTTTGTGTGGGGGCGCCTGGGTGGCTCAGTGGGTTAAAGCCTCTGCCTTCGGCTCAGGTCACGATCCCAGGGTCCTGGGACCAAGGCCCGCATCAGGCTCTCTGCTCAGCAGGGAGCCTGCTTCCTACTCTCTCTCTGCCTGCCTCTCTACTTGTGATCTCTGTCTGTCAAATAAATAAATAAATAAATAAATAAAATCTTAAAAAAAAAAAAAAAAAAACATTTGTGTGTTTGCAAAACGGAATTTCCCCTTCATATAGCCCACCTGCGGCTGGCAGATAAGCAGACCTGTTCCAGTATTTGCAAACCACCCCCGTGGCTAGTCCTCGCAGGGACATAGAAGGGTCTACCACCCCTCGAACTTTCACACCCGCACCTGAGATCTGAGCACGGCCCACCAGGCCAGCCCGCGATCACTCCCGCAGCCCTGGAGAGACCACCTGCGGACTAAAGGGAGAAGAGGACCCTCCCCGCGCACTTCCAACGGGGGAAGCAGGGCACTGGGCCTTCCTCGCGTCGGCGCCCGAGCCTCGGGATCCGGAGCCGGTGGACTACAAGCCCCAGAAGGCCACGCGGCCTGACCGCGTCTCCTAGGTAACCGAGCTGTGCCTGCTGCGAACCGCGCCCACCCCACTGTGAGGCAGGTGGACCGACCGCGGCCCCAGCGCGCCCCCGCTGCCGGGCGGCCTGTGGGCATCTGTCCCCGCGCCCTGGCGCGAGGTGAACGGGGGTCGGGGCCGGCGCCCGAATCCGTCCCGCGGCAGAGCGGGGCGGCTGGACGAGCGGGCGCGACGTCGAGGCGGGAAGGGCGGGCGGGTCCGGGAGGCGCGAGGAGACAGCGCGCAGGGTCTGCTGGAGTGACGCCGGTGGTGCGGCAGGTCAGGCCGGAGGCTCCGCTCCAGGGTGAGGCTGCGCGCGCGGACTGTCGGGTTGTCTGGTCTGGGGCTCCCTGGGGGCTCTCCCCGCCGTCCGCGTCCCCGGAGGCCGAACTAGCCGGGAGAAGCCCCAGCATGCGCGAAGCTCCCCGGGCCCTTTTGGCAAGGACAGGGGCCCCGCGGCTTCCGCTGGCCATTGTCCTCCGGTTGCCTTGGTTGTTTCCTCAGTGGAAGGGTCCGGCTGTTAGGCCGGTCACGTAAACTGGGTCCAAGCTTCTCGGCCAGGGCCAGGGATCTTCTGCAGCTTTTGCGCTTCTCTTGGCCTTGGGGGCCTTGTCTGCAGGCGCAGGTGGAAGTGTTTCGTGGCTTCTCTCCACAGCCTAGGCCCTCGCGTGCCTTCCTGTCCCAGTTGTCTACATCAGCTCTTCCCCCAGGCGGTAGCCACAGGGGACTTTGTAAACGCAGAATCATTCTGTCCTTCCTGATCAGAGCTGCTTGGGGGTTCCCAGAGCCCCGAAAGTATCATTCCAATGATATGCTGCAAGGGAAACACAGTTTTCTCACGTGGGTTTGGAAATGAAGATGTCCAGAATTAGGGTGTTTGTAACTGGGCTATTTATAGCATGACCTTACAAGACTTGCTTACATGGACTTACACACAGTGCATGTGAAAGAGCTCCTCGCTGCCCTGGGTTTGGGTCTTTGCACCTTAACACGGCACTGGAAGATCCACTGAGCCATATGGCAGTCCCTGCCCAGTTCATCCCAAATTCCAAAGGACTAAACTCACAGCCTCCCAGTTCAGCTGGTTTACTCACTGGGCAATTATAACATCCAGTAAATAAACCAGGGCAAGTTCAGCATGAGGAAGTTCTTGAGCTTTGAGGTTTACTTTTCCAATTATTCAAAATCCAGATCAATCTCACCCATTATTCCCTCTACATGCTCTAATAAATCCACACTCCCAAGTTCTTCCCTTTGGCTTGGTTTGTCTTCTCTGGACTCTGTTAGGACTCTTCTATTGTCCTAATAACATGGGAGGGTGTTTAGAGACTGAGTCTGGTGATAACCCTAATGCTGGTTCGGCCTTTCATTCAACAGGCATTTGTTGAGACCTTGCTGTATGCCAGACACTGCTCCAGGTCCTGGTGCTAGAACACTGAACAAGTGAAAAGCCTTGCCCTATCAAGCTTGTATCTTGTAAGAGTGATGCAGGCAATAAAAAAAAACATAAGTAGGTTATATAGCATGCTTGAAGTTGATAGATGTTAAGAGTATTTAGACTAGAAGAGTAGAACTGGTAAAGCAATAAAAAATGGGCCATTTTATTTTGTTTATTTTATTTTATTTATTTATTTGACAGAGATCACAAGTAGGCAGAGAGAGAGGAGGAAGCAGGCTCCCTGCTGAGCAGAGAGCCCAATGCAGGGATTGATCCCAGGAATGGGATCATGACCCAAGCTAAAGGCAGAGGCTTTAACCCACTGAGCCACCCAGGCACCCTGGCTCTGCCATTTTAAATAGAACCTCTTGGACTTGGACTTGCCTGTGCTGTGCTGTGTGCTGCTCCTGTGCAGAAGTTGAGAGAATGAGGGAAGGTATAACGTGATGTGGTCTCCAGTATCGTTCCACAGACCTCATGTTGAGACAATCGTGGACAACTGAGATTGCAGTTCTCGTTCCTATATGCCCAATGGGCACCTAACTGAGATAAACCCAGGTATAACTTGAGGCAAAAGATCAGAAATACCAGAAACTGCTAGAAAGACCTGGATTGATACCTGATTTGAACTAGTATGCTGCACTGGGTGGCTAGAGCAGAAGAGAGAGCTGAGTTGCGATAATAACACAACGAACTTCTGGAGTTTGCTCTTGCTTCTTCCCTGCCTTTGCCTTGTAACAGTGTCTGTGCCCCCAGCTGCAGTAACCCAATCTCTGTTCCAGGCTTCCTGAAGAGTGGGATCAAAGCAAGGTTGTGCTTAAGAGTAGTGGAGAAACAAAGACCACATTACCTCAGGCAAGTGCTTGTCTGCACCGCCTCCTCAAAGCTTGGGGATGGCAAATCACATTCCAAGGACTCTTACCTCATCAGCTTTCTGATGCCTTGACCTCCCCTTCCAAGATCCATTCTCCCCACCCCTGAACTATTTATAGGGACCAGAATCTGATCCCATCACATGTATGCATAACAACTGATGGAGTAACCGATGGCCCCAGAGGAAATACACTTAGCTGGCCGAAGTAATAAGCGGTTTTCTGAGCATTAACAATTTCAGGAAAAAACACACACTGCATTACAGATTCCATCAGAAGCAGATATATTAGAACAGATGGACCAAAATTTTAAATTAGTCTATTAAATACATTTAAAGAAATAAGGCATGGTATTAGCAACAGGAAATGAGAATACTAACACATACATATATATAAAGACATACCAAATATAAATATTAGGTATGTAAAACAATTATTGAAATGAAGACACAGTAGAGGAAATAAATAGCAAAATGGACAGCTGATAAAGACATTAGCAAATTGGAAGAGCAACCTGAGGAAATGTCCAAAAAAAAAGGAAAAGGAATTAGAGAACATAAAGAAAGGCCAAGAAATATAGACAATAGACATAAAATGTGCTAACATTTGAATAACAGGAGTCCTAAAAGAGAAACATTTTAAATCAAAAGGATGAAATATTAAAAAATAAAGACATAAATTTCCATAAAGTGTTTAACACATGTCCCAGAATGTCACTCAAAATTCTTTTATTATACTATTACATTTATAAAAATGTATAATATTTGTATATTGGTCTATGCTAATAATAACTATTACAATTACTATTGTGGTTTACCTTGTTTTTACTACAGACATAACACCATTTATACACAAGGTTACTCAAGATAAAGTCAGAAACATAGGAATTTGACTTTGGAAAGAAGTAAAACATTTGCCAAATTTAACTCTCTGTGGGATGATTTATTGCCTCCTAGTTCTTTCTTCTTCTTTTAATCATAAATGAGAAGGGAGGCAGTTACTCCCTGGTAAACAAGGAAAATTAAAAAGAGGGAAATAAATGTTAAAACCTTAGAAAGGAAATACCGAGGCATAGAATCAGAAGATGGGCTTGTCTGGAAATACTTGATTGCTTCCCAAGGAAGCGGGCTAGAGCTGGTGAGCAGAGCACGCTGGTGGATTAGCGCCATGAGTGGGCATAAGTGGCTGTGCCTGCACATAACTGTCAAGGACGTAGAAAAGACGTAGAAAAATAACAGTGGAAGTTCAGAAAAACAAAGCCCACTATGTGCTATAAGAGTCTTTTTTAATAAGATTTTAAAAAAAAAAGATTATTTATTTATTTGAGAGAGGTAACAGGAGTGGGATGAGAGGCAGAGGAGAAGCAGATTCCCCACTGAAAAGGGAGTCAGACACAGGGCTTGATCCCAGCACTCCTGGATCATGACCTGAGCTGAAGGCAGATGCTTAACCCAACTGAGCCACCCAGGCGCCCCATAAGATTTTTTAAAAGTTTTGTTTATTTGAGAGAGAGAACAAGAAAGCAAGCACAAGTGGGGAGAGGAAGAAGCAGACTCTCTGCTGAGTGGGGAGCCCGACATGGTACTCAACCCCAGGACCCTGAGATCATGACCTGAGGCAAACACAGATGCTTAACTAATTGAGCCATCTAGGTAAGATGGCTTAAGACCCCCAGAAGGGTCTTAATCAAGGAGGTTTAACAGAAATCAGGCAGAAAGAGCCTGATGCTGTAGACAGGCCTGGTTCATTCCGTTTTCTATATATACCAATCCTTGTGCAAGCCTCCCTATCATCATTCTGCTTCTTTCATTTCTGTTACCATTTGTCACTCAAACAAAAGTAAGGCTTTATTCATTGGCCTCAAATTTAAGCATATCACAGGCTTTTTTTTTTTTTAAGATTTTATTTATTTATTTGACAGAGAGAAATCACAAGTAGATGGAGAGGCAGACAGAGAGAGAGAGGGAAGCAGCATATCACAGGCTTTTAAAAAATGACCTCTCATCTCTTGTGATGGTCTTTGAAATCCTTATTTTCTTCTCCCTATGCTTATATCCTCATGCAAAAATGTTTTGTTGTTCCTGTTCTTAAAAAAAAAAAAAAAAGAGGGGCACCTGGGTGGCTCAGTGGGTTAAGCCGCTGCCTTCGGCTCAGGTCATGATCTCAGGGTCCTGGGATCAAGTCCCGCATCGGGCTCTCTGCTCAGCAGGGAGCCTGCTTCCCTCTCTCTCTCTCTGCCTGCCTCTCCATCTACTTGTGATTTCTGTCAAATAATTTTTTTTTTTAAAAAAGAGAGTATCATAAAAAGACAAATTTCCCAGAATGTAAAACATTAAAGACATGAGATTAAAAGTCCTACAGACGGGGCGCCTGGGTGGCTTGGTGGGTTAAGCCGCTGCCTTCGGCTCAGGTCATGATTTCAGGGTCCTGGGATCGAGTCCCATATCGGGCTCTCTGCTCAGCAGGGAGCCTGCTTCCCTTCCTCTCTCTCTCTGCCTGCCTCGCTGCCTACTTGTGATATCTTTCTCTCTCCCTCTGTCAAATAAATAAATCTTAAAAAAAAAAAAGTCCTACAGACAGTGTCTTATTAACTTAAAAATATATTAACACAAAACTCAGCTATTCCACTCCTAGGTGTTTACCCAAGATAAATGAAAACTTGCATATACAAAAGCCTTGTAGAAGAATGTCTATAGCAGCTAGATTTATAATAGCCAATAACTGGAAATGACCTGATGTTCATCAACAGGTGAATAGGTTAAGTAATGGTACCACAATCACGTAATGGAATGCTATCAGCAAAAAAAAACCCCAAAAAAGTAAACCACAGGTACATGCTACATTATGGATGAGAGTCCAAAAACCCCCATGATATTGAGCAAAAAATCTGGACAAAAAGGTAAATGTATGACTAGAATACGTGATTCCATTTATATGAAAGTCTAAAAGACCATTCTAATATGTAGTGACAGAGCAGACCGGTGGTTGCCCAGGGCTTGGGGGAGTGAGGTCGGGTAGAGATGAACTGTAGAGACATAAAGTAACTTTCTGGACAACTGAAAATACTATTTTGATTGTAGTAGTGGTTACAAGAGAGTATATGTGTGTATATATATACATATATATGTATATATATACTATTTTATTTATGTGTTTGACAGATCACAAGGAGGCATAGAGGCAGGCAGAGAGAGAAGGGGAAGCAGGCTCCCTGCTGAGCAGAGAGCCCGACACAGGGCTCGATTCCAGGACCCCGAGACCATGACCCAAGCTGAAGGAGGCTCAACCCACTGAGCCACACAGGTACCCCAATAATGTATATATTTTCAACACTCATCAAACTGTAGCCCCCAAAGTAAAGTCCTTAGCATACCAGTGGTGTTTGAAGCCTGGAGACCAAATGAGACTATCAGAGGTATAAACAGGTAGAAATCAGGGTGCCCTGACAATAACGGGTAAGAGAAGTGGGAAGTAAACATCCAAGAGGGCCCAAAATGAAGGCTAGAATTAGGAGGGAAGTCCGGAAAGCCAACTGAAAAACCTGTTTTAAGGAGGAAATGATCCATTATCTATAATGCTATTTCAAGAAAAAAACAGAATTGACCACTAGGTTTGGCAATGTGGAGGACATCTGGCAGTGAGGTAGCTTTGGAGAGAGTTCAAGAAAGAATGGAAAATAAGTAGGGACAGTAAGAAAACACAACTCTTAAAAAATTTGCTTTCTACAACAAAGCAGATTATGCAGGAGCTACAAGGGAAAGTGGTACTGGGAGGTCTTCCTTTTTTTTTTTTCTAAAGCATGTTTGCATGTTGGTGGGAATAATCCAGTACACAGGGAAGACCTGATGATATATGAGACAGGGGAAGCTGCTGGAACAATGCCCTTAAGTAGTAGGGAGGAGAGACAAGCTCTGGAACCAGCTCAGTGAGTTCATATACAGGTGTCTCTGGGAAAGCATGGACACTGTGGAAGGTAGGTAGATGTCACGGCAGGCTTCTGCAGATTGCTTCTGTTCGCTCAGCAAAATAGGAAGCAAAGTCGTCTGCTGGCAGTGAGCATGAGGGAAGGTTAAGTCAAGGGACTATTGGAAGCTTGATACCAAATAGCCAACCAGCTTAGGTAACAGAAGGTGGAGGTATTCCAGGCACTAGTAATGGAATAGTCCTACTGATTGACAAAACCATGTGCAGAGGGGCCAAAGACCTGAGGTCAGGACATGGGAAGATCATCTAGATGGATGATGGAACCAGGGTGTTATGGTGGAGCTGGCTCTGGACGCAGTGAGACAGGTGCTGAAATCTTTGATATGTGGATGAGTGACCCATTAGATGACTGCAATGAAGGAAAGTAGGAGTGATGGTCTCTTGTTCCAAGAAAACATTAAGTTTTAGAGAGAAGGGGGGAACAATCTAGAAGGAACAAATGAGAAAAGTGGGAGGGAAAGGAGCCACCGTTAAGAGATACTGCATAGGTGAGATCCCAGCTTCAATCACAGCAGGAAGGTGAGAGGGGAGAACTCATGGCTGAGTAAGAGTTCCACGTGGGCCCAACACGGCCCAACACAAGATTCCAGAGCTGATGAGGAGTTGAAGATAAGGTCAAGAGGGCAATGAACTGAGCTATACACGGGTTAGAATAAGGGAGGTGAGGGGGCCTGGGAGTCCTGACATCCAAACCACACTGTGCACATACGGCTGTATAAGTGGTAGAAATGTGGAGATCCTTCCAGGAGGAAGCAAAAGTCTGAGACTTTCTCTTGATTTGTGATATGGGCTGGGCCACAAGAGGTACTTTTAGAAAAAAAAAATTTAAAGAATATTAAGCTGGGGAATAGACAATAATTTTTCAAGATGTTTGCATAATATTGGATATGAATTATGAGATCCTTTGGGGTCCCTAAATCAGAGAAACTGGATTTGCTCCAAGTGTATTACATCGGGTATTAAAATACTATACCCATGTAGTGACAATATGACTTGATACATACTGCTTTCTCCAACAGAGATGCTGCTAATTGTATTCTAAAGGTCTTTGCACAAATCATGTGAGAAATCCATTCAGTTAATTTGCTCCTGTAACATTTATTGGGTGACCACTCTGCATTAAGCCCTGAGAGGTAGGGAAACAGGTGTGACATACCTATGTGAGTTCCAGCTACAGGTGTCAGATGGTGAATACAGCCTCCCCACACCAGTAGGCCACTTTCTCAACCAACGGGAGGGTCATGGGCCCTGCAAGAACTAGATGAACCTTTTGCATCCTAGATTTCCAACCCATAACCTTGACACCTATCCAAGAATTGTTGGCCTCTAATTATAGCCCTACTTTAGGAAAATACAGGAAATATTTGTAAACGGGAGAGAAGGGACCTAAATCCTCTTAACCATCTTGCCTTCTTTCCACTAGGAGCCACTCTTCATGCTAATGAATTGGTGAGCTTCCTTCCCTTTGAAGCCCCCCTAATATCAAGCAGTCTTCTCAGCTGGAGAAGAAAGCATGAACACTTTGAGGGAGTGCATTTGAACAATTTGAGGGAGACCTTGAGAAATAGTGCTCCCATGTGCAGTAGTGTCTCTTGCTGTGTGTGCTGTGAGTGCCACTTTAAACCCATCAAGGGACATTCCTCAGCATTGCCCATACCTCCGGTGAGTCTCTCAGCCATTGCTGTGCTGTAATCCTCAGGGTTGTGGGTAGTGAAATCCTAGGGAACCCAGGTCCCAGAAAATGCACTGATTCTGAATGTCTAATCCAGATTTCATATTCCAAAGGAAGTTTAGCTCTCATGTTACCAGAAATCATTCAGGAAAGAGAGCAAGGTAACTTTCTCATTGTTCCATGATTTCTGGGTTTTTATTATTAAATATCTATCATAGAAAACTGAACAAAAGAAAAAAAAATAGAAAAAGATCACTGGAGAGACAGCATAACATAGTAGTTAAAAACATGACTCTGAAGCCAAAAATCTCAATTCCATTTCTTAATAGCTGTGTGTCCTTAAGTGGGTTTCTCAACATCTCTGCCCAATTTCTCCATTTATAAAATTGGGATAATAAAGGTACCTATCTCATAGAATTAAGGAGACTGAACAAGTTAGTATTTGAAAAGCATTTAAAACAAAGTCTAGCACATGATAAGTGCTGTATGTGTTTGTAAAACTTTTTAAAAAATCTTAAATTAACAAGGTTAATTTCTCCATGGGTCCTTCCAGTCTCTATCCAGATGGTACACATTTTTTAAGATGTTATAATAGATATGTATGTACAATTTTGCATTCTTTCATTCCTTAACATTATGTATACTGAAGCAGCATCCACAATTATAACCTTTAGTGATTGCCTAAAACAAATTACAAATGAATTGTCCAACGATGCAATCATAAGTGAACCATGGACACTGACACGCTGGGTCATAAACTGTCACCTCTTGTTCCACCATCAGTCTCACACTTCTAGGTAATAATCTTTCCACCATTAGTAATCTCATTTACTAATCTTTTCTAAGGTTAATCTTGATCAATAGTAAATATCCCGTTCAATACTATTTTTTCTTAAATTCAGATTTAGTATTTCATATTCTGTTCCTTAAAGGGCACCCACATCCTCCCTTTACAACAGCAAAATCTGTTACTTCCACTAAGCTTCCCATCCATTATTCCAGCTTGATGCAAAACAGTGTACTGTCTTTGAAAAACTTTTCCCAGAATAAGGTTTTCCCCTCAACAATGCACTCAGATCCACGAACAGCTGAAATCTCTTGTGAAAAGAAGTCTCATTCCCTACATTCATGTTCCTTAAATAGGATTCCTGGTGGACCATTAGGGGAGTTTGGAGTTTTCTTCACTGTAATTATCTGATGTTAAATAAAGGCTACATAACTGCTGAAAGCTTTTTCCAGTCTCTTCTTTCATAGGTTTCTTCTAAGAAGATATGTTCTATTGAATAGTAAGTCTTCCTGGATTCTTACTAAAAAATTTCCCCTCTTAGTTTATAGGGTTTTTTTTCTTTTTCAATGTGTTACCAAATGTACAATAAAAGAAAGATCTATCAATTCAATTCACAGTTTCTCTTCACTATGATTTCTCTGATGTTGAAGTAGGGCCGAGTGACCACTAAAGGCTTTTCCACAGTCACTGCATATAAAGCGTTTCTCTCCACTATGCATTCTCTGATGAATAATAAGAGAAGAATTCTTACAGAAAGCTTTCTCACAATGATTACATTTGTAGGGTTTTTCTCCAGTATGGTTCCTAAGATGTACAATCAGGGAAGAACTCTCATTAAATGCCTTCCCACATTCATTACATCTGTATGGTTTCTCTCCAGTATGAGTTCTCCGATGTGCAATAAGGTGAGAGCTACAGTTAAAGGATCTTTCACATTGATTACATTTATAGGGTTTCTCACCAGTGTGAATTCTCCGATGAGCAACAAGGTGACAGCTCTGGCTGAAGGATTTCCCACATTTATTACACTCATAGGGCTTTTCTCCAGTATGAGTCCTTTGATGTCTAACAAGGTGAGCCATCTGGCTGCAGGATTTTCCACATTTATTACATTCATAAGGCTTGATTCCAGAATGAATTATTTCATGTTTAGTGAGGGCTGAGCGTTCTCTGAATGCTTTGCCACATTCCTGACAGTTATAGGGCTTCTCTCCTGTGTGAGTTCTCTGATGTGCAATAAGATGGGAGCTCCAGCTGAAGGATTTTCCACATTCCGTACATTTGTATGGTTTTGCTCCAGAGTGAGTTCTTTCATGTTTACTAAGCGCAGAGTAATCCCTGAAAGCTTTTTCACATTCATCACATTTAAAGGGCTTCTCTCCAGTATGCATTCTCATATGGGCAATAAGATGGGAGCTCCAGCTGAAAGACTTCCCACATTCGGTACATTCAAAAGGTTTTTCTCCAGTATGAGTTCTCTGATGTCCAATAAGATGGGAGTTCCAGTTGAAAGATTTCCCACATTCGTTACATACATAAGGTTTCTCTCCTGTATGAATTCTTTTATGTACAATTAGATGAGAATTCCAGCTGAAGGCTTTTCCACATTTATTACATTCATAGGGCTTTATTCCAGTGTGAGTCCGCTCATGTTTAGTAAGGGCTGAACGATTCCTAAACACTTTTCCACATTTATCACATTCATAGGGTTTCTCTCCAGTATGTGTTTTCTTATGCTGGATAAGGTAAGAGCTCCAGATAAAAGATGTCCCACATTCATTATATTCATAGGGTTTCTCTGAGGTGTAAGTGCTTGTATGTTGAGTAAGGAATGAGTCATACCCGAAGACTTTCTCCCATTCATTGTATTTACAGGCTTTCTCTACAGTACCAATTTTCTGATGTTCCATAAATGATGAAAAATAAAAGATATTCTCATATTCTTTGTAACCATACTGGTTTTCTCCAATATGAAGTTGCGGATGTTCATTATATGATGGGCTCTGGTTAAAGATTTGATGGCATTCCTTATATTCATAGAGTTTTTCTCCTGTATGCATTCCCTTATGATCACCAAAATGTAGTATATGATTGAAAGATTTAACAGCATCAGTACATTTGAGAAGATTATCTCCAGTTTGTATCTTTTCAGGCTGAATAGGCTGTATGGACTGGTGGCAGGCTTTGTCATAATCAAGATTTCCACAGGTAATCTTATCTGCATACATTATGGCTGAGTTGCACCGCCAGCTTTCAGCATTTGTACCAGGCTTATAGAAATGTTCTATTTGAGAAACTCTCTGAGATGGAACAAAGTTTAAGTTCTGGCTATACTCTGCTCCAAGTTCACAGAATTCAGAACCTCTTTGAGACAGTACTTGCTTTTGCATGAAGACCATTTGCCTCATAGCTGTACTCTGATTCATGTGATACATTTCTAATTGGTCTTTACATCCTAAGACTTCTAACCGGGAGAACAAAGGATCATCCCATATATATCTTTCCAACTTCATGCTATGGGATTGTTCTTCCTCGAAAACACTTTGTGTTGGGATCAATGCTTTGCTTTCAAGATCTCTCATCCACTCTGAAAAAATGGGGAAAAAAAAAAAGCAATGAGAGCACAAAGAAAAAACTTCTAAGAACACAACAGAAAAAGTGAGATTTACTGTCCACATTATTGAAAAGGCAAATGCGGACTTATTTTCAAACAGATGTATAACACAAAGAAAGACTGTAATAGGGAAGAGGAGGATAATGAAAAGTGAACAACAAAGAGAATGTTAACCAGAGTTAAGTGTGTACTGGATACTAGTAAAAACCATTTAAGGAGTATTTTCCGATGAAAAGGAAGACCAGAATAAGGGTGTGTGGTAAAGAGTTAACTTCATGGGGCGCCTGGGTGGCTCAGTGGGTTAAAGCCTCTGCCTTTGGCTCCGGTCATGATCCCAGTGTCCTGGGACTGAGCCCCGCATAGGGTTCTCTGCTCAGCGGGGAGCCTGCTTCCTCCTCTCTGCCTACCTGTAATTTCTGTCTGTCAAATAAATAAATAAAATCTTAAAAAAAAATAAAAAAAAAGAGTTAACCTCATGGGGCACCTGGGTGACTAGGTCGGTTAAGCGTCTGCCCTCAGCACAGGTTATGATCTCAGAGTTCTGGGACCAAGCCCCACGTTGGGCACTCTGGTCAGTGGGGAGCCTACTTCTCCCTCTCATTCCCACTCCTGCTCTCTATTTCTGTCTCTCTCTCAAATAAATAAATATTAAAAAAAAAAAAAAAGTTAACTGCATACACGAGTTGGTCAATCTTTGCACATTTCCACAAAGGCCTGTTTCATGACTAGCCTTTGGCCAGCTACAGAAACTGAGGTCTTAGAATGGTCTAGGTATGTTCTACATGCTTGAGGTCTTGAAGCACGCTATCTCAGTATCACTAAATAGTTCGTACAAATGTCATTTGCTTTCTTTCTGAGAAACACCTGCTTTCTTTCTGGGGATGTGGAGTTTCAGTGACTGCAATCAGTCCTGCAGGCGCTGTGTACCCAAATGTCCAATCCCCAGTAAACACCCTGGACTCCTAAGCTCAGGCAAGTTTCCCAAGTAGATGACACTTCATACATGTTGTCGCAACTCACTGCTGAAGGAAGTAAATGTGTCCTTTGCAACTCCACTGGAAAAGGACTATTACGAGCTTGCACTTGGTCTCCTCCAGAATTGGTTCTTGTGTTTTTTCCCTTTGCTAACATTGCTTTTGTATCCTTTCACCATAATAAACCATTACTCTGAATATTATGACTTTGAGTTGAGTCCTTCTAGGGAATGACTGAACCTAAAGGGGATCTGGGGGATCCCTGACAAAGGGCAAAGTGAGTACTAGTAAGGTGAAAAAATAAGAAATAACTTGCTTAAAAAATACGTAAGTAACCACACCTTCAACTAATGTCTATTTTTATTTTTTTAAAGGTTTTATTAATTTATTTTATTTATTTCACAGAGAGATAGATAGATCACAAGTAGGCAGAGAGGCAGGCAGAGAGAGAGGGGAAGCAGACTCCCTGCTGAGCAGAGAGCCCGATGTGGGGCTCGATCCCAGGACTCTGAGACCATGACCTGAGCCGAAGGCAGAGGCTTAACCCACTGAGCCACCCAGCCGCCCCTTAACTAATGTTTAAATGATTCAAGTGTCCTAATTCATTTCTGTGTTATAATATCCTGACTCCCCCGACACATTATGACACCTGCCTCCCCAGAAGGAGGGGTTGGGGTTAAGAGAAAGTATCACCAATAAAAGTGAGTGGTCTGTAGTAGTTTCCTGTTGCTGCTGTAACAAATTATCACACATGTGGCAGCCTAAAATAACACAACCTTATTACTTTATAGCTTTGGCAGTCAGAAGTCCAAAATGGCTTTCAATGGGCTAAAATCAGGGTAGCTTCCCTCTAGAAGTTCTAGGGGAGAATCCACATCCTTGCCTTTTCCTGCTTTTAAATTTTTATTATTTATTTTTTGCCTTTTCCTGCTTTTAGAAGCTTCCTCCATTCTTTGGCTTACAGCTCCTTCCTCCATCTTCAAAGCCTATCATTCAATCCTGTTTCTGTAATCACATCTTCTTTCTGTGTCTCTGACACTCCTACCCCACTCTCATAAGGATCTAATGATTACCATGGGCCCACTCAGATAACACAAGATAATCCCTCCATCTACAAAGGTTTCTCACATCTGGGAAGCCCCTTTGCCATGTGAAGTACCATATTCATACATTTAAGATGTGGACATCTTAGGGCACCTAGATGGCTCAGTGGGTTAAAGCCTCTGCCTTCGGCTCAGGTCATGATCCCAGGATCCCGGGATTGAGCCCTGCATTCGGCTCTCTGCTCAGCAGGGAGCCTGCTTCCCTTCCTCTCTCTGCCTACTTGTGATCTCTGTCTGTCAAATAAATAAATAAAATCTTAAAAAAAAAAAAAAAAGGGATGTGGACATCTTTTGCGGGTAAGGATGGGGGGGCTTGTCATTATTCACCCTACCACAGGGTCTAAAGCTACAGACACCTGACAGGCCCTACATCCTTGTCCTCTTTCTCTTGGTTTTTCTTCGCTCTTCCTTACAAACCGTTTCCTTTGTTTTACCATCCAAGTCTGTTACAAAATGAGCTCTACTCTGCTTGAAAACTTGCATTTATTAGCAATTTCAAGCTTAACTCCTAGAAGTTAGGGAATGATCACCATACAGCTTTTGAATCCTTCCAAAAGGAACTTTAAGAACTAGTAGCTGACCAAATGAACAATTCTTGTCCAACTTTATATTCGATACTTGTGGCCTGAGAATCCAGAACCAGAGACAAGACAACAAAGTAAAGTCTAAACTGCAAGTCAGAATCTATGTGAGGAGAGGACTTCTGAACAGTTATGGACAAAACACAGAGTGTATCACTGAGACAATGTAGAGATGTACATGGTGGGTGGGTGTGAGGCTGGAAAAGGAGATCAGCACTGACAGAAGCAACCCAGGAAGATTTCACGCAAGAGAAATGACATAAGCTTGGCCTTCAAGCCTCACCTGACTACAGATAAACTGCTCTTAAATGGCATGAACTAGTCAGAAAATGAGAAAAATAAGAGAAAAAACTGAAGGTCTTGAAATCTAGTCAGAGTTATTGAAAAGGCTACTGTAATCACTACAGATTTACCGACAGAGACTTCATAATGAAAGATACCACCTAAGGTAACTGATAATAAGAATTTACTCATTAACTTGAGCTGGAATTTTGTAAGGAACCTGAGAATTGGTGGGAGCTGAATGATAAAGCTGACATTTCAGAGGAAGAAACTTTCAAGAGGTAGAAAAGAGATTACTTCTTGGAGAGGAAAGAGTGGGAAGTCAGGATGACTTCTCAATTCTAGCTTAGGGGACTCACAGAAGGCTGGTGCCAGGGATATGCATCAAGAAGAAGGGAAAACCATCTAGAAGGAAGAGATGAGGTTCCTGATTTCTCGAGACTAAGAAGATATTTGAGACGGTTTGCAAGAAGGTAGAGGCGTGAGGTTGGAGGCTTAGCATGGTGGCCCCGGAAGGTAACCCAGAATGGTCAGCAGCAAAAGTGGCAGAGTGAAAGCTTCCAGAATTCATGAGCCCTTGATGGAAGGTTTCAGATCTCAAGGGAAGCAACTGATGAGACTCCAAACCAGCCTAGTTCATTAGAATGGATGGAAGGACACCCACCTTCAGGGCTAAGAGCAGGCTATGACACACCGTTAAACTGAAAATAGCAAGATAACAGAACAGAGTCTATCACCATCTACTTTCAGAAAGGTGAAAACAATCATACCCCTATATGCTTGCAGCTGTATAAAGAAACTGGAAAAATACAGCAAATTAAGACTGATTATCTGGGGTAAGAGGTCAGTAAAAAATGGCAAAATAAGGGCCTTTGAAATTTCACCATTCCCTAAGAGCAACCACAACATGTAACTGTCAGAATCAATTTCCTCAGAATTCTATAAATTAACCAAAGTCTTGAAGCAGCTGAGGGAGGAGTTTATTCAAGAAAAACAGCTGTATTTTCATAACGTGAACTTTGTGGCACTGTAAGTTTCCCTTGTCCCATCTCTGGCTCCCCAGGTCTGCAGCAGCCTTGGAAAATTATAATCCGTATTTCTGGTACCAGAGGAAACAGAATGAAGCTGGAGGTTTCCCAATGCCTCATTTCCAAAGAACAGTCATTATTTGACCTTTTTGGTGGTTCCCTCGGAGACCTCCCTTGAAAGGCTGTCACGGGCTAGGACACTCTAGAAAGCTGGTATTTGTTAAACATTTACAGGCAATGTATTTAAAAAGTCACTACTGCCTGAGATGATGGTTAATAGCTGAAGCAAACAATACACAATACCAAGAAGATTTGTAAAAAGCTGCAGGTTAAGATGTTCACAGTGCTTTGAAAAGTTCTAATATATTCCTGGGAATCTCAAAGACCCATAATCATTAAACTATTACAGGTCAAAGACAGAATCCTGAAAGCAGCTAGAGAGAAGAAAATCATCACATACAAGGGATCTTCATATGATCAACAGTTCATTCCTCTTCAGAAACCAGAGAGGCTAGAAAGGAAAATACTATCAACCAAGAATTCTGTATCTGGCAAAACCTTCCATCCAAAATGAAGAGGAAAGGAAAGCACTCCCGATAAGCATCACCTGAGAGAGTCTGCTGCTAGCAAACATGGTCTGAAAGAAATGGGAGTCCTTGACATAGAAATGAAAGGACACTAGATAGTTAATTCAAAATACAGGGCACCACAGGGTGCCGGGGTGGCTCAGTCGTTAAGCCTCTGTCTTCGGCTCAGGTCATGATCCCAGGTTCCTGGGATCAAGCCCCGCACAGGGTTCCCTGCTTAGCGGGAAGCCTACTTCTCCCTTTCCCTCTGCAGCTACCTGCTCTGTTCCCTCTCTTGCTGGGTCTCTCTCTGTCAAATAAATAAATAAATTCTTTTTTTTTTTTTTAATTTTTAAAGATTTTATTTATTTATTTGACAGAGAGAGAGATCACAAGTAGTCAGAGTCAGGCAGAGAGAGAGGAGGAAGCAGGCTCCCTGCTGAGTAGAGAGCCCGACGTGGGACTCAATCCCAGGACCCTGAGATCATGACCTGAGCCGAAGGCAGCGGCTTAACCCACTGAGCCACCCAGGCACCCTAAATAAATAAATTCTTAAAAAAAAACCCAAAAAACAAAAAACAGGGCACCAATAAAGGTAACTACATAGGTAAATGTAACATGACATTACAAATGCATTTTTTGTTTTTAACTTTTTCCCCTATCTTATCTAAAAGACAAAAAAGCAAAGCAATAATTTTAAGTCTATGTTGGACAAATGATGCATGTAACTTGTGACAATAACAGCATAAAAGGGGGAGAATAGAGATATACGGAAGGAATTTTTAGATACTATAAAATTAATGTTATCAATCCAAACTAGACAGTTATAAATTCAGATGTTAATTATAATTGCCAGCGCAACCACTAAGAAAATAGCTCAAAAATTTATAGGAAAAAAGTGGTTACCTTTGTGTGTGCCCTGTGTGTGTAGGGAGTGTGGGAAGAATAATGCAGATAACAGCAGCAAAAGTAAATGAAACTTTTCAGCTTATTCCTTTGATATAGCTCTGGGTTTTCTGAGCCACGTGAATACATTACCTATATAAAACCTTAAAAAAAAAAAAGAGTAAGAGTCTGTGACTCCTTGCTACAAGTTTGGCAATAAAGGAAATAAAAAATTAAAAGGCAGGTAAGTGAATGAGGAATCATCGAGAAAGGGGCAGCAAAGAATATGAGAGGTACCAGGAGAGTGGATGGCAAGGAAAGAAAATGCAGCTCATTAAAACTGTTACCTTGTTAATAAGGTGGCCATCTTTGCTCTGTATCAACAGCTGCAAAAAAGTCAATAGATGGGATAAAGCTCCCTGGAGAATCATGACTGTCTGAGGAAGGTAACTCCTCGGCCTCAGCCCATTTCTCAAACAAGGAAGGCTCAGAGGAAAGTTCCTTGCTCCCAGCCGGGGCCTGCCCTCACCTGGACAAGTGCTTTGAGGATATGCCTGTTCCACGGACCATGGATCCTCTCCTTGCTCCAACAGAGAGATAACCTCCGGCTTGGCAATGTGATTCCCTATGCATGGAGGAAAACACAGCTTTGTAAACTGCCCTTGCCTAGAATTCCGAGTTCTCACTCGGGCACAATAAGCAAGCAGTCTCTCTCGTTTTATGCTTTATATGCAGAAGGAATTAGTCCCTGAACATCAGGGCTCAAGATCATCTTAGTACTTCTGAGATGCCCATGAGGCCTTTCCTTTTTTTTTTTTTTTTTAAGATTTACCAAAGAGCGTTATTGGTTGGTGGTGGTGTTAACATTGCTATTTTTTTTTAATGGAGATAGAAATGACATATCATGTAATCTCAGTTTCAGGTATACATGATTTAATATTTGTATACTTTGTGAAATGATAGTAATAAATCTGGTTAATATTCATTAGCATAGTTGCATCCTGTGAGCTTTTAAAGACCAAGTAGTAGAAAGTACTATGATGGAAATTGCTTCATTTACTCAGGCAGCTCTCCCTTACCCACAGACAGCAGATGCCCATAGGTCTCCAGCATCACATCGCGGTACAGGGTCCTCTGAACAGGGTCCAGCTGCCCCCACTCCTCTTGGGTGAAATCCACAGCCACATCCTTGAAGGTCACTGGTTCCTAAAAGAGCACATATGTTCCTGCTCAGCCCGCTGCCACACCCTCCCACATTCTCTGTGGATGGAGTGAAGCTGACTGTACTGGGGAAGAGACAGGACAAAGAGGAAGTGTCCTGGATGTGTTCAGTATTGTAACTGATGTGGGCCAGGTCCCACTGGGAGCCACACAAGGGCCCTGTATTTGGGATGTACTCTCAAGGGAATTAGCTATGCAGGCCCCTACTAACTACAGTGAAGATGAGCACGTCTCTCCTAAGGCTCTTATCCCATTCCAGTAATACTGGCTAGTGAGGATGGGATTAGCACCAGGGCAGTGCCCACCTTCCTCTCTGGAGATGAAGATACTTAAGCGCAGGACCAGGACGAAAGCAGACCACAAGCACTGGGCTGGAGTCTGCCCAACATGTGGATTTCGGATCCAGATGACTGATCTAAATGTTTACAGGCTATCCTCCTGGCCACTCTATCAGGAGGTTTCCATTTCCAGATCTTTCCTATCCCAAGGACTGGAGCTGGGAGTGAGCAAAAAAGTTTGAGCAAAGCAGCCCAGGCCAAAGAGAATCAGCTGCAGTTGCTGTCAAAGCACTTGAGTTCTGGGGGGCCTGGGTGGCTCAGTGGGTTAAACCTCTGCCTTGGACTCCAGTCATGATCCCAGGGGTCTAGGATAGAGGCCCACATCGGTCTCCCCACTCAGCGGGGAGTCTGCTTCTCTCCCTTCCTTTGCCACTCCCCCTGGTTGTGCTCTCTGTCAAATACATAAAATCTTTAAAAAAAAAAAAAAAAAGCACTTGAATTTTAAAATGTTCCAACTGAGCTCTTTGGGAAAAAAAGCAGGAATTCTTACTAGAAAACTAGAAAGGAAGATGAATTATAACCTAAGTCTGACTTTTGCAATGAACACATCTCTCACAGTGCTCTAAGATTTGATTTATTTGAGAGAGAGAGCGCAAGCACACCTCCAAGTGAGGGAGCACGAGAAGGTTGAAGGGAGAAGGGGGACAGGGAGAAGCAGACTCCCCACTGAGTGGGAAGCCCAATGCAGGGCTCGATCCCAGGACCTGGGGATTACGGCCAGAGCTGAAGGCAGGTGCTTACAGACTGAGCCACCCGGGCACCCCTCTCACAGTGCTCTTAAGCACTCTGTTATCTCGGGGAGCCCCAGGCAGAGTGCAGTATGCTCTCACTTGTGGTGGTGGAACTGAGCCATGCATCATGGGTGGCAGGTTAGAATCCCCCATAGGCCCTGACAGCTTCTAGGTCCTCCCCTCCATCCGCAAACTGGCTTTCTGGTCTCCCTCTGGGTCAGTGAATTTGAGTGTCCTCTGTGAGCCGCTACCCATGCCTGCTATGTCACTGTCTTTCCCACTACTTTCCTTTCTGTGCCCCAACCCCACCCCCAGCCAAGGCTCCCAAACTCGGCTCATCTCTGATCAGGGTCAGCTGTTGTAACTGGGTCCTCAGTGCAACAACTTGTACTGTCAGGCTGAACTGCTTTACACAACGCTTGGCTTAAAACACAGAATGGATTCTGCTGCAGTGATTCCCTGACAGCAAAATGCACTTAAAACTGCTGGGCATAACCTCTCTTAGGGAAACTATGCCTCACCTTGGACTCATCAAGGCCAATACCTTGGTTTTCTTCTACAGACCTGCCTAGGCCTCAGTTTCCTTGATGGGTGATATGTCTATGTTTTACATAACACAAATAACTTAAATGTAACATTTGCACAGAGAATTGCACAAAGCCTAAAGGAGCTGAAACCACAAGCTGTGTCCTTTCACAGAGCAGTCACACCTGGGCAGCGGCTGGGAGCCATGCTGTCCAACCGGATGCGCCTGCTGTGCTCACGCAGACTGCCTCATCTCCCCAGGGAGCAGCATCTACTTGATAGCTTCCACTTCACCCATGCTTAACAAGGTTCAAGGCCACAGCCTGGCAGCCATGGAGCTGGTGAACTGGGCCTCAGGTCAACCACCAGGAGAACCACCCCTCCCAAGATCCCAGTGGAATCCCCGTGCACAAATTTAAAAAGGAACAGATGAACTACATCTAAGAGACACTGAAGGACTGAAATCATGAGGGAGTGATTCCGCAACCTTTAACCAAACAGTGGACACGGGCAGTGATCATCAATGACTGCTAAATCACACATGGAAGGCAGACCAGAAACACGCCTGAATAACACGAAGACTAGTGGGGAGGCAGCTACTGTTAGCCTGATACGTCACATCACCAGAAAATGGGATCCCAGACATCCTGTGCCCCCGGTGCCACAAGTTAGGAAGGACTCAGCACCACCACTGATGTACTCGTGCCCAAAATATGGGACCTGAATGTACTCAGCCCTCCAGTCCAGTGATCAGTTACAGGAGACAAAGGGAAGAGGAATTCACCCAATGGCATCAAGATAGCAAAATCAGGCAAACCAACAAGACAAGGGACCTAATTTCTTCAGTATGTGACGCACACATAGCGTGTGTGGTCCCCTTTTTTGGATCCTCATTTGAATCAACCAACCATAAAAGGTATTTAGGGGACAGGTGGGAAAACTGAACACTGCCTGAGTGTTAGCTAATAGTAAGGAATCACTGTTAATTTTATTGGGTGTGTAAAGGTAGTGAGAAAGGTATTATTTTCTTAAAAATTATGTACCTTTTAGAAAGACACGTTAAGTGTTTATAAGCAAAATAACAGAATAGCCGAAATTTAAGATATTCCAGTTTCCGAAAAGTGTCAGGAGAGATGAAAAGAAAGGCAGAAAGCTGAAAGCTGATGGTTGTCGTTACCGAACAGGGTGTCTGTAATAATGCCGCCGACGAAGAAATGTTCACATCCTAAATCCTAGAACCTATGAGTGTTACCTTACTACAACAAAGGGACTTTGCAGAGATGTGATTATGTTAAGGATGATGATTTGGGGAACTTACCTTGGATCAATCAGGTGGGCTCAGTGTAATCACAAAGGTCCCTGCAAGTGAAGGAGGGAGGAGGGTCAAGCCAAAGCAGGAGATGAGACACTGGAAGCAGAGGTGGGAGTGATGTACAGGGAAGATGGAGGTGGGTACCAGGAGCCAAGAAATGCAGGTAACCTCCAGAAGCTGGAAAAAGCAAGGAAACAGATTCTCCTGGAGCTTCCAAAGGGAACACAGCTCTACAGAGCTCCCCTGCCACTGCTTTCGTCTGTGAAAAACGTTATCATTTATTGACATCTGAAGGGGAAAAGACATAATAATATATGCCAAAGAGCTATCAGCGGGAAGACAGAGCTGGCCAACTGCCAAAAGCCTACAGACCCATTTTAGACTTTTTAGCTCTAGAACGAGAGAGTAATCTACTTTTTTAAACCACTAAGTTTACAGTGATTTGTTACAATGGTAACAGGAATAACATAAGGTTCAGATTCCACTTACAGTTGGAAAATCTCCCAAAGTTTTGTTAAGAATGGGAACTACTCCGAAGAGGCCACTGGCACGCAGTGCTCCACACACTGCTGCACGACGGGGAACAGAGGAAAGTGTGGCAGACTAAGGAAAGAGCAGAGCAGATCTCAGCCTCACAGGTCAGAAGGGGCTATGCTGGAAGAGGTTCCCAGGTGAGGCTTCGGGCCCTGAGCTGAAATGATAATGGTGAAGGCAGGATGGGGGAAAGGGAGGCTGGAAACGGGGGTCTGTATCCAGGAGAGCTCTGCCTGGTGTCCCACCTCCCGACCGGCCACTCCACCTTGTGGACAACATGCCCATCTGCCGCCCTGCACTTGCACTTGGGCAACACGGCCAACACGACCCTTCTCACACACAAGAATGTGGGAGGTTCTAAGGCTGCTCAGGTGACCAGCAACCCCAGAGCTGAAATCTCTTCCACAGGACATGGGGTAGGGAGGTTTGTGGCCTGAGAGCCAATGCACACCCGGGAAACCCGAAGCACAACCAGCTTGATAATCCAAGCCCAACCAGGTCCATGGAGCTTAGAGTGAGACCTGTCAGGAGGCAGATAGACAGACACACACACGAAGGGAGGCTAATCGGGAACCAGAATAGTTCAGCCACAACAAAGCAGGGTGCTCCTCACCGCGCTTTCCTTCCAGACACAGAGACCGGAGCCCTGGATATGTGAGGAACAAGTGCAGACAGCTGGAAAGACCAAACTCGGACCAAAACAAAAACAGAACAGAGGCAGCGGCTACATCCAACTTTCAATGACCTGCAATTCCATTTCCCCGACTGGAGATGTCAGTTATAAAACAGGCCAGGATGATACGAGAGAGGCTCTGAAGGAACAAGAATTCCCTGAACACAAAGACGCAGCCCTTGCTTCAGGAGGCCCACCACCTAATAGAAGGCCTCAGAAACGGAACAAGTACAAAGGAACAGGACAGATTTTTTTTAAATACAAGAGTTCTTGGGACGCCTGGGTGGCTCAGTTGGTTAAGCGGCAGCCTTTGGCTCAGGTCATGATCCCAGTGTCCTGGGATCGAGTCCCACATCGGGCTCCTTGCTCGGCAGGGAGCCTGCTTCTCCCTCTGCCTCTAGTCTGCCACTCTGTCTGCCTGTGCTTGTGCTCTGTATCTCTCTCTCTAACAAATAAATAAAATCTTAAAAAAAAGAGTTCTTAAGACACACACAAAAAATACTAGCCACAAGCAAAGACATACATGTTTAATAAAAATATCCTGGAAAACATTTGATAAGACACCACAGAGTTAAGACAAGCTATAGACTGGGAAAAGAAAATTCACATAAGGCAAAGATTCAGGATCCAGAATGCATGTAAAATGCCCGCATATCATCAGGTCAGAGACCACACACATCTAGGAACGAAAGCAGATAGACCGACGGTCAGTGACGACATGGAAAGATAATCTCACCAGCAGTCAAGCAAGCATGAAGGAACACACTATACCTTTTCAGTCTTGAGATAAGCAAAAATTAAAAGACCCGACACTGCAAAGTGGCAGCAGAGATGCAGGGAAAACGGGCACTCTTTCGCAATGGCGACAAGAGGCTTTGTACCTTCCAAGAGCCACGTGGCAGCACTGGTCGTATTGAAAACACATACACCCTGACACTAAGCGTCATTCTGCTTCTAGGGGTATGTCTACATTAACAAGTATGTGTGTGCGTCCAGTGAAATGACAAGAATTTTCACACTGCTTCTCCTGGAATAGCAAAACTGGTGGGGGGTAGGGAACTTCTGAGCCCATCCGTCAAAGGATGAACAGAGGGCGAAAGGAATGAACTTAATCTCTCACACGGATGGACCTTCAAAGTAGCCCTGAATAAGCAAATAAAGATGTAGAAAAGCAGGTAGGAAAAGCATTGCCTTAAAAAAAAAGAATGGGGTGCCTGGCTGATTTAGTCAATAGTGCATGAGACTCCTGGTCTCAGGGCTCTGAGTTTGAGCCCCATATTGGATAGAGAGGACTTAAAAAAATATTTCAAAATAGGGGCGCCTGGGTGGCTCAGTGGGTTGGGACTCTGCCTTCAGCTCAGGTCATGATCCCAGGGTCCTGGATCGAGCCCTGCATCAGGCTCTCTACTCAGTGGGGGGCCTGCTCGCCCCGTCAATTAAATAGGTGAAATCTTTTTTTTTTTTAATTTTATTTATTTATTTGACAGATGGAGATCACAGAGAAGCAGGCAGAGAGGAGGAAGCAGGCTCCCTGCTGAGCAGAGAGCCCGATGCGGGGCTCGATCCCAGGACCCTGGGATCATGATCTGAGCCAAAGGCAGAGGCTTTAACCCACTGAGCCCCCCAGGCGCCCCTAAATAGGTGAAATGTTTAAAAAAACAAAAAAACCCCTAGAATATTAGGGGCACCTGGGTGGTTCAGTCGTTAAGCATCTGCCTTCAGCTCAGGTCACGATCCCAGAGTCCTGGGACCAAGCCCCAAGTCAGTCTCCCTGCTTGGCAGGAAGCCTGTGTCTTCCTCTCCCACTCCCCCAGCTTGTATTCCTTCTTTCACTATCTCTTTCACTCTGCCAAATAAATAAGTATCTTAAGGAAAAGAAAAAGAATATTACTATCTATGTGATATTTGTAGGAACAGATTATCTACCTACAAGCATGAAAATTATGTGTGAACACACCAAAAGCAGTCACCCTGCGTAAGTGCGGCAAGAGAATCTAGCTGGAAGGAAAATGAAGCGAATATAACATTAACTGTTTATTCAGAGTAATGGAGATCATGTTGGATTACTTTTCATACTTCTCTGTAATTATGGATTTGTCCAAACAAAAGTTTCGACCAAGTATTCCCAGATTTGTAGATGTTATCAAAGTGTAAGTGATCATGGACTGCCAAACAGGAAGGAAAAAAACACCCCCAGCTGAATGTTGGGGCCCAGAGCTCATGAAGGCCTTGAAGATACAGAAAATGCAAAATCAAGACTGGACATGGAACAGAAAGAAGGGGAAAGGGGGAAGTCAAGGACCCAGTCTCAGCAGCTGTGGGGACAAGAGGGACCCTAGCAGCTAGGAGTGAGCTGTTCCACTCCCAGGTAACCCTTACCTGAACTTGCACTTTACAGTAACCATCTGCAAGGATGACTCAAAAACGTCTCACCCAAATTTCCTGTAATCATGTTTGCACACTGCATCTGGCACATACGTTTGAGCACGTACCGGGGCTCTCCACAGCACTTTATGGAGTCTGCTAACCAGTCACACATCTAAACCACGGGAGGGCTTGAGGGACACAGGGTCCTAAGATGGGTCTCAGGTCCTGCATTATCTGAAACCATGGACAGGCTGGCCCATTCATGGAATCTGGGGAAATTCAGATGGGTTCTTTGGCATCTTCAGAATTTCATTAATACTTAGTGCAGCTCTTTGCAGGGAAGGCAAACAACTCTGAGGAGTACTAGATTACTGTCATGGGCATGTTTACCACGCAGAAAGCACTGGTGGACTGTTACACAGGGGTTTGGGAGTTTCCATATTTGAGGAAGCTGGCTGGAGTTTTTTTAAATGGGATATTGTTATTTTCCCTCTTCTTCAAATAATGGGATCTGAGCTCCCACTAGTTGAAAATTTCACTAACCAACATTTTCCTCAAAAGGGACTATTCAGATAACGAGGGATGACAGCATTTGACGTTTTCACCAGGTGAGTGCTTTATTTCAGCATTTAATTTGGAGGAACAATAGAGGGATATGGAGCTCTTGTTAGTGTTCCTGAAGACCTCGCTTAATACAAAACTCACATGATTCAAGTCTTGAGTTTCCCACAGGGAAAAATCTGAAGTGTGGGGAGGGTCCAGGAGCATGTTCTCAGAAATCACAACTCTTCAGACATTGGAGGGTGTTGTCATTTCACTTCTCCATTTTATTTTCTCAGCATTAACTCTAATGATTATTCTCAGAAACCCTTGCATAAATTAACAGCAGAGTGCAGCCCAGTGGTTATTAAGGCTTCTTCACAATATTTCATTACAGCTAACTCTGTTCCCAAGGGACTGATTCAGGACCCACCTTTCAGCCTAGCCCCACTGCTGATTCTGTTACAGAATCTAAACAGGACCATATTATCATAGCGGCAGTGAACATGACGGTCACCCAAGTTCTAATGCCAGACAACCACCACTCCGCATCACGTGCTTCAGGCCCAGCTGCCTCCCCATGGGAGCAGCGTGCTTGTGATGCGCTCTGCCAATCAGCTTTGAAACTGTGGGAGACTCCATTACATTTTTTTTTTTTAATTTGGGGGGAGGCATAAAGTTGAAATTTTATTAATATGTTTATATCTCAGTATCTTATATTTGCTTGATTCATTATTTTAACTTAGAAAAGAAAAACCTAAATATAGTAATGAAATTATTTTTCTTCATCTTTCATAATAGGGAGTCAAAAAGGTAAATGTGAATTTCATGAATCAGGATGAAAATCTCTCTTTTAGAAATATGGAGATAACCCTAAGAAACCAAAAAACGTAAGTTAAAAATGGCTGCCTCTGAATCATAAAAAGAAATAAAGTGTTGATATGTACAACATAAATGATCCTTAAAAATAGAAACCAGACATGAAAGGCCATATATTGTATGATTCCCTTTACATGAAATGTCCAGAAAACAAAAATGAAGAAAGTAAATTAGCAGGTCCCAGGGGTTGAGGGCAGTGGGAACAGGGATTGACTACTAATGGGTACAGGATTTCTTTTTGGGTTGATGAAAATGATCTATTGGTTGGTAATAGTTATCCAATCCTGTGAATATATGAAAAGTCATAGAACTAAGGGTATGACTATGGTATTTGAATAGTATTTTTAAAAGGTTGTTATAAAAAAAGTTTTGTTGGGTGCCTGGTGGCTCAGTGGGTTAAGCCTCTGCCTTCAGCTCAGATCGTAATCTCAGGGTCCTGGGATTGAGCCCCATATCGGGCTCTTGCTCAGCAGGGAGCCTGCTTCCTCCTCTCTCTGCCTGCCTCTCTGCCTCCTTGTGATCTCTGTCAAATGAATAAATAAAATCTTAAAAAAAAAAAAAAGTTTTGTTTAGGGCATCTGGGTGGCTTAGCTGGTTAAGCAACTGCCTTCAGCTCCGGTCTTGAACCAGAGTCCTGGGATAAAGTCACTCACGTATCAGGCTCCCAGCTCCATGGGGAGTCTTCTTCTCCCTCTGACCTTCTCCACTCTCCTGCTCTCTCTCTGTTTCTCTCTCAAATAAATAAATTAAAAAATTTTGTTTGTTACATGCTGCCTCTAATGAAGAAGCTGGGCAAGAGAAAAGGGAGATGTCACCTTTCCAATACTATCTACTCTGCTATCCTATTTCCTGCCACCTTTCCCATATCAACTCTGCTGTCCTGTTTCTCTCAGGAGCCATCCTTTTTTTTTTTTTTTTTTAAAGATTTTATTTATTTATTTGAACAGACAGGCAGGCAGAGAGAGAGAGAGAGAGGTAAGCAGGCTCCCTGCTGAGCAGAGAGCCCGATGCGGGACTCGATCCCAGGACCCTGAGATCATGACCTGAGCCGAAGACAGCAGCTTAACCCACTGAGCCACCCAGGCGCCCCTCAGGAGCCATCCTTATGCCCTTACAGTCACAAAGTTCCCCTGCTGTCACTCCCTTACACCTCTAAAGTCTTCTCCTAGGCCCTGGTCACAATGACACCTAAAATGCAAGCCTGCTTCCCACAGCCCCCTTCTCCCCACACTCCGGCCAGGGACACCCTTCCAGCCATATTTTAGACACTCGCACCTCCTGCTCCCAACACTTATGAGGCTTTTTATTACCACCAGGATGGCCCTGGCTCTGAAGTAGGCATTCAGGGCACGGCAGGGTTCATCCTAGCCTCTCCATCCTAAATTCTGATTGGGGTCAGCTTTCACCCAGACGCTGGTCATGCAATACCCCCGCCCCTGCCACACACCAGTGGTGCTATACAAGGCCAGACCCCTGCTTACCAGGCTGATGAAGCCCTTTTACCTCTTGGTGCAAGTGTGTCATGTCTCCCGGGCAGCCTCTCTCCCCACAATGGAAGGATTCCAGCTGCTCTGAACTCGAGACTCTATGCAAACCCACCCACTCACCAAGGCATTAGTTGGGTTCAGCTTTGCCAAGGCTTGGGGCCTCTCTAAACATCTCAGGCTCATGTCCTGAACCCCATGTACAGTACCAGCAGGCCATGAGTCTCAGTAGCCAAGTGAACCATCTTGGAAAAGGAACTGAGAATTCCTCAGGACCAGGGCTTCTCCATGTTCCCGTCCCAGCAAGCACAGAGCTCACAGGACAGCATCAAACTGAATGAGGCACTGAACACATGAGGTAAGGTGGGAGGAGGAAGGGGGGCTGCCGGCCAAAGGGGTAGCCCCTCCACCCCCAGAACAACACACAGCAGAGCTGGGGCTCAGGAATGGGAATAGGCTGGTTGATAATGTGGCTCCAAGTCACAGAAAACTGTTTAAATTCTTCCTGAATGCTCAGAAAGCCATAAACTTCTGGCCGATTCCTTCTCTACCCAAACTCTAGCTGTTATAAAGTGATGAACACAGACTAGGATGGCAGGGGACAACCCGGACACCTTAGGGAAGAGCACAGCCCTTCAGGAAAAAGCAGAAGCCCCACTTCACCTGGATTTGGGCTGTCGGGAACCCAGTGGCCCTCCTCTCCTCCTCAGCATTCTCTTCCACATGGCAGTCCTGAGGACACAGAGCTGGGGAGGAAAACAAAGTCACAGAGGCAACTCTCTCTGCAAGAACTATGCCCACACAAGGCCTTCCTCCTGGGGGGCGGGGAGGTTGCTCAGGGAGAGCCAGTTTCTGGTCTTCTCTGTCAGGCAAATGAGAAGACTCACCTCCTCATTTTATAGATGAAGGAAAAGGGGCTGAGAGAAGATAAGGAATGTGCCTAAACATGAACCCTGCACTGTCCCTGTTTGCTGAGGCACTGTCTCTGAGAAGCAATGTCATTCACTTCTTCTGGGCCTGAGCCACAAATGGCCACACATTTATTCTCATGCACCCTGTCCTGGAGGTGTCACCATCACTTTATCTCCCAGTGGCATGTTCTGATCCTTTCCTGTTCCAGCTCTGCACAGAGACAGATCTGGACCAGAGTCCCTCGCGTCCCACCCCGGCTCTAAACCCCCAACTCTGATTCCTGGCCGAGGAAGGAGAGTGCTGGGAGAAGCCAAGACATAGAAGCCAACATGGCCAATGGGGACACAGGGTCTTGACTCACCCCAGGAGGCCCATGGATCAACAGCCGAGATTCCCCAGGACTGGTCCGTAAGGACACCTGCACCAGATCAGGTTAGGACAAGTAAAGACAAGGCACTCTGACAACAATCCTAGTGACTAAAGGCAACAAAATGGAAAAGGAGGTCCGTCTCACTAATGGGTGTAACAAACTTCCATAAACACAGCCCACGGGAATGTGACAAAACCCAACATAATAAGCTAGATTTAAACCAGAAATTCATAGGTAAGTCATTATCAGAAAATCTGCTGTGATGTAGCCACAGAACAGTTAAGAACAGAACCCCTTAAACGGCCAAAGAGGTATCTAATAAAATGTTTAACATTACCCAATTTTTAAAATAGTCTTAGTAAGGCACTCCCTAGACGTCTTTATGGATAGATAAGTGAAACCTCACTTAAAGATAGTATACCGCTGACATCACACTTAAAAAAAACTTAACAGTTTTTTTAAAAGATTTTATTTATTTTATTTGACAGACAGAGATCACAAGTAGGCAGAGAGAAAGAGGAGGAAGCAGGCTCCCACTAAGCAGAGAGCCCGATGCCTGGGCTCGATCCTGGATCACGACCTGAGCCGAAAGCAGAGGCTTTAACCTACTGAGCAACCCAGGCGCCCCTTAACACTTTTCTTAAATTACATGCCAATGCTGTAAAACCAGAAACAAAAATAAAGCTAAAATATGTCAGTGGTAGAGAAATTCTGATTGAATGTATGACTGTCTAAGAAATCCCACAAATCACTAGAAAATCTCTTGGAACAAAATGAGACATCTTAGGACTATAAAATATACAAAAATTACACGGTGTTTTACAACAAGTTTCCCTTTTCACCAACAACCAAACTGTTTTTCTTTAAACGTCACTCAGTTCTAATTCTATACCAAGACCCCCTGCAATCCCCCCAAACACTTGGCCCCTGCCCAGCTTTGACCCCTGGCTGCAGCAGGTTGCTGCTGGGAAGGCCCAGAAGAAACAGAATTTGGACTCACCCCAGGAGGCCCACGGGTTTATGGCTGCCATCTCACAGGATCAATGGACCAGGTGCCTGCCCAGATGCACAGGGCTAGGGACTCCGGTAACTGACGGAATACAACTGCCGTACCAACCTAATGACAAAATGGAAACCACAAAAGCGGTCCTTTCTCTGGAAAAGATCCAGAGGGAACAAAGACAGCTTATAGGCAGAAGAGCAGACTTCTATAAGCATTGTAAGAAAACAGAATTTACATGTGAAAACAACAGAATGAAGAGTGAGATGATTAAGCTGAAAAAAGAGCACAATCCGGGATGAGAGGGTGGAAATTTGTCAATGGCTCCCAAAAGACAGCCAATGACAACTTCGAGGTAACTTTTTGGTGATTCACAAAAATTACTGTAGTATCTACCTGCACCGCCCCGAAAACTGGCTGCCTAGAGCTGGGGGTAGGGAGAAATGCGGACGGACCGCTTAACGGGTGCAGGGGTTTCTTTTGGGAAGTGATGAAAATGTTCCGGGATTAGATGGTAGTTTTTTTACTTCAATTCTCTAAATGCACAACAAAACCAGTGAATCGTAGTCTAGAATGGTTAATTTTATGTTATGCGAATTTTATCTAAAAGGAAAGGAGGAAGAGAAGCATTTAAGAAATCAACCTGGAAAACCTACCAGGCCCAAGGTTGTCGTTTTTCCTGGAGCCCAGACCACAAACTCCGGAGGTTCCAAGTCTTTGTGCAAGCCCCAAGACCTCTCTGAGGCCTCCAGGGCCAACTGGCAGAGCTCTGCGGATTCCTGGGAGCGCGCTTAAAGCACCAGGACGCCTACTGGGCCCCAGGAACACCGGGACCTGCTCCAAAACTCAAAGTAGGCAAACTATTGGGCACCGCTGTTTGCAACTTAACGAAGTCCGCCGTCACTGCAAGCGTCAAGGAAGCGAGGCCTGTTCCCCTCCCGCGTTCGTCGCTGTCCTTCAGCGCCTCTGGCGAACCCGCGAGGACAAGAAAACACCCGCTGGGGAAAGAAAGGTGTTCGTTCCCACTAACGGCCTCAGAGGCATCCTCATCACCTGCTGCACCGCCTCCCGCCCGATCTTCCTCTGCAAGACCCGGGACGGACGGGATGCTCAGGAGCCCGTACAGGGAGCGGCAGGCCTTACCTGGTTCGCGGCTCCCGGTCTCCCCGCCCCGCGAGCCGGTCCCCGCCGCTCTGGACAAGCGACTTAGCAAGCTCGGGGGCGCTCGGCTGGGGGCGTCCGGCTTTTGTTCCGCTCCAGGGTTCGGCCCGGCGGTGCACCTGGGACCCTCGCGCGCGGCCGCGGAGACAAAGACGTGCCCGGCCGACCACTGAGCCCCGGCGCCAGGCCCGACGTGCAGGGCTCCCCCGGGCGCGGCCAGTTGGCCGAGCGCGGCCGCGAGCCCGGAGGCGGGAGAACCAAAAGAAACGGGGGCGAGAAGCCAGCGCCGAAAGGGCAGACGTGGAACCCGCCCTCGCGCCGCGCCGGCCCCGCTGGCAGGCGCCGCGCCTTTCCGCTCGTTCTCCCGACCCTCCTAGCCCTCGGTGACTACAGCGCCTACAGACCCACCGCCTCGGCGACCGCCTCACCTCGGCGGCGGACAATGGCGGCCGCTCCCCCGGCGTCTAACAGGGTACACCGCGCGGGCTCCTGGGAGTTGTAGTTCCGGGCGGTACGCTTCCGGTTAATCCGGAAGCGTCGCCACCACAGGTACCAGGAGCATTTCCGCCTCGCGTTCCGCCTCCGCGGCTTCGCGGGCCTACCTGGTCGTCTAGTATCCCAGCTCCTGGCCAGCGGGACGGTGCTGTCCCGGGCGCAGACCACCCTCCCCGCCGCCGCTGCCCAACTCCGGAAGGCCTGGGTAGGTCGCGAGCCCACGAGCCTCAGTTTGCCGTCTGTGAAATGGGAGTTCCCGGCAGCTGCCCTTAACAATGCGAAACTAAGTCTGATCGTTCTGTGTTTTGTGCGCACTTCTGGAAGCTTCCAAGGGGTCCTTCCATTTAACATTTACAGTACCGTGAGGAAGTGGCTGCTCTGATCTCCCTTTCCAGATGAAGATGCTGGTCTGAAGCTTCTCTCTGCGAATGAAGCCCCAGTGTTTAGAACCTAAGGGATTGTGCCGAGATGTCTTTCTAGATGGCGAAGCTTTATGGGAACCTAAATTACCATCGACCTATGTTGCGATGTGTCCTGGAGTGAGCGTTCATGCGAGGCGCTGAAGACGAGAGCGGGGAACATGGTTAACGAAATCTGTGCGGCAGTTACTCAAACCGCTACTGAAGAGCGTGGGCCAGAACCGCGAAAGGGCTCCTCACACAGCACGGGGACGATTCCTGGGCCACCACCCCCAGCCTCCAGCACTAGCTGAACCAAGAATCCCCAAGCCCACTGACAGCCCTTTGGGACCCTGTTGTTACCTCTTTCCCACCAGGGTTTGAGATGACCGAGCTTCCCTGGCTCCCCACCTTTTCCTCCTTGTTCCAGATTCATCTTGCCTGTGCATTTGTCCACCCTAGTTTAGACTACTCAGTTGGGGGAACAGCACGATTGTTAGAGAGGGTCAATGAGGGGGCCTGGTTGCAGACAGCCTTAGGGGCATGGTGACGGCTCTGACTCAGGCTTTGAGTGAAATGGGAAGCCATCGCATGGTTCCCAGCAGAGCACTGATGAACTCTGACCACACCAAAAGGTCCCTTTGGTTTCTCTGTGGAGAACAGACTAAGAGGGTAAGGAAAGGAGCAGGATGACCCCCAAACCAATGCAGTAATCTAGGTGGGAAGTGATGGCAGCTGAGATAAGAGTGATCAGCGTCCAGTTGTGGAGGGTAGTATTTTAAAGGTAGAGACAATGGTAGTAGGTTCATGAGCTGCAGCCAGCCTCTACTACCCAGAGCATGGCAGGCTCCTTAAGGAACAGCTATTCAGGGCGCCTGGGTGGCTCAGTGGGTTAAGCCGCTGCCTTCGGCTCAGGTCATGATCTCAGGGTCCTGGGATCGAGTCCCGCATCGGGCTCTCTGCTCAGCAGGGAGCCTGCTTCCTCCTCTCTCTCTCTCTGCCTGCCTCTCTGCCTACTTGTGATCTCTCTCTGTCAAATAAATAAATAAAATCTTTAAAAAAAAAAAAAAGGAACAGCTATTCACCAAGGGCCTTTTTGGGTCGAGAATAGGTTACAGGGGTGTGAGGATGCCGCTTCCTCTGACCCACTCCATTTACCCCAGTGTGCTGCGTGGCACTCCATTCTCTCCATGCTATGAGGTGCCAAAAGCTGGGCTGCACAGCCATCTTGGATACCCCTATTCTGGGAGTCTGAACGATTTCTGAGCTGCCACAGGTTTCTGAATGGAAAGAGATCAGAGCAGTAGGAGAATCCATGTACTCCTGGGGCATGCCTTTCCTCAGAGATGCCTAAAGAGCGGTCACTCCATGCCACCTGAAGGGCTCTGGCTAGTTCCATTTCCTCACTGCCAGATGAGGAGAATGAAAGGTAAAGGAAGGGGGAATCTAGGGCACACTCCTTGGGACAAATAAGACCTTTTATGAGAGTACAACCGTGGGGTCACCAGTAGTAAAATAACGAGTACAAAGAAGTTAGACTTGAAGTTTTGTATGCTCTCAAATCCTAGGATTAACTCATCCTCACCAGCTAGGAGCCCAGGAGTCCTTAAGTTCAGCATACTACAGGATCGTGAGTCCTCCAAAGGGAAGTCAGCATGCCTCTGCTGTCAGTGGCCACGCAGCGCCCACAGCTCTCCTCGCTGCCTCTGCTGCCAGCTCAGCATTCAGCCTGCAATTTTCTCATCCCAGGGATTTAATGGTAGAGGTCTGCTCATTTTCCTTTTAAGAAAAACATGTAAAATATAATAAAGTTGTAAGGAATTCAGGGAAACTCTGTAAAGGCACTCTTAAACTTGGAAAAAATGAGCCAAAAACAAACAACATTATCCATGTGGCTGAAACTCCACGTTCCCCTCTTCAATAGAAACCAACATTCAGAGATAGCTACTATCCTGAATGAGATATGGATGGCTCTGTGGTATTCAAACTTTACATGTATCCCAGAGCAATACAAAACATTTACTTTGCATATTTTGCATTCATATAAATGTATCAATATGATATTTTATCTGTGGGGCACCTGGGTGGCTTGGTGGGTTAAGCCTCTGCCTTCGGCTCAGGTCCTGATCTCAGGGCTTTGGGATCAAACCTGAATCAAGCTCTCCACTCTGCTGAGAGCCTGCTTCCCTCTCTTTCTCTGCCTGTCTCTCTGCCTACTTGTGATCTGTCAAAAAAATAAATAAATAAAATCTTTAAGAAAAAAAAGATCTGTAACTTGCATTTTTTGCTTCATGTAATTTACCATTGTAGTATTTATCCTTTTTGATATGTGAAGGTCTATTTATTTTCATGGCTATCTAGTTTTCAGTAAATGAGTATAACAGAACATGGCTCTCCTGTCTACTTTTGGTGGCCACTTAGGTTCCTTCGTAAATATTAAAGGACCTACCATGCAGGGTGCCTGGGTGGCTCAGTAGGTTAAGCATCCAACTCTTGATTTCAGTTCAGGTCATGATGTCAGGGTCCTGAGACTGAGCCCCGCCCCCCCCTCAGGCTCTGGGCTCAGCAGGGAGTCTGCTGGAGATTCTGTCTGTCCCTCCCCCCACCTCTCTCACACGCTCTGTCACTCTCTCAAATGAGTAAATCAATCTTTAAAAAAATAAGAACCTATTATGCAAGGATCTGGGAATCAAGTTGTGAATAAAAATGACAAAAGCGGGGCGCCTGGGTGGCTCAGTGGGTTAAAGCCTCTGCCTTCAGCTCAGGTCATGATCCCAAGGTCCTAGGATCGAGCCCAGTATTGGGCTCCCCGCTCAGCGGGGAACCTGCTTCCCACCCCCCCCACCCCCCCCCGCCTCTCTGCCTACTTGTGAGCTCTGTCAAATAAATAAATAAAGTCTTTAAAAAAAAATGTTTAAATTTTTGAAAAAATGACAAAAGCACTGTCCTCAAGGAGCTCACATTCTGGAGGAGAGTGCACCATAGAAAAATAAGTAAAGGGACACCTGGGTCGCTCAATGGGTTAAGCCTCTGCCTTCAGCTCAGGTTGTGATCTCAGGGTCCTGGGATCAAGTAGCACATGGGGCTCCTTGCTCAGCAGAGCCTGCTTCTTTCTCTGCCTGCTCCCCGTTTGCCGCTTCCAGTCGGTGATGGGAGAAGAATTAGGCACCAACAAGTGAGCTGCAAGAGACTGGGAGCAGGGGACAACAGTCAAAAAGGACTGCTGCCTCGAGGAACTCCACAGTCTCACTTTTATTAGATGGAAAACAATAGCCAACAGAAGGATGGATGAAGGTCAAACGTTAGTCACGTCTTGCAGGCAAGCAAGGAGGAGGATAAAGTTTATAGTTAACCAAGCACATTCAAAGGACTCCTCTAACAACCGGCACTTCTGGGAAGAGAAAGGAGCGACAACGAAAAAGGGAAGCAGGCGGATTTCGCTCCACACTGAGCTGACCCGGCGTTCCCCGGTGCTCGGCTTCCCTGAAGCAGGTGGCGTTCCGCTGGGCGGGCCAGGCATTCCCGGCTGCCAGGCTTCGGTGAAGGGGCGGCCTTCCGCCCTGAGCGAGCCAGGTATCCCCAGATGCCCAGCTTCTGTGAAGGGGCGGCGTTCCGTCCTGAGCGAGCCGGGCATCCCCAGCTGCCCAGCTTCACAAGGTCGTATATCGTCCTTCTCCCCAAAGACCTGTTGCCAGTATATGTATTTCTTTTTTTTTAAAAGAATTTATTTATTTATTTGACAGAGAAAGCACAAGTAGATGGAGGCAGGCAGAGAGAGAGAAGCAGGCTCCCTGCTGAGCAGAGAACCCGATGTGGGACTCGATTCCAGGACCCTGAGATCATGACCTGAGCCGAAGGCAGCAGCTTAACCCCACTGAGCCACCCAGGCGCCGCTGTATTTCTTAAGGCCATATCTAAATGTGCTTGGCAACTAGTAAAATCCTCCAGGGGTTACAGTTTAAGTAACAAATTGTTCTGAGGGGCAGCAGCACCTGTTGGTGCGTGCGCTCTGACAAATAAATAAATAAAACCTTAAAAAAAAAAATATATATATATATATATATATTAAAAAACCACATCAGGTGGGGTTAAAGACCGAGTAAGGAGAGGGGGTGCTGGAGGAGGTGGTTGTGATTTTAAGTTGGTGGCTAGGGAAGGCCCCACCCAGAAGGTAATATGCAAGCAAAGACCTAAAGGCAGGGAGAAAGCCAGCCACACGGGCGTCGGAGCACTGCAAGCAGGCGGCTTCCAGCAATGCTGCTGCTGTGAAAATTCATATGCAGGTCTCCGTATGGACAGACGCAGGGTCTCTTGGGCGTAGGCCCTCAGAGTGGTACTGATGGGCCATAGAAAATGAACATTTATGTCCAGCACTGATACATGTTTCTAGAAAGATAGCACCTTTTCATATGCCCCAGCCACGGTCAGGAGTTCCACTTGCTTCATATCCTCACCAGTGCTTGGTAGTGTAAGCTTTTTCAATTTTTGCCAAATTCATGGATAGAAAACAGTATTTCATTGTGAGATGCTTCTCTCCTCTCTCTGGTGAGATTCAGCATCTTTTCACGGTTAGCCATTTGTGTGTTCTCTCCTTGAATTAACTTCTCACCTCATGCGTTTTTCTCCAAGGTTGTCTTTTTCTTACTGGTTTGTAGAAGTTCACATTAATCATTTATTAGGAATGTATCCTTTCCAAGCTGTGACTTACCTTTTCCTTTGTTTATGAAGTAACAATCCTCCTTTTGAAGCAAAGAAGGATTTTTTAAAGATGCCTTTTCTGAACACCTGGATGGCTCAGTCAGTTGAGTGTCTGGCTCCAGTTCTACTCAGGTCGTGATCTCGGGGTGCTGGGATGGACACCCCCGGGACAGGCTCCATGCTCAGCAGGGGGCTGGCTTGAGATTCTCCCTTCCCTTCTCCCCCAAATCATTCTTTCTTGCTCTCAAATGAATAATTCTTAAAAAATAAAAGTAAAATGTCTCTCCCAATCTAGATTCCTTTTATTCCATTTTCTTGCCAATTGCCTTAGCCAGAACCTCCATTACAGTGCTGAACAGAAGTGGTGAGATCAGACATCCCTGTCTTGTTCTAATCTTAGGGGTAAAGCATTCAGTGCTTTTTTGGTTTTGTTTTGCCTTTTTTAAGATTATTTATTTACTTATTTGACAGAAAGATCACAAATAGGCAGAGAGGCAGGGAGAGAGGAGGAAGCAGGCTCCCTGCTGAGCAGAGCCCAATGCGGGACTGGATCCCAGGACCCTGGGATTGTGACTCAAACCGAAGGCAGAGGCTTTAACCCACTGAGCCATCCAGGCGCCCCAAGCACCATTTTTTACCAGTAAGTATGATACTACCTGTGGATATAGATGTCCTTTGTCAGGTTGAGGACATTGCCTTCTATTCCAACTTTGGTGAGAGTTGTTTGTTTTTTAAATCAGGAATGACTGTTGAATTTTTGTCAATTTTTTCCTGCATGTATTGAGATAATCATATACTTTTTTTAGCTTATTAATACAGAGATGTACATTCACTGATTTTGGTTAAACCAACACTCCATTTTTTAGATAATCCCACTTCGTCATGACTTTTAAAAATTTCTGTTATTTTTTTTTTAACTCAGTTCAAGTTTAATAGAAAAAGACAAAAGATCAAAAGTGATGCCCTACTGCTGTACATAACGTTTGGCCTGCCCCATAACACAGCTCAGGACGTTTCTATTATTTTCTTATATTATTGGATTCAATTTGCTAAAATTTTGTTTATAAAATATTAACAATGGACTTGTATCCAGAATATATACACAACTCCTACAACTCGATAATAAAGACAAACAACCTAACAGAACATGGATGAGAAGCTTGAATAAGGAAGCCAAGAAGCCACGAAGCACCTGGAAAGGTACTGATTGCCATCAGTCATCACACCAGAATGAAATGTCACTCACCACTCACCAGAAGGGTACCTGGGTGGCTCAGTCAGTTGAGTGACTCTTGGTTTCGGCTCAGGTCATGATCTCGGGCTTGTGAGATTGCGCTCTGCGAACACCTCTCCACTCTGGGGAATCTGCTTCGGTCTCACTCTGCCCCGCACCCTGCTGGTGTGCTCTCTCTAAAATAAGTAAATCTTGGGGTGCCTGGGTGGCTCAGTGGGTTAAAGCCTCTGCCTTCGGCTCAGGTCATGATCCCAGGGTCCTGGGATCAAGCCCCACGTCTGGCTCTCTGCTCAGCAGGGAGCCTGCTTCCCCCTCTCTCTGACTGCCTCTCTGCCTACTTGTGATCTTTGTGTGTCAAATAAATAAAATCTTTAAAAAAAAAAAAAAAAAAGTAAATCTTTTATGTCGGGGACCGCCTCTGGCCGGGAAAATCCCCGCCATTACAAGATGGCGTTTGGCTCACTGCCAGCAAAATACGCTGCAAGTAAACAACGAACTTTCTGGTGAAGCCCGCCTAAAGGAGGACATAGTCATTGGCTGTTTCAAATTTAATCAGCATAGTAACAGGACTCTCATTGTTTGGCCCCTTATTGGTCACCCTGCTCACTGATTGGTCATGTAAACATATATAAGTGTGTGGACTTGGGGAAATAGAAGATACATCTGAACCGGGGCTTGTCGTCCTTGCGGGTCGAGGGCGACACTTTACACAATGCTCACTCATTAGAATGGCCAAAATGAAAAGGACAAGTGCCAAAATTTGGTAAGGACGTGGAGCATCAGGAATTCTAAAATTCTAATACATTGCTGGTACTTGCATAAAATATTACCGCCATTTTTATTTTTTTTAATTTATTATTATTTTTTTAATTTATTCGACAGACAGAGATCACAGGTAGGCAGAGAGGCAGGCAGAGAGAGAGGAAGGAAAGCAGGCTCCCTGCTGAGCAGAGAGCCCGATGCGGGGCTTGATCCCAGGACCCTGGGATCATGACCTGTGCCGAAAGCAGAGGCTTTAATGCACTGAGCCACCCAGGCGCCCCTACCGCCATTTTTAGAACTGACAGTTTCTTTTTCTTTTTTTTTTTTTTTTTTAAAGATTTTATTTATTTGAGAGACAGAGATCAGAAGTAGGCAGAGGGAGAGGAGGAAGCAGGCTCCCCGCTGAGCAGAGAGCCCGATGCGGGGCTCGATCCCAGAACCCTGGGATCATGACCTGAGCCGAAGGCAGAGGCTTTAACCCACTGAGCCACCCAGGCGCCCCTAGAACTGACAGTTTCTTAAAAAGCTGAGCATACATCTCCTCTGTAACCCAGCCATGTCATCTCCAGGAATTTCTCTAAGAGAAATGAAAGCATAAGCCCATAAAAACAAAACCACCCTGCTAAGTATATTCATAGAACCTTTACTCATAGTAACCAAAGACTGGGAACATCCCAGATTTCTGTTAATCCGAGAACGGATAAATTGTGCTATATTCATGCAATGGAATAAATACTACCCAGCAACAAAAAAGAATTACTGATCTGTGTGATGACATAGACAAGTCTCAAAAATCTTTTGCTGAAAGCAGCAGACACAAAAATGTGCAAAATACATGCCTATAATCTCACCATGGTAAATTCTAGAATTAGCAAAAATAACCCATGCCAAAAGAAATCGCTGTGTGCTTTGGAGTATATAGGAAAGAAATGTCTGGGGACAAGAAGGGACAAGAAAGAACTTTCTGGATGGATGGTAATGTTCTGTGTCTTGGTATGTGTTTGCCAAAAATGGAAATTCAATGGTGTACCTAGGAGAAGAGCGTTTCACTGTTCTGGGTACTTAGCAAAATTCTAGGCTAAGGGGATTTCTTTTCTTACAGATTTTATTTATTTTAGAGACAGAGAGCATGAGTGGGGGTTTGGGGCAGAGGGAGAAGGAGAGAATCTCAAGTAGACTCCGCACTGAGCACGAAGCCCAACACGGGACTTCACCCCACGATCCCGAGATCATGACCTGAGCCAAAACCAGGAGTCTGATGCTCAACTGACTGAGCCACACAGGTGCCTCTAGACTAAGGGGACTCTCAAGAAGAGTAATTCTCAGGAAATTATTCTTGCACTGCTCTGCCCCAGCAACACACTGTCATCAAAGGCTTTGATGCTCTCTTCCTTTTGCAGTCGCTCCATCAGCAGCCAGCCACAGTGATGTCCCCCTGCACCCAGGCCAGTGGTGCTGGGCTCACCTGTGAAACGGTTACCTCTCTTTGGAATTCATCCAGTTTTCCTTGCTTCCACCTCCCCTCAGTGGCATACCGTAGAAGAATCTCCCAGAAGATGCTTATGACGTCACATGCCAGTATCGAGGATCAGTATCTCACTGGAATGGAGACTTTACTCAGAGTTGGTGAAATTCCGTTGTAGATCTGGGGGGTTCTTTAAAGGCTGTACTTTTTCCCTGCTTGTTTTGTTTTGAATTTACATTAGCTGCATCCTGGGGTCCTGGGATCAAGCCCCACATTGGGCTCCCTGCCCGGCGGGAAGCCTGCTTCTCCCTCTCCTCCCCACTCCTGCTCTTTCTATCTCTTCTCTCTCAAATAAATAAAACCTTTTAAGTTTTTTTATAAAGACTATGTTGGGTATGGGCAAAAATAGTATGAGGGGTGCCTGGGTGGCTCAGTTGGTTAAGGGTCTTGGACTCTTGATTTTTGGCTCAGGTCATGATCTCAGGGTTGTGAGATTGAATGCCACATGGGGCTCCATGCTCAGTGCACAGTCAGCTTGAGATTCTCTCTCTCCCTCTCCCATTGTCCCTACCCCTGCTCATGGTTTATCTAATAAATTAATAAAATATTTTTTAAAATATTGTGAAATGGGGGTGCCTGCCTGGCTCAGTTAGTAGAGCATGGAACTCTTCATCCTGAGGTCATTAGTTCAAGCCCCATCCATGTTGGGGGCAGAGTTTACTTAAGAAAAAAAAAAAAAAAGAAAAAAGCTAAAAAAGTAGTAGGAAATGGATTCTATCACGGATGTTTTTATCATATGATAATCAGACGTAAATGATGACATTAGCACTGAGGTTGGCAAATTATGGTTCACAGGCCAAATCTGGCCGTGTTTTCGTAAACAGTCTTGTATTTACTAGTCTATGTAACTGCAGGTGGTTACACAGGTGTACCTCTTTCTAGAGAGGTTAGTGTCCAAATGAAAAGATGTTTGTGCGTGGATTCAGCAATCTTTGCAGTTTATCCTTGGCTGCAACTGCCCCGCTCTGAAAATGTGGGCAGGACCTTTTGTCTTAGCACGGTTTGTAACAGCAAAATAGTAAATCACCCTGATAGGAGAAAGTTTACGTCATGAGGTGCAAAAATTAAATGGCATACTACTGGGAGACAAAATTGGGTTCCTAACAACAACACGGATGACCCCAATGCGGGGCTCGATCCCAGGAACCCCAGGATCACCACCTGAGCCAAAGGGAGACACTTTACCAACTAACCCACCCAGGTGCCCCTCCAACATAGCCTCTTTAAATCATTGTCAATCTTTACCTGCCAATTAGCCTCTCTAGGCTGTATTTTCTGCATCTACACAACGGAAAATAATAGAAGAACCTGCTTCACCAGGATCCCTGTGCTGCATGAGGTAATGGAGACTGCTTGCTGGGGTACAGCCTACCTCGCAGCAGCTGCTCAAAATACTTATTATCATCTCTCTGATGACTGACGAACTCATGCATTTTTTATCGTACTGGTTGTCCATCTGTATTCCTTTTGTAAATCTCCTGTTCATACAAAAGACTAGTGACAACCTTTGCCTTGGTCCTCCCTAAATGGAATGGAGATGGCTCTACATCTGGGATTGGCAAGGTCTTTCTAGTAAATATTTTACCTTTTCAGGCTATGCAAGCTCACAACTGCTCAATTCCACCTTAGTGTGTTAAAGAAGCCGCAGACAGTATGGAAATGAGTGGGTGTAGCTATGTTCTAACAAGATTATTTACAAAACACATGGGCTAGGTTTGGCCTGTGGGTCATAATTTGCCAACCTCAGTGCTAATGTCATCATTTAAGCCTGATTATCATATGATAAAAACAATTTCTTTCTTTAAACCGTCTTTACGTTATCAACTTCTTTCTCATTAATCATTGAGATGACTGGCTTTCTCCACTGACTGATTAAAATGGGTATTATGGTTATGTATTTCCTAATACTCGGTATGCTGATCCTGGAATGAATGTTTCTGAATTCAAATGTACTAGCTACTCTGGCTTTACTGGCAGAATCTGATCTGGAAATTTTGCATTAATAGTCCTGAAAGATATCAGCCTTTAATTGTTCTTTGAGTTTTACAAAGTGGCATCACAAGAGAGGTAAACATTCAGCTTTCTACATGTTCTGGAACAGTGCATATCAGCACAGAGCCCATCCCGGGACTTGACCTCACAACCCTGAGATCATGACCCGAGCCAAAACCAAGAGTCAGACGTTTTAAGTGACTGTACCATCCAGATGCCCCTTCCCCCCTTTGTCTTTTCATTTACTGTAAAATTATAGCAGTTTTTTTAAAAACTAAAAAGATTTATTTGAGAAAGAGAAAGAACGTGTGAGCAGAGGAGTTGCAGATGGAGAGAATCTCATGGGGCCCGACACAGGGCTCGATCTCTTGATCCTGAGATCATGACCTGAGCCAAAACCAAGAGTCAGACACTCAACTGAACCATCCAGGTGCCACATAAAACTGCAGCAGTTTTTAACATGAAAAGGAAAACCACACGATCCCCAAAGACTTCTACTGATTAGCTACGTTCATTTCTGTTTTCTTCTACGCTCTTCTCCAAATGCACATGGAGGGCGACACAGTCACAACAGGTCACATTTCACTGTAGTTGACCCTGGAACAACTTGGGGGTTGTTGAGCGCTGATGCCCTGCACATCTGAAAATCCGCACAGAACTTTGACTCTCCAAAAACCTGACTAATAGCCTCCTACCAAATGGCAATCTTACCGATAATACAAGCAGTCAGTTGATTAACACATAGTTTATAGGTCATTTATATTACATACTGTATTCTTATACTAAAATAAGCTAGAGGAAAGAAAATAAAAAGGAAGAAAAGTAAATTTACAATACCGTACTGTATTTATTGAAAAAAATCCACATGTAAGTGGAACTGCACAGTTCAAAACTGTGTTGTTCAAGGGTCAACTGTATTCTAGGCATTTTCCATGTTTCTACACAGTGTTTATAATTACAGTTTATAATGAATTCCTGAAACAAATTAGAAGCAGCCCAATTTTCTAGCATTGGGGGAACAAGAGAGCAACTAATGGCACTCTGGCTCTTTGGGACAGTATATCAGTCATTCAGCCAAATATCCTCAACCTGTTTTGACTTCTGAGCAATAGTCCTTCCCACACTGGGTAATCACATTAGTCAGTATTACTAAAGAGACTTTTGATCTCACTAATTAAAAATTTTTTCCTAGGTATCAAATGCCACGTAGGTTCAGCTCTTCTCTGGGAATGCACCAAAAAACCCACAAAATTTAAATGTATGTGTACATTTTTTATATATTAAAATGAAGTATGTATTTTTTTTTCTCCCTCGAGTTTTTTAGTGCCCAATAAAATCAGAACCTTGATTAAAAGCCTTCCTGCATTGATGACATTTGTATGGTTTCTCTCCAGTGTGCATTCTCTTATGTTGAGTGAAGGATAAATGAAAACTGAAAGTTTTCCCACATCCGTTACATTTATATGGCTTCTCACCAGTATGGATTCTCTTGTAAACTGTAAGGTGAGAGCTGCGACCAAAGGCTTTTCCGCATTCATCACATTCGTACAGTTTCTCTCCAGTGTGCGTCCTTTCACGTTGTGTATCGAAGGAGCAGTCGCTAAGGGCTTTCCCACATTCATTACATTCATACGGTTTTTCTCCAGTATGTGTTCTCTTATGCACATTGACATTAGACCGTCCACTGAAGGATTTTCCACAGTCATCACATTTATAGGGTTTCTCTCCAGTATGAATTTTCCGGTGTACATTAAGGTGAGAATTTTGGCTAAAAGACTTTCCACATTTATCACACTCCTAAGGTTTCTCACCAGTGTGAGTTCTCCAGTGTAAAATGAGGTGTAGGCTCTGCCAGAAAGAATTCCCACATTCATTACATTCATAGGCTTTCTCTCTACCACGATTTCTCAGATGGTAAGAAAGAGATGAAAGTTTCTTAAAGGTTTTCCCACATTCATTACATTCATAGGATTTCTCCTTAGTAGGAGTTCTCATGACCTGAGAAAGGGGTGAGCTATAGATAAAAAAAAATCTCTACTTTCTTTACATCCATAGACTTTCTCTCCTATGTTAATTATCTCATGTGTAGAGAAGTATACACTCTGGCTGGTATCTTTACCATGCTCATTCAACTTCGAAAGGTTTCCCAAGGGTTTTCCACATGGACTGCCCTTACAAGGTTTCTTCCCCACTAAGATTTCCTGATGATTTTTTAAAATAAAATTATGCTGTACACTTTGAGTTGAGTCAATTTGATAGAAATACTCTTTAACAAGAAATCTCCGTGAAGAAAAAGTCCGAATTGAAGCTGCATTTTCCCACAACTGCAGCATTTCCCCAGTCCCCAACCCAGGTCACTACTTGCCCTTGTTTATGTCCTGTCAGCCCGGAAATGGCACTGTGTGTCTTCTGCTTCTCCAACTCGTCCCCAAGTTCCCAGCCATCTGCTGTGGTAGAACGCCAGCAACCATCCACTGCGGGCCTCGTCAGGTTCATGCTGCTGGGTAACTCCTTCCTAGCAAAGGCCTCTGTTGGTGACAACTCTTGGCTTTTAGGTCTCTTCTTCCTTTCTAGAAGGAAATTTAAAATAATTTGGGTGCTTAGAAGAAAACTCCTAGAGTGAGAATACTGAGATAAAAGCCACAAGATGTATACAGGGGGAGTAGATGTTTTACAGTACCAACCAAAAAGAAGGTGGAACTCTGAGAAGAGAAGCCACGGAAGGTACACACAGAACACAAAGAACCCACAGGAAGACTGACCAACCTAACAGTCAGCACAAAAGGCAGAGAGGATACCGTTACAAGACAGGTCACAGAATAGGCAGACACCCCCAGACGTGAGATGCTCAGGACCACCGCCCTTCGCTAATGCTTGGACATCTCAGAACCTGACCCATTTCTCCACCTAATGTCTCTTCTGCCTATAGTCGATAACCAAGTTAATCTTCCAAACAAACCAGTTTCATGATGGTAAGAACATGTCTTTAGATTCAGTCTTCAAAAGCACCCAGAAGCAGGGTCAGACTACCTCAGGTCTCCTCAATCCTTCTCCTTCTGGGTTTCTTTTGTTCTCCCTAAACACGACCATTTCCACCACTAGCACAGAGTTCCTTTGCCTGAGGACTTTCCTTGGGTCTCCAAAGTCTTCAGTATCAGCAACCTGCACCTTTCATCATTCAGCTCTCAAGTCCCAGGTCACCTCTTCTGAGAGACCCTGTCCAACCTCCCGGCCTGCCTGAGTTCCTTGTCACTTTCCACCACATTGTCCTATTTTACTTCCCGCATACACTGCTCAGCATTAGTCAACATCCCTTTGTTCTTTTCGTTCTTTATTGTCTGCCCCTCCCCAGACACCATATACTAGTGGCTTTCGGCTCCACGGTGGGGGGAACCTTGTCCATCCTGTTCCCACTTTGTCTCCAGTACCCAAAAACACACAGGGAAAAAGAGGGCTCCACAGGCATATGGATAAACACAGAGTGGTCCGCACACCAGGCAGAGGCAACTCACCTAGAGCACCGGGGACGCTTGGGACATGTCTGCAAGGTGGCCTGACAGGGCACCTGCTTGTGCTCAGCAACCTGACTCCCAGTGGTGGGGAGGCCTTGTGTTTCTCACGTGGGAGGAGGCTGTGGAGCTGAATGTGAGGAGGGCTTTGCAAGGTCACGCAGAGCAAAGAGGGGGCTGGAAACCTGCAGAGGGTTTCTCCTGGAGTCCTTAACTGGACTTCAACTGCAAGTGCACAGAAGGCTAAGACCTGACAACAGCTGCTACAGGGCTGAGCAGAGGTTTCAGAAGTTACCAAGTGTTGGGGGACACTGGCTCTGACCCAATGAGCACCCAAGGCATTCCGGTCAGACTCTAGAAAGTTGTACCTTAGAAGGAAACAGCCTCAAGAATAAGAACTACTGGGGCGCCTGGGTGGCTCAGTGGGTTAAGCCGCTGCCTTCGGCTCAGGTCATGATCTCAGGGTCCTGGGATTGAGTCCCATATCGGGCTCTCTGCTCAGCAGGGAGCCTGCTTCCTCCCCTCTCTCTGCTTGCCTCTCTGCCTACTTGTGATTTCTCGCTGTCAAATAAATAAATAAATAAATAAAATCTTAAAAAAAAAAAAATAGCACAGCTGGTAATTAATACTGCTAGGATTAAAAAAAAAAAAAAAAAAAGAATAAGAACTACATCCAAGAGGGTGGGAGGTTGGGGGAACCAGGTGGTGGGTATTAGAGAGGGCACAGATTGCATGGAGCACTGGGTGTGGTGCAAAAATAATGAATACTGTTATGCTGAAAATAAAACGAAAAAAAAAAAAACAAAAAAAAAAAAACAAAAAAAAAACTACATCCAAGAACTAAAGCAAAACCAAAGTTACGTTACTTTAATAAATCCTAAACCTGAGCCTCATCAGGATTAGGATGATTTCAGTAATTTAACTGCCTCCAGAAAAAAAGAACAACAGACAATTCTGGTAGAAGACAAGACTCCATCATCTCTCCAATGCATCGAGTGCAGCATTGACTAGACATGTAAAGAATCAGGAAAATGTTACTCATCACTAAGAAAAAAAAAAGTCAATAGAGGCAGATATACCAAACATTAGAAGTAGCAGGAAAAAAATGAAAAATAACTATTATAGCTCTTTCTCTTCAACTTGGTGGCTGAGCAGCAAACACAGAGAAGATCCTCATGGAGACCCTGACAAGCAAGAACATTACCCTCACGGGAGCCCAGTGACACCACTGAGAATGTCAAAGCCAAGACAATGAGGGCTCCCACTTGAAGCCACTTGAAGATCAGTGTCTGTGCTGGGAGAGGACGGCTGCATTCTCTCAGACTACAATATCCATAAGAGCCCCTGCATTTGGTCCTTGGCCTGGAGGTGCGTCCCCTAGCCTTCCCTCTGCCAGCTCGCCTGCAAATTCAACTGCAACGAGTGTTGTGCTCCCAAATGTGTGGCTGCACCAACCATCCATACCCCCAGAAGAAGGTCAATAAAGCCCCTCCATCAGCTCTTCCTTTCCCCACAGGGTGGCCTCCTGCCCAAGCCCCATGGCCCTGGGGCCTCAATAAAGTTTCACTTACACTGACTAGGGAAAAAACCCAACCTATTATAAACATAACAGAATTTCATGGGAAATTTTCAAATGAAAATTCCATTCTGGAATTAAGTAAAAATGTAGTATCTGAAGTAAACCTGAGAAGACTTCATAGCAGACTAGACACAACAGAAGAAAGAATCTGTGAATTCAAAGGCAAGTAAGTGGAAATTTTATGATGAAACAAAAGGAGAGAAAATAATATAAAAACAGAACACTTGACAAAAGGATTAAGGTGTAGGTGGAGTTACAAGAGAGACTGAAGCAGCAGAGGAAACATTTGAAGAGATAAGAACAAAGAGTTGATCTAGACTGATCAAAGGTACCATCCTAGGTGTTTAGTGTTCAAGGGCAACAACCTGCAGAGAAAATTGTATGATTCTGACATCTGATCTCAAACCTTTCAGCACTTGATTACGTACCTCAATGTTACAAATGAAGCTAGTAAAACCATTCTAAATGACAGTCTCCAGGGGAAGAGAGACATGAGACTAAAATTCCCACTTCTAAAATGCAACTTTCTACTGGGTACATAGTGAAGACTCACCCGAAAAAAGGTGGAAAGTTCACAAGCAGTGTGGGCTTAAAACACCGTACCCAGAAATGTAGAACTAAACCATCAGTTCTCTCTGATTTCATTCATCTGTTCCCTGTAAACCCTTTCCTCTCTCTGAAGAACAGTTGGTAAACTGTGCCTACCTTTCCAAAGAACTGAGACTGACACAAAGGGGAGCCTTATCCAGGCCAAAATGACAGAATTCCAAAAGAAGCCAAGACTTTAAAGGGATGACAGGTCTTTATGAAACACCACATCCAACAGTAACAGAATACATACATACCCACCTACCCACCCCAACAGACCATATGCTGTATCGTAAAAACATTCCTCAATAAATTTAAAAGGACTGAATTCATACAGAGTATGTTCTTCAACCACAATGGAAATAATCTAGCCCTCAATAACAGAAATCCCCTCACACTTGGAAACTGAACAATGTACTTCACGAATCAAAGAAGAAATCACTTTCGTATGTTGTATTTTCATTACCATTCAGTTCAAGACATTTGGAAAACAAAAAATAATGAACTGAATAATGAAAATGCAGCATGTGAAAACATGCAGGATGCAGTTGAAATTAAGATTTAAAGGAACAGGGGCGCCTGGGTGGCTCAGTGGGTTAAAGCCTCTGCCTTCGGCTCAGGTCATGATCCCAGGGTCCTGGGATGGAGCCCCGTGTGGGGCTCTCTGCTCAGCAGGGAGCCTGCTTCCTCCTCTCTCTCTGCCTGCCTCTCTGCCTACTTGTGATCTCTCTCTGTCAAATAAATAAATAAAATCTTAAAAAAAAAAAAAGATTTAAAGGAACATGTATAACTTTAAATGCAAACATCAGAAAGAGAAAGCATTAAAATTAATGAACTAAGCTTCTGCCCCAAAAAAGCCAGAAAAAAGGAAACCAAATTAAACCAAAAATTAAACCAAAACAACTAAAGGGAATAATAGAAAGCAGAAATCAATGGAACAGAGAAAAAAAATTCAATCATGTCTATAGATGCATATATAGCATTTGATAACACCCATTCATGATTAAAAAAAAAAAAGTCCTCAGGAAATCAGGAATAGTACTTTCTCAATTTGATAAAGGGTTTCAGATAATACTTAATGGTAAAATATTTAATGCTATTCCATAATATCAGGAGCAAGGCAAGGATGTTCATTCTTACCACTTTTGTTTAACATTGTACTTGATATCTATGGTGACAGGTATCAGAAGAATGGTTGCCACACTGGGGGAGTCCTAAGTGGAAAAGGACATTAGGAAATGTATGGGAATGGAAATATGCTATGTGTGGACTGGAGTATAGGTCACACAAATATACATTTGCAAAACCTTACTGGACTGTAGTTTTAGGAACAGCATACCTCACTGTATGTTAATTACACATCAATTTTTTAAAAAAATACTAGAGGTCCTGGCTGGTATAATAATACGGTAAACGAAAAAGCATAAAGTCTCAAAAGGAAGAAGCAAAGCAATCCTTATTTGAAAACATGACTGGGTAAAAATCTAAAGACATTGAAAATAAATTACTAGAACAATTAAGTGATTTTAGCAAGTTCACACAGGATAGAATGTCAGTTAAGAAGAAATTATATTTATATACACTAGCAACAAACAGTAAGAAAATGAAATTACAAATAATATTTACAATAGCATAAAAAATGCGCAATTTCTAGGAATAAAATTAGTAGATGTGCATGACCCATATGCTTAAAAACTGAAAAATACTGCTGCAAGAATTACCTAAATATACCATAATCAAAATTAGAAGGCCAGACATGTTAAGATATAAAGTCTTCCTAAACTGATTCCTTTTTTTTTTTTTTTTTTTAAAGATTTTATTTCTTTGACAGAGAAGGGGGGAGAGAGAGAGACCACACAAGCAGGGGGAATAAGGGAGGGAGAAGCAGGCTCCCCGCTGAGCAGGGAGCCCAATGTGGGGCTTGATGGGATCATGACCTAAGCCAAAGGCCGAAGACAAACGCTTAACTGACTGAGCCACCCAGGCACCCCCACAGACCGATTCTAAGGCACTACCAATCAGAACTGTTAATCTATCACCCAACAACTCCACTCCTAGACATTTACTCAAGAGAATAAAAACACAAGTCCACTGGAAACATTGCACAAGAATGTTAGCAGCATTACTCATAACAGCCCAAAACTAGAGACAATCCAAATGTTCATTATCAAGAGAATGGACAAATTGTAAGTGATTAAAAAATAAAATGTCCCTAAATACTAAAAAGTAAAAAGAAATAAAAATGCATATAAAGGGGCGCCTGGGTGGCTCAGTGGGTTAAGCTTCTGCCTTCGGCTCAGGTCATGATCTCAGGGTCCTGGGATCGGGCCCCAGATCGGGCTCTCTGCTCAGCAGGGAGCCTGCTCCCCGCCCCTCCTTTCTCTGTCTGACTCTCTGCCTATTTGTGAACTCTCTCTCTGTCAAATAAATAAATAAAATCTTAAAAAAAAAAGCATATAAAATCACAGACGAATCTCAAAAATCATAGGGTAATAAGCCATAAGCAAAAGAAATAATATATAATTCGCTTTATATGAAGTTCTAGAAAAGGTAAAAATAACCTATGGTGGAAAAAAAATCTCAATAGTGGTTGCCTTTTGGAAATGGAAAGAGGTAACAAAGGAACTTTGTGAAATAATGAAAATATCGAGCTCCATTTAGGTGAGAATTACATATGTGCGTACATTTATCAAAATGTTTCAATTGTACATGTAAACTTTGTGCATTTTGGAAGTACAGTGGGCAAAAGTAACAAAAATAAGAAGGCGGCTGACTTCTCATCAGAAACCATGGAGTCCAGAAGACAACTGCATGGTGTCTTCAAAGTGCCAAGAGAAAAGAAGAAAAAAAAAAAACAAAACCCAAAACCCGACAACCTAAAATTCTGTTTACAGTATCTTTCCAAAATGAAGATGAAATAAAGGCATTTTCAGGCAAACACAAAATGAAGGCGTTTTGTCACTCTAAAAGAAATGATAAAGGGAACTCTAAGCAAAAGGAAAATGATCCCAGATGGAATTATGGAAATGAAAAGGTAATGAAAAGCAGCAGAGAAGGAAGATATGAAGGAACATATAAACAAACACTGACTGTAAAGATCCTTTCCCATCTCACCTAGGCGGGAATCTTGGGAGAGCCCTCTGTCCATCATGCACTGCTCTATTCCAAGTTCTAGGTGGGCAACAGAATCTGGCTTGAGGTTCCAAGGTCCTGGGCAAATGAATGATCAAGCTGTGAGGTTCTGGTTCTTTTCATATACATTCTGGGACAACATTTTGTTTTATTTGTTTTTAAGTAAGCTCAATGTCCAACATGGAGCATGAACTCACAACCCCAAGATCAAGAGTCACATGCTCTACAAAATGAACCAGGCAGCCGCTTCAGGCTGAGGTTTGATGAGGACAAATCCCCTAGTGACTCCACACTCCCAGCTAAATCAAACCCGCTCTGCCAAGACCCCAGGCAAATAGAAGTGGACGTGGGGAACAGCCTCACCCACAGTGACCAAGTGTCTTAAGGCTTTCAGCATCACATTATGGTACAGGGTCGGCTGGGCAGGGCCCAGCAGGCCCCATTCCTCCCGGGAGAAGTCGACCATCACACCACCAAAAGTAACCCTCCCCTGAAATGTTACCCACATGCCTGCTGAGCCAGGACCCTTAACCCCGCAAAAGCTCCCAGAAAAAAAGGGACGGCTACGTGTGAATGCGAATGCACAGGTGTACAGGGAGATGTCCTAAAAGCTGTCTGGCTCCTGAGGGATACACCTGAGCCTTCGCGGTGGGGGGCAGGGCTCCGCATCAGCCATTTCAGAGGTGAGATGCCATTACACTAAAATGTTCACCCCTACACAGCTCCCCCATTTCTTGATCAACTTGGGATCTTCCACAAAACCAAAAGAACGCTTCCCTTGACGACCCCTTTTTATACCACCAGGTGCATGAAAACGACAAAGTTAGTATTTGCCGACAACAACGTTAACCTTTGCCAGGGATCCTCTTCCCACGCCGGGCGCGGTACTTCAGGGAGCACTTCACCTAACGGAAATTTTCTTACGCCTCACAACGGTCTCGGAAGGCAGTTCCCACTTCTGGCGGGGGGGTTGTTTTTTCAAAAGAGGAGCGCGGGAATTACGGTTATGGCGGCTTCACAAACACGAACTGAGCGACGCTTCGTCTTTCCGACCGTCATTCCAGACGATGGGAAGACAGAATTGCTCGTCCCTTACGCGCGCGGTAGCTGAAGCCACCGGGAACCCGGGTGTGCAACTTTCTCGCCGGGGGGGTTCGTCTCGGCCTCTACTGGTTAGGGGACATCGCGCTACATGAAAGGGCTGCAGGATTACGAGGTCTTCCGCCGCGCCCGGCCACAACGACGGGCTGGGGCACCGACTCCCATCCGAGACTCGGGAGCAGGGTGCACACCAGGCCCGGGAAGGGAAGGCGCGCGGCCACTCACCCGAGGGCGGCCTGCCAGGGGCCCCGCGGCCATCGTCTCTTCCGACTCCGAGGTCCTCCAGGCGCGCCACCTGCAGCCCCACCCACTCCCTCCAGCGCCCACCGGCTCGCGGCTCCGGACAGACCGCCCGGGACGGCCCCACACCGGAGATCCGAGCCGCGCGACCTGCGCAGCCTCTCCACGCGACGGCGGCGCCGGGGGCAAAGCGTAAATACCAGGACCAGAAAACCCCGCGCTGCGGCCCCTGACCAATGGGAGCGCGCGGCCGGGGACTCCGGCGAGACGGACCCCGCCGCATCGGCATTCCGGGAGTTGTAGTCCGGAGGCCAGAGCCCTCGTCCTAGTCCAGCGGTAGACACACCTGAGCTCCCAGAGGGTCAGACTACGTTTCCCAGAAGGCGCGGCGATAGGCGTGTCCGCCCAATGGACAAGCTCGACCGGGCCTGGGCTGGGGGGAAAGGGGACCTTCCGACCCGGTTTAAGGTCCCCGGCCGGGCATAGGCGGCAATGAAACGGATTTCTCTCACTATAATTCCCCGAAACTACATTGGTCAGGTTCGAACTCCAGAAGCGCGCAATCGGTGGCTACGGAGAGTCCGAGAAGCCTGAGGAGAGGGATTCCAGAAGTTACAGGAAATTGTAGTCACACCAACTTTGTCCACCAGGTGGCGGGCGTGGACCTCGGGCCTCGTACTACCTTTCCCAGAGGCTCCGCGGGGCGGGTCCTCCTCCCGAGGAAATAACGTAGTGGGCGGTGCTGGAAAAATAGGTGTCTCCCAGCAGCTTGGCCTCCTGGGAGTTGCAGTCCACTGTCTGCATGCCCCTTGGTCCCGTGCTCGGGCTCGGACTACAAGTCCCAGAAGGCTCCGTGGCAGCGCGGGGTTGGAGGCGTCTGGGGGCTGCCCGCCCTCAGCTCCAGCTGTCGAAAAGACGCTGTCTTCACAAACACCTACCTGAGGACGAAGTCAGAGTAAGTGTCTTGATGACAAAGGCGCGCGTTCAAGTGTTCTGTGCCTGCCTGGTGTTTCCGTTCATCGGGTGGGTGACGGAGGCAGGCTTCCCTCACGCACCGTCGGGTACGTCTTCCATGAAACGGGCGCTCGGGCTCCGCTAAACGACGAGGTTGTCGTAACCGAGGTTTCCCCCGCGTTTCTGCCTCCTTGACGCGAAGGGGAGGTGAGGGGATCTTGGGGCGGTTTCGTTGCGCGTTCGGAGCGCCGGAACGCGGAGAAGCGCGCCTGCGCGGAGCGAACCTGGGTTTGGGAAGGGAGGTGCCGGCGAGCCTTGGGCCGCTTCTCGCGTACGCCGCGCGCTCGGCCCTCCCGGCCGGCCTGTGTGCGGGCGAGATGGGCATGTGGCCCACGCCGGACGGAGCCCTGACCCCCTGGCGGATGATGTCTTTCACGCACTTTTCTGCACAGGGCGAACCCCCCAGTCCATGTCCTCTGTGCTCTTCTTGGTGGCTCTTTAAGGGATTTTTCAGACCCCCTTTCCTTAAAGATTTATTTATTTGCTTCAGGGAGAGGAAGAGCGAGCGAGGGGAAGGGCAAATGGGGAGGGGGCGAAAGAATCCCAAGTATCTCGCACAGAGCGGGAGCCCGAGGCGGGGGACGGGTCTGTCACAAACCCCTGAGATCAGGACCTGGGCTGAAACCGAGGGCCACCCTTAACCAAATGCACCAGCCAGTAACCCCCAAACCCAGGGCTACTCCCTAACCCATTCCCGGCCGCTGCCATTTTGTGTCATTGGAAAGCAAGCCCCCGTGTTTTGGGTGTCCTGTTTTAATTACAGTATATAATATAATGATAAGAGCCATTTTCCAACATAACCAAAATTCCATTATAAAACTTTAAGAAAAAATAACTTGCACTACTGAATATTCAGTATTCCAACTTAAAATTATCTCTATGGTTTTAAGTAGTTTAAGGGATGAGTGGAGCCTGAAGGGCTCAGTCGGTTAACGCACCAGCTGGCTCTTGATTTGGGGTCAGATCATGATCTCAGGGTCAGAGACTGACTTCCAGGCTCGGAGGGGAGTCTGCTTGAGTTTCTGTCTTTCCCTCTCCCTCTTCCTCTCCCTCTGTGCGCGCTGTCTCTCTCTCTCTCTCTCTCTCATAAATAGGTAAAATCTTTAAAAAGTTTGAGAGAGATAGATAGCGACAGAGCATGCGTGGGCAGGAGAGGGAGAAACAGGCTCCTGGATGAGCAGGGAGCCCAGTGCAGGGGCTCCATTCCAGGACCCTGCGATGATAAGGTGAGCTGGAGGCAGATGCTTAGCTGGCTGAGCCACCCAGGTGCCCCAATAAATAAATCTTTTTAAAAAACAAAAATAAAAAATAGTTTGATTTTTTTCTTAAAGCAGGGTGTAACAAAGGGCTATGCTTTGCAACATATTAATTCCCTTGTTTTTTGGTAACAGCTTTATCCAAGTATCATTCACCTACCATGAAATTCACCCATTTACAGTGTAGAATTCAGTGACTTTTAGCATATTCACATATTTGTGCAGCCATCACGAAAATCAATGTTAGAATATTTCTTTCCCCTCAAAAAGCACTGTACTTCTTATAAGACCTTCGCCTATCAGTCTGTCCTCCCCCAGCCCTAGGCAACCATGAACTGACTGCTGTCTTTATGCATTTACCCATTTTGGACATTTAATATAAATGAAGGCATACAGTATATGGTCTTTTGTGACAGGCTTCTTGCACTCACACAGCATAATATTTTAAGTTTCATCCATGCCGTAGTTTCAGTTCTGTATTGCCAAATCACACTCCATTGCACAGATACGGCATATTCTGTCCACTCATCAGTTTAAGAACACTTGAGTTGTTTCCAGTTTCTGCTTGCTCGTAACGTTCATGCACAAGTGTTTGCATGGACATATATGTTCATTGCCCTTGTGTATCTATCAAAGAGTGGAATTACCAGGTCATATGGTCATTCTGTGCTTAAGAAGGGCCATCAGAAAAAACAAAGCCCTTCAGACACCCTCGTTTTAGCCTGCAAGACCTTAAGCAGAGGAACCAGCTTAAGCTCAGGTCATGATCTCCAGGTCCCTGGATGGAGCCCTGCATCAGGGAGGGAGCCTGCTTCTCCCTCTCCCTTTGCCCCTCCCCCTGCTCATGGCTGTGTTTTGTCTGTCTCTCTCTCTCAAAATAAATAAATAAATAAAATCTTTAAAAAATAATAAATTTTTAAAAAGTAAAAAAGAAAGGGAAAGACCCACAAAAGTCACAGTGCAGCTCTCATGCCAGGAACTGGTGCCCTGCACTCCCTTCCTCAGCCTCCTCATTCCCGCCAGCAGAGTCGAAACCCCCCTGGGCCTCCATAGGGCCGCCTCTCCTGGCTGGAGATCCTGGACTCTGCTTCTCCCACCTGCCTGCCCTAGTCATCGGGGCTGGTCTCACCCATCCCCTCTGAAGAGCCCCACCTCTGTCTAGCCTTCCAGCTTGGCAGAGTGAGCAGCAGCTCCCAGCCCTTCCCTGAATCGTACAATAGACTATGTCACCTAGCGATGCCCCCAGTACTCTCTTCCTAGAAGGGGTGCTCCTGGCCCCTCAGACTCCCGTTTCTGGAGAAGAATCCCACTAGCCAGCCACCCTGCTGCTCCCCCCTGCCCCTGTCTCCTGCAGGGCCACATGTGCCCTAAGGTGGCCGCCCAGACCACTCAATGAACAGATGAACCCGGTACAGATGGGGTGCAGAGGAGCAGAGAACTTGGGACCCTGGAGCCTGGCTGCTGTGCTGTGGGAGGAGGACCCTGCAAGGCCTGCCAGGCTCTGCCCCAGACCACCAGGCCAGAAAGCCCTGCGGGATCTGGGAGCTTCCCGGAGACACTGGGCAGGGCCCAGGCCAGCATGGGGCTGACTTGGACCTGCTCTGCAGCCCATCAGGCCCTGCGAGCCCTGCAGATTCCAGGAGACACCAGGCTGGCTAGGGCCTGTGTGTGGAGGGCATTCGGGTCCTTACCCAGACCAGCCCCGAGCCTCCAGACACAGCCAGTGCCGAAAGTTCCTGGAGATGCCGGAGGACCAGGGTGGGTGTGGTGCTGGGTTTGTGGGACCTGACCCAGACTGACCTCAGTCCATAACTCCAGCAAGCCCTGCAGAGTCTGGGAGTCGCCGGGGGTGGCCAATGATATGGGAAACAAAGGCAGAAGAAAAATAATTAAATTTCCTTGTATTCTATAGCCCACGGACAAGTCCTTGAAACAGGCAGAGTGACATTCCTCTAGGGACTCAACTGCCACGAAGCTAATAACTTTGCTGAGGGCCAAAGGCAATCTTAGCCTGACCCCCAGGACCCTGTAGGTCTACTTTAACATATAAAAATACCTTTGGAAACTTCATCTTTACCCTCCATGCTATGTGTTGGCAATTACCCCCCAAGCGTATAGCCCACCGATACACATCTGGAGGGTCTCACAGCTCAGGTTTTATGAGACTGTAATAAATGATCCTTCCCAACAACAGCTAGCCCCCTCAAGGTCCTGGAGAGCTTGCTTCCAAAATTCCTTAGAGACTGACACTTTGCTTAACCCCCTCCCAACTTGAAAGTATCTAATCAGTCACTCTTCACGACCCCAGTGCAGCTCTTTTTGCCCATGGTTCCGTCCCCGTGCTTTAATAAAACCCGTTTTGGACCAAAGACATCTTGAGAATTCCTTCTTGGCCGCTGGCTTCAAACCCTAACGTCTTTCCTACATCAGCCACGGCCTGAGGCTTGCATGCAGGTGTGTGAGGCTGACCCTGACCTGCCCCAATTTGCTGGACCCAGCAAGCCTTTTGGGGACCCAGAGTAAGCTGCTCCAGAGGGCTCCTAAGTTAGTGGGTGTCTGGCCTCTGTCTCCAAGAGGGTGGCTTTCATCTTCTCTCTAGTGTCTGCTGAGAGTGACAAGCAGAGGGCTCAGCACAGATGCTGGCCTGGCTTAGCCCTAGGTGGCCAGAGGGACACCTGGCTTCCCAAGGTCCTCCTCTTGGGCCAAGATGTTCACTTAGGGCCACCCAAAGTGGACCGCCAGCTAAGCCGCAGGAGCACGTGAGGCCACCGGCCAGGGACTAAAGGAAGGACAGGAACTGGGTTGTGTGACCGAGGCTGGCAGGGAGGCATTGAGTAACTGACCTGCGCAGGGAGGGAAGGAGTGAGAACGAGGGAAGCGTGGAGTGGGGGCTCAGGCACAGGCTGCTTCTTGGGTTCACATGAGCCAGCACAGAGCTCGGGGACTGAGCCACCCAAGTTCCACCATATTCCATGGACACCCTCAGTCCTGGGCCGGCGGCGGGTAGGTGGTCACCCTATGCAGTAGAGTGTCCTGGGTTCACCTGGACGGGGAAGATGGCCTTTGAGACATCTGTTTGCCATGTTCTCAGGTTGCTGGCTTCCCAGATAAAGCAACTTTTTCTTTCCCAGCATCGTACATCTTGAGTACTGATGTGTGAGCGGCACGCGGTGGGACCGGAGTTCGAACCAGCAGTCTGGTAACGAACAATCTATCAAGAAGTGTCAGAGTATAGAGCCCAAGGCACCTCCTGACTTAACAGGGGACCCGGCAGAGGCACAGGTCCTGTTGGGGAGGCCACTGCCAACACCCCCAGGGTCATGAAGATTCTGGGTCCACACTTTGCGTGGCAAGGTCCTTCCGCACTGGGGCCACCGTGGGTCATTGAAAACCTGTGATGCTTGAGCCAGCCTCACTCTCCAGGAAGAAAAGCCCATGCCATGTGTTCCTTCCACCTCTGTGTGAGAGTTAGCTCTCTAACCCTTTTAAATGTTGCTGAGAGCTATGGAGGTCCCCATCCAGGAGGCCCAGGGTCCCCCAACCCTCCAGCCTATGTGCACTTCATAGGCCACTTAAGCTCAGACCCACACTTTTCTTGGCTCCTGGAATGAAACCCAGGGAGCACCTGAACTTCGTTTTCATTCCTCTGTCTCTCTCTTTCTGCTCCCTTCCCTCTGGGTTTTATGTTTCCGGTTCTGGGCCAGCCTGGCCCTGACAGATCATTCCTCACTGGCGGTGGCAACGCTCTAGAACCTGCTCGTGTGCCGTGAGCGAGAGGTGCCTCTCAGAGCTGGGCTGTGCCGTCCACGCGGTCCCTGAACCATGGCCGGGGCACAGCAGGCAGCCGCTCACTCCCGGGGGTCCACGATGGAAGAAAGCCTTTCCCGCTCCTTGTCTTCTCACAGGACATTCTCCTTTCTGCCAGAGGCAGTTAACAAAATAGGTGAGGGGGCGCCTGGGTGGCTCAGTCGGTGAAGCATCTGCCTAGGGCTCGGGTCATGGTCCCGGGGTCTTGGGATCGAGCCCCATGTTGGGCTCCCTGCTCAGCGGGGAGCCTGCTTCTCCCTCTGCCTGCAGCTCCCCTGGTTGTGCACACTGTCTCTCCCTGACAAATAAATAAGTAAAATCTTAAAAAACAAAAAACAGGTGATAACTACGGCATACTGCGTTAACGTAAAGATGCTCTGGTCTCAGGGGCTCGGCTGATATACCGCCTTCTCCACCAACTCCTAAAGGCAAGGGTGGACGGTGACCTGGAAAACCCACCAGGAATTCGGTTTCCCCCTGTGTTCTGGGTCCTCTATACAACCCTTACTTGCCCTTGAGCTGGTCTCCTCCACAAGAGACTTCCTTTGTAGAGTAAAGTCAGTGAAACAAGTCACCACAAAACTAGTCTAAAAACCAAAAGGTGCGGGGAAGAACAAAGCAGAGGGGACTTGAGAGAGCTCATCGGGGTGGGGCCGCTTCAGCTCGGGGTGGGGGAAGCTGCTCTGAGGAGCTGACTTCAGAGCCCAGGCCCCATCCGCCATCTTGGGGAAGGATGTTCTAGACCAGGCAAAGTCTCACCCATGTTGGAATTCAGGCTCCATAAACTACAGTCTGAAGGTAAAACACTGCCTATTTTGATAAATAAGGTTTTCTTGGAGGGATGCCTGGCTGCTGGCTGGCTCAGTCAGTAGAGCATGCAGCTCACAGTGTCAGGGTCATGACTTCAGTCCCACCTAAAGGGAAAAAAAAAGCACCAAGTTTTAGTGGAACACAGCCAACCCTGTCTTTCTGAGTATTGTTTATGACTGCTTTCTGGCCGCAACAGCATAGCCGAGTCTCTGTGACAGACACCATATGGCCAACAAAACCAAAAATATTCACTATTTGGCCCTTTGCAAAAAAAAGCCTTCTGGCCTCTGCTGTAAACGACGTTTTTCTCACTGGTACAGAATATCCCAAAGCGCGAACAGAGCACAGCACAGCCCTCCTCCGCTGGTGCGGGTTTGGCTTTTCTGGCAGCGACGCCAGAGCATTCCTAGGTGGGGACGCTTGGTCCCGGGGCATGCAGATGGTCGACTGAGCTAGAAGATGCCGAATGTGTTCCAAAACTTAAATATCCTCAAATATTTCCCACAAAAAATTTTAAAACTTCGTATCTGGTTTCAAGTCCCAGAGGCACCTGTTCGTGTGATATGGGCGCACCAGATCTTCCTACAATCCAAACACTTCTGCTTCCTTGTACTGATATGTTTTTGATGTATAATTCACACAACATAAAACACAACCATTTAAAGTGTATAGTTCAGTGCTTTGTAAAGTATATTCACGGGGTTTTGCAACTGTCACCGCTAATTCCAGAACATTTTCATCACCCTAAAAAGGAACCCAATGCCTACTGCTGCGCTCTCCATTCTGCCTCCTTCCAGCCCCTGGCAGTCAGGACAGTAAGGCTTCTGGCTAACTTACTCCCCCCCTTTTTTTTTTTGGAAGTTTTTTTTATTTATTTGTCAGAGAGAGAGATCACAAGCAGGCAGGGAGGCAGGCAGAGAGAGGAGGAAGCAGGCTTTCCACAGAGCAGAGAGCCCGATGAGGGGCTCAATCCCAGGACGCTGGGATCGTGACCTGAGCTGAAGGTAGTAACCCATTGAGCCACCCAGGCGCCCCCGCAACTTACTTTTTAAAAGTTTCTGCTGCTTACAAAATGTTTGGAAACCGGGGCACCTGGGTGGCTCAGTGGGTTAAGCCGCTGCCTTCGGCTCAGGTCATGATCTCAGGGTCCTGGGATCGAGTCCCACATCGGGCTCTCTGCTCAGCAGGGAGCCTGCTTCCCTCTCTCTCTCTCTCTGTCTGCCTCTCCGTCTACTTGTGATTTCTCTCTGTCAAATAAATAAATAAAATCTTTAAAAAAAAAAAAAATGTTTGGAAACCTATGCCTGGCACCAGACTGCCTCCCAGTGGACCTAGCATTCAAACTGCCTGATGATGAGACGTCTTTCCCTCTGGCTCTTGAAACAAACTAAGTGAATGTTCTCTACTTCTGAGGTGCGTTGCAGTGTTATGAATGCGTAGGTCAGGCCAATTTCTGCTACCAAGAAAATGAACCAGGGAACTCAATGTCACTGGAGGATAGTAAGCCCTTAGCACTTGCATTTGATTGTCCCGTCTGTGGCTTCTGCACCCAGCAGTGCCTGCTTGAATACAACACACCAGGGACCAGCAGCCAGCAAGGGATGAGACAGAGGAACGGCACCGACCACCCAGCTAAGTGGCCCCTCTTGCCCCTCCCGAGATTGTATATGTCCACACCTAGTTTTATTTTCTCTAAGGCAGTTAAACTTCCAGCAAGCATCTGCTTTATTTGTTTCCCGGGGTGTAAACTGCAGGCCCTTCAAGGCCAAAGCCACATCAGTCCTGCTCACTGATGTGCTCACCCCTCACCCCCGAACAGCACCAAGCAGGCACTGCTGTCCAGTGGATAGATGGCATTCAGTCCTAAATGGCATTCAGTCTGAGGCTCCCAGAGGTGGGGCTCCCATCTCCTTTGTTAGGTTCCCCAACCCCACTCGCATCCTCCTGCTACCACATCTCAGCACTGAGCAGCTATTGCCACCCTGAGCCCAGTCCCAGAGCTGTGAAACCCCTTTGAATCATTACCTTACCCCCAGTCTGAATTTAAACAATAAATAATTCTTTAGTATAAGTACGTTCCAAACATACTGTATTTAATGTATTTAAGTAAAATATAGTATTAGTATTTAGAAGAGTATTTGGTATTAGAACTTGGTTTAAATATGTACCAAATAGGGGCACCTGGGTGGCTCAATAGGTTAAAGCCTCTGCCTTTGGCTCAGGTCATGATCTCGGGGTATTGGGAACGAACCCCGCATTGGGCTCTCTGCTCAGCGGGGAGCCTGCTTCCCCCCTCTCTATCTCTGCCTGTCCCTCTGCCTACTTGTGATCTCTGTGTGTCAAATAAATAAATAAATAAATCTAGCTTTTTAAAAAAAAGTCCCAAATATAATACTAGGACAAATAATAAGATATATTCTTCATAATTACCATAGTATTAGCTATTATTACTTATTTATTAAAGATTTTATTTATTTATTTGACACAGAGACACGGAGAGAGGGAACACAAGCAGGGGGAGTGGCAGAGGGAGAAGCAGGCTTCTTGCTGAGCAGGGAGCTGGATATAGGGCTCCATCCCAGGACCCTGGGATCATGACCTGAGCCGAAGGCAGATGCTCAATGACTGAACCACCCAGGCGCCCTTACTATTATTTCGTATAAGTATATCCCAAATATTACTATTGGGACAAATTTATAATAAAAAAAAAAAATCACTCATCACGGGCGCCTGGGTGGCTCAGTGGGATAAGCCGCTGCCTTCGGCTCAGGTCATGATCTCAGGGTCCTGGGATCGAGTCCCACATCGGGCTCTCTGCTCGGCGGGGAGCCTGATTCCTCCTCTCTCTCTGCCTACTTGTGATCTCTCTCTGTCAAATAAATAAATAAAATCTTTTAAAAAAAAAAACCACTCGTCTGAAATTCAAATTTAGCTAGGATTTGTCCTGTATTTTTATTTGCTAAATTCGGCAACCCTATTCTGAGAGATAGATAGATAGATAGATAGATATAAAAAATATTAAAAAATACTTATACTCAATGTATTTATTGTAAAAAGATTTTAAAATATAATAAATATGGGACACACTCATACTAAAAAAGTATTTATTGTTTACCTGGAATTTAAATTCAGGGGGGCATCCTGCATTTTTATTTATTAAATCTGGTAACCCTACTGTGGGATATGGCTACGCTGAAAATTACATATAGTACTATACATGTATTTTCTAGGTTTTAAAAAATACACTAAATGTGAAACAGTGATACTAAAAAATAACGTTATCTGACATTTAAGTCTAACTGTGCCTCTTGTATTATTTATTTGCGAAATCTAGCAATCCTATTCTGGCACATACTCTACTAAAACAGACGTGTATCTTAAAAATATGTTATGGTGGGGCGCCTGAGTGGCTCAGTGGGTTAAAGCCTCGGCCTTCCGCTCAGGTCATGATCCCAGGACCCTGGGATCTAGCCCCGCATAGGGGTTCTCTGCTCAGCAGGGAGCCTGCTTCCTCCTCCTCTCTCTCTGCCTGCCTTTGCCTACTTGTGATCTCTGTCAAATAAATAACAAAATCTTTAAAAATAAGTAAATTTAAAAAATAAAAATATGTTAGCATGCTCAATGTGAGACGCTCCTACAGTGAAGCGAACAAACGAACGCCACGTTGTTTAATTGGCATTTCTGGCTTCCGCCCATTCTCCTACCCAACCCTCTCCCCCGCAACCTCACCGCATCGCGGCTTGCCCCGTTGCCATGGCGACCGAACCCGTCCAGGGTAACTCTGGGGCGCTGCGGGGGTGAAGAAAACTCCGAGCGGCTTCCGATTGGCTAGGGCAGCCTCGCGCGTTACCACCCTGTCCTCCGCCAGGGAGTCCCGCGGCACGCGACGCTCGGGGACGACTCTGCGCGCCTCTCCGGGCCAATGGCGGCCGCCCGCGGCGCGCGTGGTTCTGGGAGTTGTAGTCCGCGAGTCGGCAGCTGGGCTGTCCCTCAAGCCGAAGCGCCGCCATAACGGAGCGGCCCTGGCCAGAGCGGAGCCCGGGCGCGGTGAGTCCGCCGCGGCCCGTCCGGCCGTGCCGCCGCTTGTCCCTCGTCCGTCAGTACGCCCGCCGAGCTGGCCGGCCGCGGGGCGGACCGAGGGCGCCGGAGTCAGCGGGCGCTGGCTGGGATCGCGTTAGAGGAAGCGCGGGTGGAGACGAATCCGGCCTCGGGCGGGAGGCGCACGTAGCCCGAGGCTGGCGGCGGGGCCGAGCCGGGTCAGGGAAGCCGTCGCGGGGCCGCGAGGTCCCTGGGGATGATGGAGACGGGCGAGCCTCGCACGCCAGGCGGGGGGGCCGAGGTGGAGGTGGGCAGGGGGCCGCGGCGCGCCGTTCCGCCCAGCCCCGGCCTCGGCGGCATCTCCCTTCCCCATCAGCCGGGGCAGACAGTCCCTCCACCCTCGTTTGTCCACTCCAGACCCCTCTCGGCCCAGCCCAAGCTCCCCCTCCCCCCACCAGCCAGCAGCCCAGAACCTGACAGTGCCCGTGTCAGGTAAGCCCGGCCTGTCCACGTAGCTTTGAGCCCTGCAGGTGACACTCTGAGACCCGCTAGCATCAATCTTCGTCACCCCCAGAGCGGATCTCCAGGACCCCAAGACGCCACTCCCCAGGTAGACCTCAAGCCCATCCTCATCAGCCTAGGACCCCTACATCTTCCAGGCCCCCTCCTCAGCCTGGGTTCCCCAATATGGTCCCACATGAGGACATCATCCCCCCTCCAACATGGGCCCCAGACACCCGCCCATAGGCCTCATGTGCTTTCCACTAGGAGCCCCACTTGACCCCCTCTAGAGCCTCCATCAACTCAGCTTCTCCCCACATAGACTTCATCCCGGGACCCTGGAGGGTACTGAGGAGCTGCGATTCTCCACCCTGGAATCTGCCTGGGGCGCACTTCCCGGATCGCCGGAGAGAAGGGTAAGGTCTGATATCCCAGAGCTGAAGGACTGCTTGAACCTGTGAGGCTACGAAACGGGGCCCCCCTTTTTTTCCTTTCAAAAATACACATATGAGGGGCGCCTGGGTGGCTCAGTGGGTTAGGCCGCTGCCTTCGGCTGGGGTCATAATCTCGGGGTCATGGGATCGAGTCCCGCATCGGGCTCTCTGCTCAGCAGGGAGCCTGCTTCCCTCTCTCTCTGCCTGCCTCTCCATCTACTTGTGGTTTCTCTCTGTCAAATAAATACATAAAATCTTAAAAAAAAAATACACATATGAAACTACTGCATAAGAGTGTTTTTGCCTGTGGTCTCAGCAGGGGTGACGGAGCTTGTAAATGCCCAGTTGGGCTGCCGGTGGAAGAAGCGGCGGGAAGATCGCTGGCAGGGCACGGCCCTCGTGAGTCGCCCTCCCTGCGTGTGTACATCTCTCCTTCCTGATTATAAAACCCACACACGTGCACATGAAAGTTCTCCAAAGGATCAAGAAGGAAAAAATCACGTGGACTACTCCTCCACTTTCACTTGTCATAAGCATTTCTCATGTCATTAAAAATCCTTCCTAAATGTTTTTGTTCCTTTTTTTTTTCTTCATGATGAAGGTCAAACATGATCAAAATACCATTTGGGGGAGATTAAGAGAAGTATTAAGAATGTAGCATTTGGCTGGCCGCCTTTGGGGCTCTCCCGGCGTCCCTTTTTGGGACCCTCATATGTCATTTGCATCCCACTTTACCCTGTACCTCATACCATCTGTCACGTCTGCCCGCCTTGAGCATGTTATGTTATCGTGCATTTTACAGTCATAAGTTCTCCACGATGTGATGGGAGGGTAGTTGATCTCGCCAGGCTTGACTGTTGGGCACTTCTGTTGTGATTCTTGGTGCCTAAATCTTTGTCCCAATTTCAGATAGATTGCACAGCACGCGAACTTCCAGAATGGTCTTGATATACAAGCTGCCATGGTGCTTTCCAGAAAGGTCGTGCCAGTTTGTACTTTCACTATTGGATCAGCACAGGGTACAAGTGTTTAAAAAAAAAAAAGAAAGAAAAAAATCTCATTTTTATTTTTACAACTTTAACGTTCTCTTCAGTTGGATGTTCACTATAGAAAGCTTGGAAAATGCACAAAATGCTATTTTTTCACTGCCCTTCCCACTTTCCCTCTGTTTTTAGTCTCTTTCCCCCCTTGTCCTCACCGCCGCCTCCTCAGCATTAAGTTAGTGAGAAAGACAGCATAGGCAGGGCAGGAAGCTTCTGTTGTGCTATTATGTAGCATATTTGGCTGTTTCCATTTAAAGGGAATTGAAAGTCCAGTTCCTTATTTCTGGTGCTTAGGAGCCACATATTAGCTGGCAGGTACCAGGCTGGATGGCACAGGAGGAGAGCATTTCCAACCCCGCAGGGAGTTGTGCTGGGCAGTTCTGGCTACTCCACCAGAGCAGGAATCCTGTTCCCCTCGAAGCTCAGCAAACCGTGTGAATGACGAAATGAGTGAAGGAGGCAGACGTATGCTAAGTAAGGAAATGGGATATGTTCATGACGAGGTAAGAGTCATGAAGACAGCACACTAAAGACCAGGAGATGAGGATGATGGCCTGTGCCAGAGCATGGTGACATGCTGCTGTGGTGACAGCTGGGCTGGGATCAACATCAGAGAGGAGTGTGGGTAGGAACAGTGCATACAAAGATCCTGGGGTGACCAGTGCCTTGTCTTCAACCCAGTGTAACCCATGAGTGTCATATGGAAGGAGATTAGGTCAGAATGAGATGGGGAGGGCTCAGATCAGTTCCTTGGGAACTAGAGGTCTGGCAAGGAGATGGGGAGTGAGGGGAGTGCTGAGCAAGGTGGTGGTCACCATCTGATGTGGCCACTTTGCGCCTGCCCCTCTCTGCAGGCCCCTGACTGCTGACTGCATCCACCTGCTGCCACCTGGGTTTGTCTGGAGCTGCTGGGACGGTCCTGGGATCCAGCCTGCTTGCCCTCTGAGGCCGGAGAGATGCTTCCGTTGCCCAAAGCCCTCGCCTCCCCCAGGAATACCCAGATCCCGGCCCCGGGGCAGCAGGATGGGGCTCCTGAGCCACCCATCCCTGGGGATACTGAGGCCTGCCGCCTGCGTTTCCGACAGTTCCAGTACCGTGTGGCAGGCGGGCCACACCATGCACTGGGCCATCTCTGGATGCTGTTGCGCCAGTGGCTGCGGCCTGAGGCACACTCGAAGGAGCAGATCATGGAGCTGCTGGTGCTGGAGCAGTTCCTGGGAGCGCTGCCCAGCAAGATGAGGACCTGGGTGCAGTCTCAGGGCCCCCGCACCTGCAAGGAGGCCGCTACCCTGGTGGAGGACCTCATAGAGATGTCGCAGCAGGAAGGTGAGGGGTCGGGCCTCACCCCGAAGAGCAAGTGGTTGCCGGGGGGAGCAGGTGTCGGGTTTGGGTTCTGGCCAATGTCTCCGTGGGTCAGTGCCCAAGGATCACGCTACTTTTTCCTTTGGGACTCAGAGTGCCTCGTCTACCCAGCACTACTCCCACCCACCCCCCACCTGCTCCTGTCCTGTTCCCTCCCCACCAGCAGCACCCCAGGCCATCCGAGCAAGCCCCTGCCTGTACATGTCCTGCCTGTGCACATTGTCATATCACACACCTGTGTTTTCCTTTGTTTTACATAAATGTCATTGTGCTGCACGCCTCTGTCCGCCTCACTTTTCTCACTCAGTCGGTAGTCGAGGATTTCTCCATCTTACCATGTGTCCATCTGGCCTGTGGCTTTGCACTTGTCTGCCTCTCCCTCAGAAGGACCCCAGGTCTTGACCCACATGAGGTGCTGCGGACCATGCCCCCCCACCCAGGTCCTGTCCAGTCCTCCCCTGCATCCAGTCCATGGGACGCAGACTTGTCCTGGAGGCCCACGGGCTGGTTGTGGAGACTGCCGCCTCGGTCCACAGTTGTCACAGAACGGATGTAGGAGAGAGCACAGCAGAGGGGTCTCAAGTAGCTGGAAGGTCTGCAGATGAATTGACACCTCCTCTCTCCCTGGCCCCCTGCCTGCTGCAGGGGCTTTGTCCGCATGCTTTCTTGCCCCTGTGACCCTGTGGAGAATTGCCATCCTCCCAGGCCCCAGTCCCATGGACTGGGGCTCCCTCTTTCCCAGTAATGTCAACAGAAGTGTAGACCGCATCACATCTGGAGGAAGTCAACCCTCAGGGCCTAGCATGGGGGCTGTGATGAGGATGTCTTCAGGCCTAAGGTTCAGAAAAGCCTTGAAATCTACAGAAAACAGGGTTCCCAGGTCTCCACACTGCCCACAGAGGGCCGGCTGACTCGTTCAGGAAAGTTTCGCGTGTCGCGTTTTGCAGAGGCCAGAGCATAATCCCGGTTGGAAGGCACTGAATGGTGTCATGGAGTCTCGTTTCCAGGTTCCTGTGAAATAATGAAGACGGGCAAGGCAGATCAAGGGGCCCTTGGAACTCACTGTTCCAGGAACGAAGGAGCCAGAAAGCTTTTGTGTCTGGTCCTTGGTGGACCCATGCAACCCCCAGGGCCTCAAGCCTGGAAGGCCCAGGCTGGTGTTAATGCTTTGCTGTCGCCATCTTCAGGTTCCCTATCATTTTCAGCAAGGGAGGGGTCCTACCGAAAGGGAGGTAGTTGAAGTAGCAGGTGGCCGGGCCTGAGGGATATCTGTGTGCAGCTGCCTCAACACTGGGCTTCATTCCTTGGGAAAGGAAGCTCCCGGCAGGTGAGGAACGGGAAGGGGTAGGATGAGATGTGCACTGAGGGGAAGGGAGCCTGGGAGCTCGCTGGGACAGGGCTGCGTGTGGGGCGCAGAAGCCCAGATGGGATCCAGCAGGAGCTCAGCTCTCCTCTTTGCTGCGGCTGGCCCTCTCCAGTCACCGTGGTGGAAGCGCAGGATGAAGACAGACCCAGTATTTCCACTTGAAGTCTCTGATGGCGGGTGTCTGGAAAATAACTGAACCGAACAAACCTCTCCCCATCTTATCCATGGCCTATCCTCCCACCCGCCCATCGGTGAACCTGGATGTGGAGGAGTGTCGTGCCCACTGCAGCCTATTTATAGATCTTGATGCTCTGGGGCCCAAGAGGGAGAGAGAGCCCTGGGAGATAGCGTGTACACCAGGGGCTCAGCCTTTATGGGGGGAGGCTGTCTAGGGGCTCAGAGATATGGTCTTTATTGGCTAATTTAAAGCAGAAGAATGGGAATTAGGATGTGAGTAGGGTGAAGTGGGTCACCCCAACTGAGAGCTTTCTGAAAAAGGGACCTCTGTGAGTGGGGACAGCCCAATTCATTATGTTTGTTTTTTGTTTTGTTTTGTTTTTGCTAGAAGCTGTGTCACACAGCTGCAAATATGTTTATTCCAGATAGAGGTCTTTGAAATGGATGCCTCAGCAATCAAAAGTTCAATGTCAGGCCCAGATCCCTGCTCTCCCCACACCTACCATCCTATCCTCTGTCCACAGCAGCAAAGGGAGTGGTCCTCCCATGCCAGCCCTGCAGGGGGGCTGACCACAGATGCCTATCCTGACTTTGTGCCTCGATCATCTGCCTCCAGGGCCTCGGCCTCACCCCCCCGGAGCCCTGAAGCCTTGAACCTCACTGGATCCAAGGCTAGCCAGCTTATCATCTAGGCCTGGCTTAGACATCCATCCCTCTGTGAGGCTACCACAAAGGACCCCGCTCATTTCTCCAGGGTCCTCACCTCTCTGCAACGTTTATAGGGTTTATCCTTTCCCTGCGTGTCTGTACTCTGTCCTAGTTTATGTGAGCTTCGTGACAGTAAGAGCTCTGCATCCACCTTCAGGTGGGTCCTGGACAGTAAACAGTACGAGACACCTAGTGGGTGCCCAGCCAAGACAGGAAGGGGGGAGGCATGGGTGGACAGAAGTAGCAGGAAGAACCAAGGATGGGCATTTGGCAAGTATCAGGCGCTGCTGGGTATACCGTGCAAAGTAAGGGTCCAACTTTGTTCTTCTGCATGTAGATTACCGGTTGTCCCAGCACCGCTGTTGAAGACTCTTCTTCCCCTACCGAAGGGTTCTGGTACATTTGTGAAAAAAACCAACTGGCTGTAGATATGTGGGCTTAGTTCTGGGCTCTCAATTCCTTTCAGTTCTGTATGTCTGCATTTATGCCAGCACTGTAGCTCTATAGTGAGTTCTGAAATCAGGAGGTATGTGTCTTCCAACTCTGTCCTATTTTAGGACTCTTTTGGCTATTCTGAGTCCCTTGGAATTTCAGATAAATTTTAGAACGAGCTTTTCCATTTCTGCAAAAAGAAGGAAAACAGACTGTTGGGGTTTTGAAAGGGACTGCATCGGACCTATAGATCAGTAAGTAGTGTTGCCATCTTAGCGATATTAAGTATCCCAATCTGTGAATGCAGAATGTGTTTAATAATAATAATAATTGATAATAATCTTATTTATATTTTCTTTAATTCCTTCCAGTAGGAGTTTTCATTTTCAGTGTAGAAGCCTTGTATCTCCCAGGCTAAATTTATTCCTAAGTATTTTATTCTTTTTGATTTTATAAGTAGAATTAATTCTTTTTGTTGCAAATGAAATCTCCGAGTTTCCTTTTTGGGTTGTTCATTAATATTTTATAGAAACAACTAATTTTTATGTGTTGATATTGTATCATGTAACTTTGTCCAATTCACTTATTAGCTCATGCCATCTGTGAATAGAGAGTTTTTCTTCTTCCTCTCCAAAGTATTTATTTTTTGAGATTTTTATTTTTTTTAATATTTATTTATTTAACAGAGAGACAGCAGGAGAGGGAACACAAGCAGGGGGAGTGGGAGATGGAGAAGCAGGCTTCCCACTGAGCAGGGAGCCTGATGTGGGGCTCGATCCCGGATTCTGGGATCATAACCTGAGCTGAAGGCAACACTTAATGACTGAGCCATCCAGGCACCCTAAGAGATTTTATTTTTAAGTAATCTCTACCCACAATGTGGGGCTTGAAGTCACAACCCTGAGATCAAGAGTCACATGCTCGGGCGCCTGGGTGGCTCAGTGGGTTGGGCCACTGCCTTTGGCTCAGGTCATGATCTCGGGGTTCTGGGATCGAGTCCCACGTCGGGCTCTCTGCTCAGCAGGGAGCCTGCTTCCCTCTCTCTCTCTCTGCCTGCCTCTCCATCTACTTGTGATTTCTCTCTGTCAAATAAATAAATAAAATCTTTTATAAATAAATAAATAAATAAAAGAGTCACATGCTCTACTCACCGAGACAACCAGGTACCCCTTCCTGTCCAATTTAGATGACTTCTTCTCCCTCTTTTTCTTGCCTAACTATTCTGGCTAGAACTTCCAGTAGAATGTTGAATAGAAGCGGTAAAAGGAAACATCTTCGCTTTGTTCTTGACTCAGGGGGAAGCTTTCAGTCCCTCATAATTTTGATGTCTTTATCATTAGAGGGCATCGGGTTACATCAAATGCTTTTTCTGTGTCCCTGAGATGACCACGTGGTCTATCAATATGGCATATCACATCACTTGACCCTGATGTATTGAGCCATGTAACAGTTTGACTACAGTGTGTCTCCATGTGGGCCTCTTTGATTTCATCCTATTTGGTTTTTTTTTTTTAAAGATTTTATTTATTTATTTGTCAGAGAGAGAGGGAGAGAGAGCGAGCACAGGCAGACAGAGAGGCAGGCAGAGGCAGAGGCAGAGGGAGAAGCAGGCTCCCTGCCGAGCAAGGAGCCCGATGTGGGACTCGATCCCAGAATCCCGAGATCATGACCCGAGCCGAAGGCAGCGGCTTAACCCACTGAGCCACCCAGGCGCCCTGATTTCATCCTATTTGGAATCTGTTCAGCTTCTTTGCAGATTCAAGTATTTCATCTATTGGAATTAAATGGAAATTTAAATGGAAATTTCCAGCCATTGTTTTTTTTCAAACATTTTGTTTCTCTGTCTTCTCCTTCTGGGATTGCTGTTAGGTATCTGTCTGTGTTTTATGGTGTCCCACAAGTCCCTTAGGGCCTGTTCATTTTCTTCTGCTCCTCAGAGTGTATAATTTTAATTGACCTATCTTCAAGTTTACTGATCCTTTTCTTTGCCAGCTTAAATCTGAAGTCCCCCAACAAATTTCTCATTGTAGTTACTGTACTCTGCTCCACAAAATTTCTATTTGGCTCCTTTATATAATTTCTCTTTGGTTCCTTTATATAATTTCTCCTTATTGATATCCTTTATTTGTTGAGAACATCATTCTCCTGATTTTTTTAAGATTTTATTTATTTATTTGACAGACAGAGATCACAAGTAGAGAGGCAGACAGAGAGAGAGAGGGGAAAACAGGCTCCCTGCTGAGCAGAGAGCCCGATGTGGGGCTCGATCCCAGGACCCCGAGACCATGACCCGAGCCAAAGGCAAAGGCTTAACCCACTGAGTCACCAGGCGCCCCATTCTCCTGATTTTTGATAGCTCTTTCCTCATGCTTCTTTTAGCTCTTTTTTAAAAATTTTTAAAAAGATTTTATTTATTTGTCTGAGAGAGAGAGAGCGAGAGCGAGCACAGGCAGACAGAGTGGCAGGCAGAGACAGAGAGAGAAGCAGGCTCTCTGCTGAGCAAGGAGCCCAATGTGGGACTCTATCCCAGGATGCTAGGATCATGATCTGAGCTGAAGGCAGCAGCTTAACCAACTGAGCCACCCAGGCATCCCTTCTTTTAGCTCTTTAAGGGTATTTAAGACAGTTGATTTAAAATCTTTGTCTAGTAAATCCAATGTCTGAGCTTCTTCAGGGACAGTTTCTGTTAATTTCTTTTTATTCCTGTGAATGAGAGATACTTTCTTAGGTCTTTGCATGCCCCTCAATTTGTTGTTGGGAATCAGGCACTTTTAGTATTTGATAATATAATGTGATAACTCTGTGTTTCACTAATTTAGTGTTGGGCCAGAGACATGATAGAAATTTCCTTAAATGCCTAGAGCCAACAAAACAAAACTGCCTCGTTTTTGTAGGTTGGCTCTGAGTTGCGGTACTCCTCCAATGCTTAGCTTCTTGATTTACAACTGTCCTGAGTCTTCCTGGTTACATGGGGCCTAACGGTCAACCAGAGTTGAAAGCCTGGGATCTTCTCGTTTCCTACCATGTGTTTAGTACTGATCATATGCATGGCCTGCTAGACTCTCTGGTAAAGCCCTTATTCCCACATGTACCTCCTTCTCCATCCTCTTCCTTCCTAGGCTTTTTGGTATCTCTGCTGCTGGTTGCATCTTTTACCCCTGCTATAGGTGGCTGTGGCTAGTATATGCCTTTAATGCTTTTGACATATGCTTCTCAGGAGGCCACTGAGGGTTCTGAGAGGGCATAACAAAGGCAAAATCCCTGAACTAATCCTTCAGGGAGTCCCCAGACAGGTCACCAGACGAACATACAAATGCAATTCTTTGGGAACAAGATCTGTCCTGTTCCCTGTAGCTTCAGCAAGCCACACCAATAACACAGACTGCTGTCTGCACAGCCCTTCCTAGCGGCAGAATGGGGTTGGTAGGCAGGTAAGTAAAAAATGCCCCCATACCTCCTAGTTGAAATTTGATAGCTTTTTTCTTCATTAAGCATTCCCTTATCCTTGGTTGGTTTTATTTGTTTGTTTGTTTGTTTTTGTTTCTGTTTTTTTTTTAAGATTTTATTTATTTGCCAGAGAGAGAGAGAGAGAGAGAGAGCGAGAACAGGCAGGCCGAGTGGCAGCAGAGGCAGAGGGAGAAGAAGTCTCCCCACCGAGCAAGGAGCCTGATGTGGGACTTGATCCCAGGACGCTGGGATCATGACCTGAGCCAAAGGCAGCCGCCCAACCAACTGAGCCACCCAGGCATCCCTGTTTCTGTTTTTCTTTAACCAGAGTCAGGTTCCCAAAAAGTTAACTCTGAAAGTTTTTGCTGGCTTAATTGTTGCCTCAGTGTAGGGACTGATTTCAGGAGCTCCCTATTCTGCCATTTTTGGCAACGTTGCCTTCCTGTTTGATTTTTTTTTTTAAGATTTTATTTATTTATTTGACAGAGAGAGAGATCACAAGTAGGCAGAGAGGCAGGCAGAGAGAGAGGAGGAAGCAGGCTTCCCGCTGAGCAGAAAGCCAAATAATTATTGAAATACAATTCCCATACTCTTTAATTCACCTGTTTAAAAATATACAACTCAGTGATTTTTAGTATATTCACAGAGTTGTGCAACCATCAGCACCATCTAATTCCAGAACATTTCATTCACCCCATAAGGAAACCTCCCACCATTAGCCGTCACTCCCCATTCTCCTCTTCCTCCAGCCCCTGGCAATCACTAATCTACTTTTTGTCTTTATGGATTTGCCTGTTCTGCACATTTCATATAAATGAAATCATATAATATATGGCCTTTTGCATCTGGCTTCTTTCCCTTAGGGTTCATCCATGCTGTGAAGTGTATCAGTATTTCCTTCTTTTTAAGGCTCAGTAATATTCCATTGTTCGGACATACACAGTTCGTTTCTTCTTTTGTCATTCGATGGACATTTGGGCCGTTTCCACTTTCTGCCTATGATGAACAATGCTGCTATGAAAAGTCACAATATTTGTGTGGACATGTTTTCATTTCTCCTGGGAACACACCCAAGGAGGAGAAGTTTAGGGGCATTTGGTAACCCTATGTATCATTTTTGAGGAACTGCCAAATTGCCTTCCAAAGCAACTGTTTGCTTTTTATATGACACATTTTCAGCCTGCAGAACCGTATGAGAAGTATTATCATGGACACCCATGTAACTGTCGCGAAGCCATCTCAGAGCCTAACCTGAAAGGCAGGTTAAGTTGTTGTTTAAAGAAATGACACGACTGTGGGGCTCACTGGGTCCACAGTGCAGGTCTGCTCCACATTCCTCTTTGCCCGCGCACCCTGGTGGGCCCAAGGGGGGCAAGGCCTTGAGTTCCTCATTGCATGTGCATGTTTGTACTTTTTCCTCTTATTTGTATCCAACAGTGTATAGCGCTGTTTCCCATGTCCTAACCCTATAAATGGTGTCCTTCTGTCACTGTCATCCCGCCCCGGCTTTTTCCTCCTACAACGTGTTCTGCGGCATACCCGTGGGGCCCTGCTTCAACTGTCTTTGCTACCTGACTGCATTCCACCTGAGGAGGGTTCCAGGTGAGGGATCCAGGCTTTCCATGTTAGTCAGAGCTGCAGGCAATGTCCTCAAGGGCCTCTCAGGGGCACACATGGGCATGGAGCGTTGGGTGAGAAGACCTGTCCTCAGCTTCCTCTCCTGTCACCATGGTCTCATGACTGGCAGCCATGGAAAGGTCTGGAGCAGGGGGGTAGGGCTGCATTTAGAAGCTCGTTGGAAGGATAAAGGCATACTATTGCTCTTGCCTTGCCCTCACTGGGGTGGGGGGGTCTTCAGAGATGCTCCTGGGATTGGATACCCTCCCTGTGCAGGAAATCTGGGGATTTAGGGGCTCTGGGTTACACCGGTCTCTCACCATCCTTTTCTCTCGTCCAGTTCTGGTATCTCTCACCGAACACCAGGACAAGAGCAACAGGGAGGAGGAAGATGGGATGAGTCCGAAGTCCTGGAAAGACCCATCCCAGGTGAGCCCAGGGCCCTGGCTCCATGCTCCTACATTCCTGGGGCACCTTGTGCACAGTGCTGTGACAGGTTGAAGGACATCCCATCCAAGTTCTGTGTGAGGCTGTCCTGACACTCCCGGAAGGCTGAACCCCACATTCTCACCAGCCCCACAAATCCCAAAGCTTGCTGCAGCTCCGTGCAGTTCCCGCGGTCGTGCTCTCCTGAAGACTGTTTTCACCCCCTGTACCCAGTCCTTTACTAGGCACCAGCCAGCTGCTGGGGTCCCTGTCCTCGTGTATAATCCACAGCCACATGCTGGGCAAACAGAAAGATTTCTGGGACTGCCACCCCAAGTGCTGCCACATGGGAGCTTGGGTGCCCTGGCCCAGATGCCATCCATAGTGTTAGTATCCGTAGTAGTCTCATACCTGGGAAGGCTGTGGATTCTTGGAGGGGCTGGGAAAGACTCTACAAGGGCAACCCTGACAGCAAGATCTATTCTTGCAAAGCCCCAAGTGAGAAGGGACCATGTGCATGACAGGGACCAAGGGAAACTTGGTGTGGCTGGAGCTCACGGAGTGATGGGGACAGGCCCCCAGCAGGGACTGGAGTGATTAAAACAGACCATGCAGATGTGTTAACAGGTAAAACACAAAGGAAACAAAAACCAAACCACATTCCCTTCCCTCTGGCATCAGATTCACAGCACCTTGCTCTCACCTCCTGTCACCTCTGTGACCTCACCCTTCTTCAGACCACAAGCTCCTCTGGCTCCCAGCAGCAGATTATGCTGCTCTGTCAAATATTAACCATCAGTGCTAAGGCCCTATCAGGACCTTCATCCCCTGCTTGAGATATCCTACTTCTCCCTCATACGGGGCCGTGTGGCTTCCCTCAGTCATGACCAATACGACCACCTTCCCTTCCAAGCACCCCCTCATGCCAACACCATTCACAAGCAACTGCAAAGCATCTTTGGCTTCCTTTTGTTTTCTATGTCCATGATCAGAGAGAAAAAGGACAGGAGTCATCTTCTTCCCTTTTAAAAATGGGACTGTTACAAGGAGCACATGGAAAGAGCCATCAGGGAAATGCAAATTAAAACCACGATGAGATATCATTACACACCTACTGGAAATGCTAAAAGTAGAAAGAGGGACAACAGCAAGTGCTGGCAAGGGAGTGCAAAAACGGACTGTTTCATTGCCGGTAGGAATGCAAAGTGGCAAAACCAACCTGGAAAACGGTTTGGTTGATTCTTACAAAATGAAGTACATGACATATGACCCAGCAATCCCACTCCTGGGGCTGGGTGTTTACCCAGATGAAACAAAACCTTGTGCTCCCCCAAAAACCTGCACACAAACATTCACACCAGCTTTGTTTGTAATAGCCCCAAACTGGAAACCCCCACGTGTGTGTGCGATTGAATGAACAATCCTTTATCCCACACACCAGGGAATACTGCCCAGAAAAATCATGGAAGAAACTCTTGATTCATACACAACTTGGATGGATCTGAGGGGCACTCTGCTGTCACAACAGTTAATCTCAAAAGGTACATCGTAGGAAATCCCATTTATAGGACATTCTTGAAAAGACAAAATGATAGCCACAGAGAACAGGCAGGAATTCCGGGTGGAGGGAAAATAAGACTATACAAGGGTAGCACAAGGAAGTTTGCTCTGGGTGGTAGAACCATTCTGGTCCTGACTGTGGTGGTAGTTTCATGAATCTATATATGTGTTAAAATTAACAGACCTGTACGTGCATTACACACCCACAGTCAAGTTTATATAATTAAGTAAAATTAAGAAAAATTAAGTTCAATTAAGAAACCACTAAAAAACTATAGTATTTCCCATCAAGTCAAAGTTCAGTCCCTTTTGTGTTCCCAGAGACCACCCCCTCTTATGATGCAGGGGTCTAGTATTATTTTGAGGTTTTCTGATTTGCATGGCTCTTTTTTGAAGGACCCGCTAGTCTGTATCTTTTTTCTTCTCTGGCTACTATGTTCTGCCTAGAGACCATTTTCCTTCTTTTTTTTTTCTAAGATTTTTTTTTTTTAATTTATTTGACAGACAGAGATCACAAGTAGGCAGAGAAGCAGGCAGAGAGAGAGGGAGGAGGAAGCAGGCTCCCTGCCGAGCAGAGAGCCCGATGTGGGGCTCGATCCCAGGACACTGGGATCATGACCTGAGCTGAAGGCAGAGGCCTGAACCCACTGAGCCACCCAGGCGCCCCACCATTTTCCTTCTTTAGTTAATTACTAACAACAGAAAAAAGACATCTAAACAAAAACATGAGACAAAAGACTAGTAATGCACCCACTGCTCTGTGGAAGAGCTCAGCCCACCAAAGAAACACCTGCGTACCTTTGTAGCCGTCAGCCGCAGACCATCCCCGTCCTTGAATTCACCTGTGTAAATTTCTCTCTTACCTGCTATGGCTGGGGCGGAAGAGGAGTTATTCTTAGTTGTCTTCTTTTAGGTGGACAGGACGAAATATCTTTTTGTAAAACTCTTTAGTGTGGACAACTTCAAACAAACACCATGTGGTAGGCTGAATTAGGCATCCACCCACCCTCTTTGCCCCACCAAATGTCCGCATCCTCATCCCCTAGAACCTGGGAGTGTCACCCTCGGTGGCAAAAGGGACTTTTTGTGGGTGTGATTAAAGGAGGAGCATGAAAAAGGAGATTGCCCTGGATCCAGTCTGACTGGATTCTAACTATAATCACAAGTGTCTTTATACGAGGGAGGTAGAGGGAGGTTTAACGACAGAGACAGGACAGTGACCCGAGCACAGAGGTAGAAAAGGCACAAGGCAAGGAAAGTGGGTGTGTCTAGAAGCTGAGACTAGGCCAGGAAACAGACTGTCGCCGGGTGCCTTCAGAGGAAATGAACCTTGGCAGACAAACTTTAGCTCGGGGAAACGGATTTCCAACTTCTGGCCTTCAGAGCTGTAAGAGAAATTTGTGTTGTTTTCAGTCACTAAGCTTGTCATGGTTTGTTACAGCAGCCACAGGAAACTACTACGCACTACATACACCAAAGTGGAGAGAGTGGGGTGATCGAGTAATGGACCCGGGGTTGTAATGGGACTTTTGTGGGCCCTAAGAATTTTTGTCCGATAAGAATCATATCAAGATTATATGCATGAGCTTCCCCGAAATAGTAAAAGTTATATTTTATGACCATGTGGTATAAAGAATATATTCTAGGCTGGACTAGTCACTATATTCACCGTTCTTCCTGAGTGATTAGAAAAGACATTAAACATTATTGAAAGAAACCCCTTTCTCCAAAAAGTTTCATGGGCCCTGGGCTCTGTTTCTGGCACGTGATGGAGATGTCAACCCCAGATGGGCCATGAGTGCCTGACGCATAGCGAGAATCCATTCTGGATTCTCCCCTCGGTAATCACACACACGCTCACACCCCATCTCCATGTACTACAAGTAGGGCCTGGGCTTTAAGTACTCCCCCCCCAAACTGTACCTATAATATTTTTAATTTTTTATTGAGATATAATTGATTATGTGAACTGATATTATGTCAGTATCAGGTGTACAACATAATGATTCAATATACGTATATATTGTAAAACGATCAACTACAATAAGTCTAGTTAACATCCATTGCCACAAGTTAAAGATATTTTTTCTTGTGATGAGTTGCTCTCTTGGCAACTTCTGCATATACAATACAGTATTATCTACTGTAGCCCCTATGCTGCACATTACAGGCCCAGGACTTGTTTTACAACTGGAAGTTTGTACCTTTTGACCTCCTTCATCTATTTTTTTTTTTTAAGATTTTATTTATTTATTTGACAGAGAGAGATCACAGGTAGGCAGAGAGGCAGGTAGAGAGGAGGAGGAGGAGGAAGCAGGCTCCCTGCTGAGCAGAGAGCCCGATGCGGGACTCGATCCCAGGACCCCGAGATCATGACCTGAGCCGAAGGCAGCGGCTTAACCCACTGAGCCACCCAGGCGCCCCTCCTTCATCTATTATATCCCCCACACACACCCACATGCCCCTGGCAAAGCATCCAGACTCTTCTATTTTTAGATATAAACTCAGATCCACTGCCTCAACGAAAACCATTAGCAACAATCCCTCAACAGCAGTAAAGGGCAGTCATATTTGGCATTGTCCTTATTTTTTCTCTCTTTACTGGTTAGACGACAGATGTGGGTCCCCACATCCCACTCATTGCCCCACACTGTCCACGGAATAATCAGAGCCCTGGTCAGCAGGACTCTGGCGACTTTTTTTGTGTTTGGAGCTATAGAGAAGGCTCAGAGATGTCCTAGTTTCTGTGCCTGGCCCAAGTGTGTTTGTCGCTATTTTCAGATGTCTCTGGATGGTGGCCCACGCCTCCAAGTCAGGGGAACTAACATGCCCTAACATGCCCCCACCTCACGAACACATACACACACAGGTCCTGGGCCTTCTCTCTCAATCCCTTACCATCCATGGTCATGGTCTCGGACCACAATGGTCAGGTACCAGGAAGAGGGAGAGGGACTCCTGCCTTCCTCCTTACAGATGGAAGCCCCTCTGGTGACTATTATAGAATTCAACCAATGTTTGTCTTACAATGGAAACTAGTATTTAGTAAGAAAAAGAAAATCAATAATTCAGCCAATCACACCATCCACATATTCCCAGCTTGAAAGTGAAGAACCTCATACCTTAATTCTCTCCCACCACACCCCATCACCAGTCCTCCCTCCATCAGTCCCTAGTGCCCAGCAGTCCCAGCCTGTGCCTTTGGGGGGGCCCTTTATCCCCACACCTGTATCCCTGGTGAGTAAGAGCTGCAGAAAGCAGAGACCAACCCAAGACAGGCCTTTCTGACAAGAGCTTGACCTCCTGGTTGATTCTCATCACTTCTTGTTTTCCCAGCACACTTTCTCAAATATCATCCATTTGCCAAGCCCTTGCCAGGTGCCTGGCTCTAATCATGCTGTGCAGATATGCCCTTTCAGGTCCAGAGAGGGAAAGCCCCTTGCCCAGGGCCACCCAGCAAGTAGGGCTAGCTGGGATGCAAACCAAGGCCATACATTTCAGATCCTCACTCTTTAGTGGCAAGCTCTGAGAGACTCCACTTTGCGTGGGATGTGTGCCTGTTGGTGGGATGGGTGACAGGAAAGCTTTGGTGACACGTGAGACGTGGAGCCCCACTGCTGCTCATCACCTCTGGGGGACTTGTTCTCAGGCACAGTGCAGCTGGGAGGCACAGGTCAGAATCCCACAGGTGATACTGACCTCAGGTGATATTGACCTGACATAGGGCCTGGGACTCCGTTTAATGGCATGTCGCTGCTGTGAAATCCTCAGTGGTTTTCGAGTGAGAGTGTACAAGTCTGGGTTTTCCACAGAAACAAAGCCAGTAGGACTTATATAGACATAAAGAGAGATGTATTAAAAGGAACTAGCTCACACAACCATGGAGGCCAAGGAGTCCCTGATGTGCTGTCTGTAAGCTGGAGACCCCAGAAAGTCATCTCCAGTGCAGGGGAACTCCATCTCAGGCCCAAAAGTCTAGACCAGAGGAGTCTCAGTCTGAGCCCAAAGCCCAAGAATCAAGGAGGGGTCCAATGTGAGGGCTGAAGGCGGCTATCCCAGCTCAAGCAGAGAGCACAACTGCACCCTTCTGGCTTTGTGCTCACCATGGGCCCTCAACGGATTAGGTGAGGCCCACCCACACCAGTGAGGATGATGTTTACTCACTCAGCCAGTACAAAAGCTAATCTTCCCTGGAGACAGCCCCTGCTCCAAATCCCAGAAATGATACTTTACCAGCTATTGGGCCATCCATTAGCTCAGTCACATTGACTCCTAGAACTAACCATCGCAAAGGGGCCTTGAGTTTTCTTTCTGCACAGGGTGCCCCTCGATTTATATCTCCAGTCCTAGTAACAGCCCTCTGCCAATGCACCTTTAGGGTACGAAAATTAAAGACAAAATGGAGACCAGACCTGAACATCCCTGAACAGACAAAACCACTTACCACATAAGTGAGACTTCGTTTGGTGTGTTCTGCCAAACAAGCAAAACATAACCTGGGTCACCTCAGTAAAGAAACTTAAGTCTTCTTCCTAAATGCAGTGTAAGCTAATCACTCTGAGCTAGCCCCTGCTGTCTGGAAACCCCCTTTTAAATAACCACCCCCAAGAAAGTTAAACGACCTTCTCATTTTCACTGTATAAGCCCTCAGGCTTGGCATCAGTCCTGGATTTGAAAGCTCCCAGTTCGTAGGCTACTCTTATTTGCACAATAAACTCTTACTAAATACTGTTTATCGGTTTGGTGGCTTTTTTTTTTTTTTTGCACCTTTTTGGAGGGGTGGGGAGGAGTGGTGGCTTTAGTTTTATATTCCTTGATTTTTGAAGGGAGGCAATGCTGTCCCTCTGCTGTGGTGGCTCAGCGTGGGGTAGTCGCTGAGCAGGACTGTGTTTGCCATTCCAGGCATCGGAGCTGGGGCTCCCCCAGGAGGGCGAGTGGCTGCAGCCTTCCCAGCCCCAGCGGAGTCCCCACGCCAGGGCGGGGGCCGAGGCATCCTGCACCCTGGGCTCACTCGGTGAGTGTTTGGGTTCTACGGCAATCCTGAGGGCTGGGAATGGATTTAAGGTCCGGTGAGGGTTAGACTTTGCTGATGGCAGTGTTGGGGGGTTTTGGTGCCGAACGCTATACTTTCCCCCAGAAACTGCACACCAGGACTGGGGACTGACTGGTAGTGCGCCCCCTCCTCCCTCCCGCAACAGCCACTCAATCGTTTCCACCCCCTGACCAGGGCTTCAGCCTCCTAGCATGCAGACAGACAGACCGAAAATGCTGCAGCAGGAGGTCCCCTCAGCCGCCCACCCAGGTGAGGACAAAGGGGCCCAGGGCCGAGGGATCTGCCCCCTCATCCCTTTATCTTAGGAAAGGATTGAGGGCACTAAGGCCCTACCAAGTAGAGTCTGCAGTCCTTGGGAGGTGGGGAACAGGAAGATGCCCAGGGTGTGGCCTCCAGCCCCTGCCCCTTCACTAACAATTAACCCTTTCCCCTCACCCTCCCCAGGCCCAGGCTGCTCGCCTCTGAAGCCTAGTATCTGGGATGAACCTCCCTGCTGGCCGGCTGGGGACGGAGCCCTGAGGAACAGACACTCCCTCCCCAAGCAGACCCAGGACGCTGCCCAGGCAGAAGGGAGTGCCTGGAAGGCAGAGGCCGCCCCCAGGGACACAGTGCTTCAGGGCACTGGAGGCCTAGGGCCTGCTCCCGAGGGGCCCCCACAGCCGAGCCCTCAGCCTGGCCGGGTTGCAGACCCCACCCTCCCCAGTGCTCAGAGTGGCAGTCCCCAAAAGGGTCTTGGGGACAGCGATGCCAGCAGCACCCACCTGCCCTTACTCAAAGACCCAAAAGCCTCCCCTGAAGAGGCGGGGCAACCGCTGGCTGCTGCCCCCTCCTCGGGGAGCTCAGCGGTGCCCCAAGTTCCCCCAGGGGCGCGGCCCTTCACATGTGCCGAGTGCGGGGAGGTTTTCATCTGGGTCACCCACTTCATTGAGCACCAGAAACGCCACCTGGATGAGGGGCCCTTCTCGTGCCCCGACTGCGGCAAGGCCTTTCTGCACGCCTCGGTGCTGGAGGAGCATCGGAAGATCCATCTGCTGCAGCCGCCGCGCAAGAGGCCCCGGCGGGCCAGGGGCGAGGGGCCCGGGGAGGCCCGCCGGTTGGAGGCAGCAGGCCGAGGCCCCCGCGCCCGAAACGCGAATGGAGGCCGGCGCCGGGAGTCCTCCAGCCGCGAGCGGCCCTTCGAGTGCGGCGTCTGCGGGAAGGCCTTCCCCTGGATGGTCCACCTCCTCGACCACCAGAAACTGCACGCCACGCAGTGAGCGGACGCGGGGCCCCGGGTGACGGCGACCCCCCGCGGACTCGTCCTGCCGGTGACCCGGGACCCGCCACCCCCGCCGCGTCCCCTCCCCCCGCCCAGAGACGCCACCCTCGGCGGGCTCGTCCTACGGGGCGACTCGAGACCCGCTGTCCCCTCCACCGAGTCCCCCGGGTGACAGCCCACCTCGGCAGACTTGTCCTGCAGGGGATGCGGCAGCTGCCACCCCCGCCGCCGCGTCCCCCAGGAGATAGCGACCCCCGGCAGACTCGTCCTGCGGGGCGACCCGGGACCTGCCATCCCCCGCCGCCACGTCCCCCCGGCGATAGCGACTCCCGGCAGACTCGTCCTGCGGGGCGATCCGGGACCTGCCGCGTCTCCCGGGCGTCGCCGCGCCTGGCCCTTACCCCGGGTGACAGCGACCCTCGGCAGACTCGTCTTGCGGGGCGGTCCGGGACCCGCCGTCCTCGCCGCCACGTCTCCTGGGTGTCGCCCCGCCTGCCGCTTACCCTGGGTGACACCGACCCACGGCAGACTCCCACTGCGGGGCTGAGGGGGCCCTCCGCGTTTCCCTCGTGTCTCCGCGCCTGCCGCGTCCCCCGACTGACAGCGAACACCGAAGGGCCCGTCCTGCGGAACGACCGGGACCCGCCACCCCCGCCGCCGCGTTCCCCGGGCGACAGCGACCCCTGGCGGACTCGTCCTGCAGGCGACCCGGACCCGCCGCGTCTCCGGGCGTCGCCGCACCCACCCCTTACCCCGGGTGACCGCGACCTCCAAAGGGCTCGTCCTGCGGGGCGACCCGCAACCCGCCGCGTCTCCCGCGTGTCGCCGTGCCTGCCGCGTCCCCCGAGTGACAGCGACCCTCAAAGGGCTCGTCCTGGGGACCACCCGGGACCCGCCACCCCCGCCGCCGCGTTCCGCGGGTGACAGAGACCCCCGAAGGGCTCGTCCTGCGGACGACCCGGGATGCTCCGCGTCTCCCGCGTGTCTCCGCGCCTGCCGCGTCCCCCGACTGACAGCGAACCCCGAAGGGCCCGTCCTGCGGAACGACCGGGACCCGCCACCCCCGCCGCCGCGTTCCCCGGGCGACAGCGACCCCTGGCGGACTCGTCCTGCAGGCGACCCGGGCCCGGCCGCGTCTCCCGGGTGCCGCTGCGCCTGGCGCTTTCCCCGGGTGATAGCAAACCCCGAAGGGCTCCTCTTGGGGGACGACCCGGGCCCCGACGCGTCTCCCGGGTGTCGCCGCGCCTGGCGCTTACCCCGGGTGACAGTGACCCCCGAAGGGCTCGTCCTGCGGAACGACTCAGGACCCACCGTCCCCGCCGCCGCGTTCCCCGGGCGACAGCGACCCCTGGCGGACTCGTCCTGTAGGCGACCCGGACCCTCCACGTTTCCGAGTGTCGCCGCGCCTGCCGCGTTCCTTGGGTGACAGCGACCCCCAGCGCCGTGCGCAGCTCGGCCGTCGGCCGTCTGTGTTCCGCAGGCTACAGCGGAGGAGCTTGGCCAGCACCACCAGCCCCAACAACCTTTCCCGGGGGCGCCAGGTCGGCCTCTGCGCCCTTAACCTGGCGGCCCTCCTGCGCTCCGCGGAAGGAGGCGGGCTGCCCGCCCAGCCCCTGGGAGCCTGGCACACACATGGGGTTCTTTTACGTGGAACTGTCCTCTTTTCTTTCTTCTCATTTTGGTCCCCGCCCCCCATTCCTTTTTCACTCCTTTTTTAGGCTAAAGTACACACAACGTAAAACTTGCCATTTTAACTACTTAAAATGCACAATTCGGTGGCATTAAGTACAGCACCATGTATTCTGCAGTATTTTCATCACTCCCAAAATGGGTCCCCCACACCCATCAGCAGCCACTCCCTATCTCCCCGCTCCGCCCCTGACACCTACCAATCTGCTTTCCGGACGGCTTTCAGGCAGGGTTTTTAGGTATAACCAAATTTGACCACCACATGACTTCGTTTGATTCACAGAATGACTTTTTTTTTTTTTCTTTTTTAAAGATAAATGCCAACATTTTTCAAATCATAGATGCCACAGAAATCTGGCTTTATGGTTGCCCCGGATTTCCCAAGAGCAGGCATGCAGTCTCCCAAGCACCTCAGTTTACCCCACCACTTCTGGGGATAGCCTGCGTGCACCTGGATTCAGCTTTTCACCCATCCCCAACTCTCCATTACTGGGTACCACTTGCCCCCAGGTGAATGAAAGCCTTGCAAATTTTTCTTTTTTTGTTTTTGTTTTTTGGAACTGTACTTGGAAATAGTGTTGGATTGACTCTGACCACATGTAAGCAGAGATCATCTCCTTTAAATCACATATAAGTCGCCTTTCAACTGGAAAAAGCCTTTGGATCTGCCCCACCCAGCCCATTGCTGCTTCTCCTACCAAACTGCCTCCTGCATCCCACCTGCCGCCTCTGTACCCTAGCACCTTCCAGGGCCATGCAGATCCTTCCGCTGCCTTCGCACCCTTCGCCGTCCTTGCCTTCTTGGAACTCTCACTCGCTGGGCCTCCAGATCTTGCTCGTGGCTCGCTCCAGCATCCTGGCTTATCCTCGAAGTCCTCCCTGGGGGCTTCTGGCCCTACTCCATGCCTTAATTTCTTGTGGGCTCCAGCTCTCTTTTAAGCACCTTCTTTCTTATCCTGCTGAGGCAGTTTCTTCTTTGGAGCTCAGGGGGAAAGGGTTGGAGTCTTGGCCCCACAGTTGGCCCCTGATCCTTCAGGTACAGCACACATGATGGACAGGCTTAAGATGACAGGATATGTGGACAAAGAAATCCCAGTGTCCCGCCTTGTTGGGGGCCAGAGATTCATTCCAATGCAGCTTTCATTCCAAGCCCCCTAAGCCAGAGGCACATTCACAGCTCTCTGGGTTGGAGCAGAACTGTATGAGAGAGTGGGAGCCACTGCCCACTAGATGTCAGTCAGACCCCTCACTGCCATGGGCCCCAACCATCCTCATGCTAACAGCTCTGAAGATGGGGTTCTAGGAAGATGACTGCCAGGGCATCCCACAGACCAACTGCCCTCCAGAGACACCTGCCTGGTGTCCCTCTGCCTTTCAACTGAGCTTGTCGAAAGACAAGCCTGATCGAAAGAAAACCAACTGCTTCCCCTAGGCCATCCCTCCACCCTCCAAGGCCTAAGGATCGCCCTGTTCTCTTTTCTCCTCTGCACTTAACTGCCCCAGCCTCCCTTTCTTCTGTCTTCTTTTCTGCATCTTTGGATGTCTGCAGCTGACTCTAAGCAAACTCTGCCTCCAGCCCATTCCCCTCAATCCCATCCAATACCAGCAGCCGGCAGGACCCCTCTGAAATAGACACACTGAGATGACATAAAGCCCAGCTGACCAGTTCCCTCAAATCCCTTCCTGCTTCAGTAGCCCCCAGCAGTGGGGCGTTATAGGCTGGCCTCCTGCACCCACACCCACTCTGTTCCCATCTGTCTCCACAGCGAATGCCATGCTGGGCCTCCTCACCTCGAGGGCTGCCTGCTCTGCCCAGAACAGTCTTCACTGCAGCACTGTACTAGTGCCCGGTACAGAGCAGCCCTCTGAGAGTGAGAATGGGCGAATGGTCATCAGAGGAGGAAGTGGGCTATAGCCACTGCCAAGACCCCACTGCAGGGCCACAGTGATCAGCCAAGGAAGCCTTACTTGGACCTCTGAGGAAATGGGGTGACAGCACCATGGAAGGTCACCATCAACGCTCTCTGTCTTGGCTGACACAGGCATGGATGTGGCCCAGGATCCTGGGCCTAGAGAGTCACTCCTCAGAATCCCGATTGACCAAAGCAGCCAAATTGAGTTAATTACTCAGCCTGCCTAGTCCCAAGATGCTGCTTAAGCTGTAGTGAGATAGAGTACCAGCCCCCTCTTCTCTTTTTGCTCACTCCATGCATGCTTGGCTCACCCTGTGCCTTCGTCTGCCAGTGTCCCCTGCAAGATGCCAACAGCTTCCCATTGGGACACCTCCCAGCCTCCTTGTCTGTCCTCCAGCACTTTGTCACAGAGCATCTGCTGGGCCAGGTACTGGGTGCAGTCCAAGTCCTCATCATCTCATGCTCCAGAACCAGAGGCAAACAGACCACCCTCCTCCCTACCACAGCCAGGGCCTCTGGGAGCAGAGACCTGGGTACTGCTGGGTTTTGAGTCTCCCAAAATGATTTTTTTAAAAGGATGAAATATATACACAAGGCACACTGTAATATATTTAAATGTATATATTGAACAACTTAACAAAAAGAGTGTAATGAAGTCGTGCTATCCGTGACTTGATTATAGAATTCCTTGAAACCTACACTGATTCCTGATGCAACTGCTCCTGGTGCAATCCTGTCACAGCCAGGTGGTGACCGCTGTGGTTTGAGGAAGCTGACATTGGCATGAGTGGGCCCTAGCCACTGGCTACAACATGGTCTGGAGGGGTGAAGGCCACACAGAGCTAGCCTTCAGATCATCTTCTTTAATTGACAGTGGTTTTGAACTCTTTGAATTTCCTGTGAATCGAGATTTCACACACAAATCTGAATCTTTGGCTTCTTTTGAGAAGTACAGCCCTAGTGCACCAGGCTTACCTGTCCGCATGGACTTGGTCGAGACCATCAGCTCCCATCCGTTTACAGCCCAGCCCCTGCAGGCATTGGAGTTTGTGAAAGCTGGTTGGAAAAAAACAACAATTAGGAGGCTAGAGGAAAATAACAGAGGGGCAAGCCCCAAGGGAGCTGGCCAGGGCAACCTGGCTCAATATTAGGGTTGGGGTATGTCCCCATGAGCACGCAAGTCTGTGTGGCACCTTCAAGAGCTTGTTACAGGACTCCGCCCAGACCTGAGGAAAAGATTTCATCATAAATGTGTACATGCCTTCTGATACAGTTAAGGGAAAGTAAGGGGAAGTGTACACATTTCGTGGAAGAAACTAAAAGTAAACAATTATCTTTTCACATTTTGGTTTGCAGGTGAGAGAACTGATAATTGACATTTTATGTATATTTTAAAGACTTCATACTGTGGTATAGAGAAGGTGGGCTTTCCGTATGACAATCACAAATGTGAGCCTTTATAGTCTATGAATGTACAAGACACTTTAAAGAAAAGCTTGTCGTTGCCTTGTTTACATCAGTGCACTCTGTGTTTGAGCCATCTGTACTTTTCTGTAACAACCACTATTGTAGGGATTATGAAATTTAAAGTCTTTTACTCATGTAAGAACCAGCCTAATCTTTTCAAGTGTCTTTACGTGTAAAGAAAAGGTATCTAGCTAGGTTTTTCCCCAATGTGAGAATTCCTACTGTCTCTCTGCTGTTTTCAGAGTCAGAGTCGTTACAAATTGTTATGTCAGACAAAGAAAAAACGCCCGCGTCTTGACACGTTTTCTCAGCTTCAGATCCAGTACGCCAGCCCTGGCTGGAATCAGTCTTTCTCAGCGGGCAAGTGCCCAGGCTCAGCCTCGGGCAGTCATGTCCGCTCGCGGCTCCAGGGCCCGTCCGCGCATCAGCGAAAGTAAGTCTGGCTCGTGGGGCTGAACGGCCACCGCGCACACCCTGTCCACTGGCGCCTGGCCCACTGCTGGCTGCCGTCTTCGGGGCCCGGCGCCCGGCCGGCCCTGGTCACCGTCCCACCAGCTTCGGATGCCGTCAGTGCGGACACACGAGCTCTGGACACTGCGCTGCTGCTCAAAGGCACACGTGACAGTGACGAAGAGCAGTTTAAACACGCGTCCAGCGCGGACGTTTCCTCCGGCCGCGCCCTGGAGCCCGCGACTGGGGGGTCGGTGGCAAGTGTCGACGGCTCGCACGTGTATCGGGTCGTGGTGAGTTTCAACTTGGGTGTGTGTCATTTTGTGTCTCGCATTTCCCGCTGTTTCCGGATGCTCCAGTTTGTCGGACAACAATAAAGTTTACGGCACAGTGTCCACCATGAACGCCGCACGTCGCTGCTCCCGGAGAACTCACCTCCCTCACCGGCCCTGCGCCCGCCGCCTCAGCCCGGCCGCGTCCTCCCGGCGGAGACGGCCCCTCGGCGTTTTCCCACGGCCTCTGCTCCGCGTCCTCCCTCACCCCCTGACCACTCTATCTACGCTAGTCCCCGGCCAGGGGCCGCGGTACGAGCGCGGGGACGACGTTCGCGGGTCCCACCACACAGTCCGCGGGAAGCGGACACTTCCGACGGCGCCTCAAGCACCGGCGTCAAAACTCCAACTCTGCGCGACAGGACGGCCGGGACAGAGGCCCTCCGGCCCTTGAGTGGACCTCTGGGAGTTGTAGTTCGGCGCCCCCCTGCGCAGGCGCAGTCCCGGTCAACGGCGGGCGTGGCCTTCGTCCCCGGTCATCAGACAAGGGAATGCGTCGTGGAAGGATTTTAGGGCGGGTCGGCGAGGCTAAGGCCGGCGTGGGTCCTCGAGGCCGAGCTCGTACTGCGAGCGTGGTAGCCACGGCTCCGGACTCGGGCGAGGCGAGCACGGAAACGGCCGGAAGTGCGCGCGCCGCCCTCTGGGAGATGTAGTTGGGCGCCCGCCTGCGCAAGCTCAGACCCGGCCGGTGACAGCGCGGCCTTTGTCCTGCGGTTCAGCTGGTAAGTGAGGCTGGGGTGGCCGGAACGGGGGAGGCCGAGACGGGAGGAGATCCGGGGTCTTCCCGCGCGCGCCTGTGGAGAGTCCCTTTTCCTGCTTTGAGCCCGGGGCCGGTCGCCTCAGGGGTGGTGGGGGCGGGGCCTAGTGGGCGGGGCCCCGATTAGGGGTGGGGGTGTCTCCGGGTCCGAGAGTAGGAGTTGGGGTCAGGGTGGGGCCCTGGCTTTGGCAAAAGGGGTGGGAGCCACCGGCTACGGGCGTCACAGTCAGAGTGACCAGCTAGTCTGACCTTTCAGAGACGCGCCACCTGACCTGCAGCCTTCCCCGGCTTCGGTGGGACGTCCGGGGTTTGGAGGGTGGGGAGGGCCGAGGCCCCCTGCGAAGTCGTCCCTGCAGCGTCACCTTAGTGAGCAGCCGGCTTCTCTGGATGATCGTGAGGGAGACCGAGAGCACACACTTTACTCCCAGCCGCCGGGGACCCAGGAAGCTGGCTCATTATGTTAAAGTCTTACTGAGTATCATCCAGGCTCCGTCATTAATTCAGCAAGCACATGTTTAGGTGTCCTGGGTGCCAGGCCCTACCCTATACCCCAGAGCTCCCAGGGGAGTCAGGGAGATGGTAAGAAACCTGTCAACACATCACTGAACGGGAGAACTCCCATCTTGGAAACTGCTGTGGAGACAACGGGGCACAGACGGGATGGGCGGGAATCAGGGGAGCACAGGAAGCGTCAAGGGGAGGTAGAGCCACAAGGGAAATGCATACTACCTTGGACCCGAGTTTCATCTGGGGCACTCAGTCAGGGAGGAGGTGTGGGTACTCTGGAGGTGCTTACTGAAGTAAGAGGCTTTTCCTCCCGCACTGACTGCCTTCATGTGTATCCTGCTGTGTGCCATGCTCCATCTTCAGCCCTTGCCACACCCTAATTCCTATAATGTCTGTGCTGGCTCAACACTCTGATTTTATGAGTTGGAGAAACTGAGGTAAACAGTACCCAAAGACCCCCTATCTAGCTTTCTGTCATAGTAACAGAAATATCAAACATTTGGGCAACTGGGGGTGTGCCCTTTGCTAGCCGTGGCCCTCAGTTTTCCTATTTGTGAAATGGGGTAGGAGAATTCAAGGTAGTCTGTCAGCAATGCCTGGAGTAGCACTGGGCACACAGTAGGTGCTTGGAGAATGCCAGGCTGAGGTTTTGCTGCAGTTGGGTTTGGCCTGGGCACAGGACTCCGGGCTCTAGCAGCCACAGCCCCTCCTATTTGCACGCACATCCTGGGGTGCATGGTTTCTGATCACCACAGGCACTTGCCCAGTCTCTTTCATCCCCTTCCCCCCCAGAACTGCCTGCAGAGGAACTGGCTGTTTCTGGAAGAGGCCAGAGAAGGAGGGAATGACCGCTGGGCTCGTTGCTGCTGGGGCCCCGGTGAGTATACCACCACCCTCCCACTCAGGCCTCCCAGGCCTGGCCTCACACCCCCATCAGACTCATTCTGCTCTCAGGGCCTTTGCCCTTACGCTGCCCCCGCCAGGAATGTGCCCAGCCAGCTCCATCTTCCCCCAGATCTCCCACCTCACCACCTCCGAGAGGATCTCCCTGAGTCTTTACCTGCTCTGTTCTATCCTGGCAGACAGTGCTAGTCCATTCCACTGATGTGTCGAGCACTTTCCTGACACAGGGTTCCAGTGTACTCCCAGCTTGCTCACTCCACTCAGTCCCCTTGGTAACCTGCCATTGACTAGGTGCCCTTCTAGGCATTGTTGTAGGAATTGCAGGTGCAGGAACAGACAAGCAAAAAATTACCATCCCTATGGGGCTTACAGTTCCTGTGAGGAATGTAAATGTGCCACATGTTGTGCAAGAAAATGAGGCCCAGAAGAAGATGGCTTGGGCCCCAGGCATTACCCAGTATAGCCCAGACGACTTCCCTGAGGAAGTGATCCCCAGACAGAGACCTGCAAGGGGGCTGGGAGTGAGATCAAGGGCCCACAGGAAGAATGTTCCAGGCTGGGGAATACCATGAGTAAAGGCCTGAAGATGGAACCATGCCAGGCACTTTCCGTAAGGGCCAGGCACATATATGTAACTGGAGGACTGAGAACAAGGTCTCCTAGGCCAGCTGTCGGGGGGCCTGGGGCTTAGGGCCTTGGGAACCAGTTCTGACCATCTTTGCCGTGTGCAAAGGCCCAGAACACAGTACACGCTCAGTGAATGGGTAGAAATACACCAAAGCCTGTGGTCAGTGCTGGACACACGGTGGGTGCACCGCATCCTACACCCACATCAGCCCCAGGATGCTGCAATGAGGAGACCAGGACACAGAGGCACGTCCCAGCCCTGAGGCCACACAGCTGGGAGTGGCCAAGCCAGGCCTGAGCTCAGGACACCTGGGCCCAGCTCAGACCACGTGCCCTCATAAATGTCCCCAGCGCTCAGCACACATCCCAGTGCCTTTGTGGCTCTTGCAGACCTCTGCATGACCATTCCGGCAGCGCCCCTCCCAGCCTCCCATTTTTTCGGCAGCTCCCAGACTCTGCGACTAGAGCAAGAGCACCCTGTGGCTAGGGGAGTGTCTGTTGTTACCTGGCCTCTGCGGTGCCCAGAACAGGGACCCACGCTCACTGAGACTCTGCAGAGAACCACTAAGACCTACTAAGTGGGGAAAATGTAGCAGAAATGGGGAAATTGGTGAAAGAAAATCAACCCCGCCCCGAGCCTCCAGCACACCGGCCTGAAAGGGGGCTTACTCAGGTAAAGCACCCATTCTGTGTGGGGCCTGGCACACACATCACGGGAATCTCTTTATGCCTCCCAGCAGCCTCCTTGGGGAGTTCTCACTAACTCACAGACGAGGGCAGGGAGGTGCAGAGCACTTTAAAGGATGGACCTGGGGCTGGAGTTTGAAGCCCCATCTGTCTCAGGCCGAGTCTGGACAGCACCACCCCCAGATGCCTAGTTCACACCATCTGCTGCCCCACATCTCCCCGCCTCTGGTGGGAGGAATGTTAGCAGAGGCAGATGCTGCTTGCTGGGCCAGGATCTAGTATTTGGGCACCCTGTTTGTGTCCCTCACTTGGGGCAGTGACACCCAGTGTCAGGGTGAGCCATGGACTTTGCCTCTGCGCCCATCCCCCCGCCCCAGCCATCCACAGCACTTGATTTGGTGAGAAGAAACTGCCTTTGTGGGGGAAACTGCCCCTGCCCCTCACGTGCCTTTGAGAAAATCATGAATTCCCAACCCAATCCCGGAAGAAATTGGCCTTGTGTGGGAATTTCAGAAAACATACACAAGTGTGGTGACGAGGATCACCCCAGGAGCCACCATTAGGCTTTCTCTTTGGGGATCGTGTTTTTACCCTAATATGTAAATGTCCAAAATTAGACTAAGAAACGGTTTCCAGGAGTCCCATCACTGGACACCCCTCCCATCTGGGTTCACTCCCTGTTCTTCCCACCACTCCACTGGCTCCTTTCTTTCTCCCCACTTTGCATTCAGGTATTGTTTGTGGGCAGTGTAGACTGACAGGCATCTACAGCTTGGTGACTGCAGCTGTGGATACCAGGGGACATTCTACCTGACTCGTGGGAGGTTTTCAGCCTCCCGGGGCTGCTTTGCCCCTTCCTCGGTCACAGTCATGATGGCAACTCAGGGGTCCTGTGTTTGCATGACTGGGGTGTGTCCTCTTATATCCTAAGACCCCCTTTTCTCCAGCAGAGCCCCCAGACACACACCCACCCCGGGAAAACGTGGTCCAAATTCTCAGACCTGAGAAAACCCCTCCCCCACTCATCTTGGCTGTCCCTGTCTGCCAGCTGCTCCCGCTAGCAGCCATCGCCGGGCTTGGCCTGGGTGAGAACACCTGTGTGTGACATTTGTTTCAGGAGCAAGTGACCTTTGAGGACGTGGTCGTGGACTTCACCCGGGAGGAGTGGGGGCAGCTGGAGCCTGCTCAGAGGACCCTGTACCTCGATGTGATGCTGGAGACCTTCAGGCTCCTGGTCTCCGTGGGTAAGGCCACACTTGAACACCCAATGGTCTGCACCCAGCACAGACTCTAATTCTCCTGGTTTAACAGTTGGGGTAGGTCTAGGCCTTAAAAGCAAATATTTGCCTAGGAGTAGTTTGGGGCTTTAGAGACCTGATGTTTGGTTTCAAGTTACAGATCCCACCTGAAAATGCCAGGAGCCAAAAATCATGGGTTAAGAGGGCCCTAGTGGGTCCCATGACTGCAGAATCCCAGGGTAGACCTGAGTCTTCCTGTGGTCTCTCAGGAGCCCTCTCCCTTCATACCTCCTCCATCTGGGTCCAGGGCCAAGTCTTGCCAGTGCATTACCTTCTGCCTCCATTCACAGATGGGCCCCCTAGAGGTGAGGGGAGCTGCCATGGTACCTCATCTGTGTCTTGTCCTGGGCCCCCATGGAAGGCCCGTGGGTCATCTTGTGTGGCAGCCAAGTCCCCTCCACGCTGGTCCTTGTTGCTAGCCGTTGGTCGGGGGAGCAGCAGAGCTCTGACTGGCTGGAGCTGGGTCACACAGCCCCCTGCCCAGAGCCAGGGTTGGGTCTGTACAGGGCCAGGCATCGGGGCCTCTACCACAGCTGTGGCCTTTGGGGCCTGCAGCCAAGTGGGTCGCGGAGGAAGGAAGGTGACTGGACAGAGGGATGAAAAGGGTCCTGGAATACCAACGCATACTCGTGGATCCTCCCCATTGAGCAGAATGCTGGCTCCCCAGGCCAAATGTCATTTCCCTGCTGGAGCAGGAAGAGCTATGGGTGGCAGATGCAGGGGTTCCCCACCATGTGTGCCCAGGTGAGGGGAGAGCCCTGCAGGGCTGGGAGGAGCCCATTCAGCCCCGTGGCACTCTCTCTCCATATCTGCCCTCGAATTCTTCAGAGCGAACTGATGACTCAGTCTTTCGGTAAACGTGCACCAAGCACCTGTTCTCCTGTGAGTGAGCCCTTCAGTGAGCCGACATCCTTCGTGAGGGAAGGGGTACGCAGTCAGCAGGTAGAATCATAGCTGCACGAGATACTCACGGTGTATGATGAATACTGAGGCTGGGCATGGGGCGCCCCCCACCCAGGTTGTGGGGAGGACCTGAGCAGAGGGGAGGCTAGCCTCTCCAGGGAGGTGATGTGTGAGCTGAAGCCCGAGTCATGAGAACAGTGCCACCTCGAGAAGGCTGGGAGAACAGAATTCCAGGTGGAAGGACCAACAAGTGCAAAGGCACTGGGGTGGGGCAGCAGCCTGCTCTTTCTCTGTAACAAACCCTCTCACCTCAGAGATTTAGACCACAGAATCTTTAATGACTCACCTGTCTGTGGGTCGGTAGATCCCATCTGGGCACTTCCACATGTCTGTGCAGGCTGTGTTCTTGGTACATCTTATTCAGCTCCTGCGACCAGTACCAGCTCTATAGGAAGTGGGGCTTTCCCGCACTGGTGTCAGGCCCTGACTTAGTTTAAGCAGCAACCTATCACCAGGGCCCAGGAAGAATGGCCAGTGTGTGGGAGGAGTCACAACCACATCTCTATAGCTTCAGGAGCAAGCAGCCCTTGTCTAGGACATTCGCTTTCTGTGAGTGTTGTAATGAATTGCCAGCAGCTTAGTGGCTTAAAGCAGCAGGAACTGTCTCCCAGTTCCAGTGTTGGTGTTGGTGCTGCAGTCCAGGGGCAGCAGGCAGCATTCCTCCTGCGGAGCCTGCGAGAATCCATGTCCTTTCTCCTTCCGGCTCCCAGAGGTGCCTGCATTCCTTGACCCACAGCCTCATCCATCTTCCCAGTGAGCACAGCTCTGAGGTGTTCTCCAGTCACTCCCGTCACTCTGGCCCTCCCGCATCCCTCACTCACAGATCAGAACGCTTGTGACCGCTTCCTCACTGGTTCCAGGAATTAGAATGTGGCCGTATTGGGGACCACTGTTTTGCCAGCCACACCTGGCTTGAGCTTTTTTTTTTTTTTTTCCCGAACACTTCATCAGAGTGTCATGTAAATGGCAGGATGCCCCCTCACACGTTTAAGCCAGTCCAGTGCTGAGCTGGGGACGCCAGGCTGAGGCTGTGGCTGTGCAGGGCACCCTGGGTACCAGGCCAGAAGCAGTCCTGCCAGGAAGGGGGAGGAGGGGATGCATTCGTTTGTTCATTCAGCGTGTCTGCTGGCCTCTGCAGTGGTGACCAAGGTGGACAGAAGCCCTGTCCTTGGGGGCTCCCAGTGGCTGAAACAGACCCAACAGACGAGATCCAAGTCCTCTTGCTCACCTCCGGTCACTTATCCCTGCCTCTGGCCGTACACACGTCAGCCGGCTCCAGTCTGAGGAGCTGGTGGTTTCTCTAGATCTGGCCTAGCTGGAGCAGCAGCGGGAGGGCTGCGCTGGCTGGTCCTTCACTGGTGAGAGGCAGGTCTTCCTCCATCGGCGCCTGGCACTCGGGGGCTGCTTTCGCCAGGTCCTGGCCATTGCTCAGCCCCTTCCAGCCTGGGGCATCTGCTGACAGCTTCCCCGGATGCTTGCCTGGATGCTCGCTGTCTGCCCTGTGTCCTCTCCGTGCCCTCATTCTCTGTGCTCCCCTTGCCAGATGCCCCGTCTCTGACGATTCTCCGTGCCTTTTTCCCTGCTCCTGTTCCTCCTCTGATCTGCGAAGCTGTATTTTTAAGTGGTCGAAGCCACTGGTGCCTTCAGCCTTTCCAAACCACCAGTCTTAGTCTTTAGCCACCCACCCATTGCAAATTCTTCCCCCCCAAACTGGAATTAAGGGGCATCTCCATTTTTGTTTCTTTCAGACCTGGAAACTAGACCCAAAACCAGACTGTCCTCTCCAAAGCAGGACATCACTGAAGAAAGAGGCAGCAGTGGCCTGGTGGAAAGGTTCCTGTGGGAAGGTCTGTGGTATGCCGAGGGTGACAATGCCAAGGGCCACTGGGGACAGAGTCACGAGAGTCGAGACAGCCGCATGGTGCAGGCAGCCTTCACGCCTGTGAGGACCCCCATGCAGCAGCAGCAGCAGGGGAATGGGTTTGGGGAAAACTTGATTCTAAGCCCCCATCTTCCACCTCAGGCGATGACTCCTGAAAGGCAAGGCCTTCACATGCCGGGGACACGCGTGAAGAGGGGGAAGCCAGACCCAGGGTTCAATGCTCAACCAAAAACGTATACAAAGGAGAAGCCCTACAAGTGCCAGGCCTGTGGAAAGGCATTTAGTCACAGCTCAGCTCTCATCGAGCACCACCGAACACACACAGGAGAGAGGCCCTACGAGTGTCACGAGTGCGGAAAGGGCTTCCGCAACAGCTCGGCGCTTACCAAGCACCAGAGAATCCACACAGGCGAGAAGCCTTACAAGTGCACTCAGTGTGGGAAGACCTTCAACCAGATCGCCCCGCTGATCCAGCACCAGAGGACGCATACTGGGGAGAAGCCCTACGAGTGCGGCGAGTGCGGCAAGGCCTTCAGCTTCAGGTCCTCCTTCAGCCAGCACGAGCGCACACACACGGGCGAGAAGCCCTATGAGTGCGGCCAGTGTGGCAAGGCCTTCCGCCAGAGCATCCACCTCACGCAGCACCTACGCATCCACACAGGCGAGAAGCCCTACGCGTGCGGCGACTGCGGCAAGGCCTTCAGCCACAGCTCATCACTCACCAAGCACCAACGCATCCACACAGGCGAGAAGCCGTACGAATGCCGCGCGTGTGGCAAGGCCTTCACACAGATCACGCCACTGATCCAGCACCAGCGCACGCACACAGGCGAGAAGCCGTACGAGTGCGATGAGTGTGGCAAGGCCTTCAGCCAGAGCACGCTCCTCACTGAGCACCGGCGCATCCACACAGGCGAGAAGCCGTACGGGTGCAACGAGTGTGGCAAGACCTTCAGCCACAGCTCGTCGCTCAGCCAGCACGAGCGCACGCACACGGGCGAGAAGCCGTACGAGTGCGGCCAGTGCGGGAAGTCCTTCAGGCAGAGCACGCACCTCACGCAGCACCAGCGCATCCACACGGGTGAGAAGCCGTACGCGTGCGGCGACTGCGGCAAGGCCTTCAGCCACAGCTCGTCGCTCACCAAGCACCAGCGCATCCACACGGGCGAGAAGCCATACGAATGCCGCGCATGCGGCCGCGCCTTCAGCCAGCTCGCGCCGCTCGTGCAGCACCAGCGCGTGCACACGGGTGAGAAGCCATACGAGTGCAGCTCGTGCGGCCGCGCCTTCAGCCAGAGCTCGCTGCTCATCGAGCACCAGCGCATCCACACGAAGGAGAAGCCGTACGGGTGCAACGAGTGTGGCAAGTCCTTCAGCCACAGCTCGTCGCTCAGCCAGCACGAGCGCACGCACACGGGTGAGAAGCCGTACGAGTGCCCTCACTGCGGGAAGTCCTTCAGGCAGAGCACACACCTCACGCAGCACCGGCGGATCCACACAGGTGAGAAGCCCTACACGTGTGGGGGCTGCGGCAAGGCCTTCACGCACAGCTCGTCGCTCACCAAGCACCAGAGGACTCACACCGCATAGGCTCACCTCACACTGGCCAGGATGCTGCAGAGCCCGAAGCCCCATCTCGTCCCTTCTGGACCTGACCCGGCCGTCCTTGACGGAAACACTGGTACAAGCACACGCGAGCCTGGGTGCCCGGTCGGCGGCCCGGACGCCCTCCGACCAAAGGGACGGACATGACTGCGGGAACCCAGAGCTCTAGGTCGTCCATCCCTGGACAGCAGGTTGGAAGCAGAAGGGGAACATGGAGTTTGTTTGTGTTGAGGGCTTTGTCATGAGTGCCCTCTAATGCCACATCCCAGAACCTACAGGAAAAAGGGGGACAAAACGTAGCCGATCTGGAGATGGCTTCTGTCCAAGGATTCGATATTCCAAAATAGGATTTTCAAAGCAGTGAGAAACCCCATAAATGCGTTCTGTATACAGGAACTGGATACACAGAATTTATCATTACTACGTGTGACGTTTTGGGGAGGGGTGCTTATGGATGGTGCAGGGTGGCTCTAAGTTCCTCTACAGGACTCACAGGCATTAGAAAACACACATGTTGCTGTTCCACAAAAAAGGGATATTTTTCCTTTGTTAAGCCACCGTCTTAGCAACAATAGTGCCTCCACATTGAAACCCTTACGTTTTGCAAGATTTATCTCTGTTGAGAAATGTATGAGTTAATCTCTCGATTGTTGTTCACTGAGTCTTCTTCCTGGTGTTTAAGAAGCTTTTGTTCCTGTGTTATTTATCTTGAGGGTCCACAGTACTACATTAAATCCTGAATCCACTCACAGCAGTCTGACAACCACGACCCTTGAACGGTGACATGCCATCCTCATTAGAACCCATACTTAAATTACATTGGCTGGATTTGGTCACCAACCATCAGGGTTCTGTCGGTTGGCTTGATTTTCTGATCACAATGCCGGGATGTAAGTTCCCAGTTAACTTGAAATTTCTCCCTTGGGGGAAAACTATTACAAATAGTCTTCCGGTAGTCCCCAGTGTGCTTGTGCAATGCCTCCTCTCCCTTTATCGGACTTCATAAGCTACTTAAGGAAACAGCCGTCTCTGGTAGAAACTATGCAGGCCACATCAGTAACTTTAGCTATTGTCATAGTCCCATTTAAGAAGCAAGAAGAAAGGTGAAATTAATGCCTGTTCCTGTAGATCCCAAATGTCACCTTTCCAGCGTGCCACTATAAGAGACCACCCGTGAGATGTTTTGCTTACTTCTGTATAAGGCACCTTTGAAATCCAGTGTATATTTGACTTTTGAGGCATATGTCAGTTTGCTGTAGCCTCCTTTCCGGTCATTTGCCACAGGGACCCAGCCAGTGGCTGGATGGGACTGGGCGGCTCAGTGGCCTTGGTCCTCCGGTCAGCTGTTTTATCCTTCTCCCTTTTCCCGGGCTTCTCTCCTTGTGTTGTGTCTTGTCCTCAAGGAAACCAGATGTTCTGAGTAGATGCGCTTCTTTAGGTGAATGTAATGACAGGCTCCTACCCCTAAATCTAGTGCAGGAAGTGGGTCAGGCACAGTTCACTCTCTAGGGAGATACTTCTCATCGGAGAACACTGCATCTGGGAAAGGTTAAGGCTCCCCAATTTGAGTTCAGGTCAGTAAAAATGGAACCAACCACACTGTTTCGCACTTCTTTGAAAATGGCAGGTGACTGAAACTGAGTCACACAAGCTCTTGTCCCACACAGCCCCAGCTCTCCTGCCCCCACAATAACACACACAGGAATACAGCCCGGAGTTGGGAGCCATGGGGAGGTGCCCACAGTATCACTGCCACCCTCCATGGTGAGCGAGATACACGTTTCCTGCCCAGCAGGGCCACACCAGTTGAGGGAACTTGAAGTTACTCCAGAGTGTCAGGAAAATGGCAGGGACAAGTGTGCTCCTGACCAGAGGGCCTCATTTACTTGAGTTGCTGGTATGTCTCAGTTACTGACACAGAAGTTGAAGACCCAACAAGGAAGAATGAGAGGCATGAACGCAGATTCAGAAGAGGCCGTGCAGTTTCCGCCTCACTCACTGGCATGCTTGTGCTCGGAACCCAGTGACGCCACGTGAGAAGTCCAACCGCCACCAGGCCACCATGAGGTTTCCTCAATGCTTTAAATATCCCAGCTACAGCCAGAAAGGATTTCAGCATCTCATTTTATATAGCTTTTCTAAGTTTTAAGTTTTTAAGAAAAATCACCGTGCCTAAAACTTAAGATTCAAGGGATACAAACATCATATTTGTTCTCAGTGTGAATGTGCTGTTTGCTTTCCAAAGCAGTCGCACTGGCTGACACTGGTTTACAAACTCAACCCAGAGCATGACGAAGGCCTGTATTAGTCCATTCAGGCTCCCACAACCGGATACCTTAGGGTGGGTGGCTTTAACCACAGAAACTGATTTTGTCTCAGTTCTGGAGTTGTTCTTTGCTGGAAGTCCAAGACCAAGGTGCTGTCCGGGTTGGTTTCTAGCGAGACCTCTCTTCCCCGTTTGTAGATAGCCGCCTTCTCACTGTGTCCTTGCATATGGCTTTTCTTCTGTGTGCACGTGATGAAAGGGTAATCTCTGCTCTTCCTCTTCTTATAAGGATATCGAGGCTGTGGGATTAGGGCCCTATCCCATTCCCTCCCTCCAGGCCCTATCACCAAATACAGTTACATGGGGGGTTAGGGCTTCAGTGTGTAAGTTTGGGGTGGGAGGCAATTCAGTCTGTAAAAGAGGGTATGTAAGCATTTTCTTCTCATTGAAATTTATTCCCATCTTGCCAGTTTTCCATTTGTGGGATCCGCCCTCTCCGCCCACTCCGAACAGTCATCCTTGGACACCCTGTGGAAACTAGCCAGGAGCTCCATTCTATTCTTCCCACCAGTGCATCTAGGGCTCTCTCTTGCCCTCCAGATACCATGTCCTTTTTTGAGTCATGGCTCAGTGCCCCATGATCTGTACACTTCCCAGCCCTCCCAACTGTGTTGGAGACACCAGGGTCGCCACCTTGTGCTTTCCATCTGCTCCATCTTTCTTTTTTTTTTTTTTTTTAAGATTTTATTTATTTATTTGACAGAGAGAAATCACAAGTAGATGGAGAGGCAGGCAGAGAGAGAGAGAGGGAAGCAGGCTCCCTGCTGAGCAGAGAGCCCGATGCGGGACTCGATCCCAGGACCCCGAGATCATGATCTGAGCCGAAGGCAGCGGCTTAACCCACTGAGCCACCCAGGTGCCCCATGCTCCATCTTTCTCAACGGGCCACATCCCTACCTCTTTGGATGGGAGACCCTTAGCACAAACCCAATGTCCCTAATGCCTGAACTAAAGAAGCTTCCTCTGAGATTAGCAAGTGGGAACATCTGGCTGTATTTCTGCCTCTCTGTAGAACCAATCATCCATCTGTGTGCTCTACCATGCCTTGGTCAGGTTGGTGGCGGCAGGGACTAACAAACAAATCCTGACAGCTTTTCTAGGTTCGGTTTTTGTAGTGGTTTGGGAAAAGCAATTCTGAAATGATTTTGAGAGGTCTTTTAGAATTTAGCATACTACTAAACATGCTGATTTCAGAGTTTTCACTGTTGACATAATATGGGGGAGTAACAACATGCATTGAGGTACTGCTGTACGTGTGTGTGTGCGCACGTACGAACACATACAGGCCTTTGTGTTTATACCTGTGTGTCAACGTTTCCCAGCTCACTGGAAGATACTCTAGTAGCAATGAATACACCTCAGGTTTGAAGGCACTCAGATTTGGTCTTAGAGCAGCCCCACTAAAAGGTACCAGTTCTCTGGAACTGGAAAATGGCTGATTTTAGGGTAGGAATAATTTGGGCTTGGAATAACTTCTTATACTAAAAAGAACCCTGCAAAAAAAAACAGGCAAAAAACAGAGGCATGTCACAGGGATGCAGGAGCCTTCTTGAAGAGACTCTCATTGGCCACATCTGGGACAACTTGGGTGCCAAAATAACCAAGGATGGTAGTAATAAAACTTGAAAAAACATGGAGAACACAAGAATCCCTAAATTCATTCTGATTATAAGGACAAATAAATGGAGAGAAAGGAGGGCACTGGCTTGCATCAGGATGCCCAGGGCTGGGTGGCGAGCCCAGAAGGAGGATTGGTATTAACCAACAACTCGGAGTGCCTGCATGGCTCGGTGGGTTAAGCCTCTGCCTTTGGACCAGGTTGTGATCTCGGGGTCCTGGGATTGAGCCCTACATCAGACTCTCTGCTTGGTGGGGGGCCTGCTTCCCCCTCTCTCTGTCTGCTTGTGATCTGTCAAATAAATAAAATCTTCAAAAAAGAAAAAAAAAGATAACCAACAACTCCGCAACCATCATGGCAAGAACCATCAATGGAAGAGAAACCGGGTGAGGGGGCATTTGGGTGAGAAGCAGTGTATCTTCACGTGTCTCCCCACAGACTGCTTATTAGGGGAAAAGCAACCGTAAGTGGACAAGCTGGGCACTTTGAGCAAAGGAATCCTCACTGGAGTAGTAACATGGACCCAGGCACTCCAAAATGTGTGTGGTGGGGGCAGGGGGCATGAAGCACAGGCAAAAGGGAAAATGTTCACAGGGAGGCGGTGGAAGATTTTCTATAAGGGAATTATTTCTAAATAAAATTATTTATTCTAAATAAAAACTTAAAATAAAAAAAAGGGCACCACCATGTAGCTGTGCACTAAAGACCACAGATGGGAAATGGACAGATGGAGAGCCAGGCTTTCCGGTAATGGCAGACCTATCAGTGGCCCTGAAGCTGAAAACAGGAGCACCTCAGGTGTTACCTCTCTGTGGCAGGAGAGGCAAGCTCATGGGTTAGGCTGGGAAGGAAAGTTCAGAGAGCAAATACAGTTTATTTATTTAAAGATTTTAGTTATTTATTTGACAGAAAGTATTGAGATCACAAGTAGGCAGAGAGGCAGGCAGAGAGAGGGGGAAGGAGGCTCCCCGCTGAGCAGAGAGCACGATGTGGTGATGATCCCAGGACACTGAGATCATGACCCGAGCCGAAGGCAGAAGCCCAACCCACTGAGCCACCCAAGCGCCTCCAAATACAGGTTAAAAAAAAAAGTTAACCAGAGCCACAGCCAGCTTAGGATGAGGGTGTTGGGGGAAGAGACAGTCCCAGACACTCACACGTGACTCGGGCTGTGAATCATGGCCCTCCAAGGACATGAATGGAAGTGATGTGCGTGGTTTCCCAGCTGAGCAAGTGCGGCTTTCCCCCGAGCACCAGGGGTCTAGTGGGGAACAGAGCCACGGCAGGGACAGAGCCTGGATCCCCAAATCACTACACAGAGCAGAGCTTCCCTCCCATCGACAACACACAACAGTAACAAACATGAGACTGTCACGTGAGTGCGAGAAAAAAATCCTTTATTACGTTAAGCTTTTGCTTTGGGCATCATTACAACAGACTGCTTGCTCAAACACAATGACAAAAAAGAGGCACCAGTTTATCTACAAGGAGCAGTTCAAGTTTATGCTCAGGCAAAAGAAACAATGCTGCAATCAGATTATACACACAAAGCAGAAAGTCACCTTAGGCAGCCCGAGGAGTTACGCTTCGCCTGTCCAGACAGTCACATCTCATCAACCTCTACTGGTGTCTTCCACCTGCTCTGATCACGAGCCTCCATCCTCTGTGCAAGAAATCCATTGTACTTTGCAGGCTGCTCTTGTATTTAGATGCATGGCTGAGAAGTTTCACGAAACAATATCTGCCTTTACTATATGATGAATTTTTACCTATTTAATTCTACTTCATTGCTTTGTAGCACTGGTGGCCACCCACTAATTTGATTTCACAATTCACTAATGGGCAGAGATGCACGGTTTGAAAACACTGTAACGAGGCTCCAAGCATTTCTGTGATCTCAGTTAAGCCACTCCGCACTCACAGACGCGTGCATTATCTAGGAGTCTGCTAGTGAGGATTCAGAAGTGAGCTTGACATCAGGTGTTTATGAAAGGACCAAACAGCTTGAGCAGAAGCCCTGGGGAGCATGAACAGGAGGAGCAGAGACAAGACTGACTTCAGCAAGAGCTGGCACATCACACCCTTTAAGGCAACTCTACGCTTAGCACAATGACAAACGTTCCACCGCGAGGGTGGTGCTAAAATGGCTATGGAAGAAAGGGAATCTTCTTTCACACCTGACAGCTCGTGCTTGCATGTGGGCGTCTACATGGGTTTTACAAGGAGACAAGGGCTTCCCGAGGGCCCTTCCTGGGTTTTAAGCGCTTTAGCCACATTAGCTCATTGAGAAAACAGATCACGTCCACACAGACACTGCAAAGAAGCCACACAAGGGTTTTGAAGGACCGGATACATTACTCGGGAATCCCAGGCTGGTGAAGTTGTCCTCTAGGGACACTTTGAGCAAGTGGCTCATCTCTGTGCCTCCGAGTGCACAGGGAAAACATCGCCTGCCACAACCCCCATACGCCCACTGAGCCTCCCGCTGTCATGGGCTCCACACGATGCAGGGTGGGGTCCCAGGGCCCTCCCCAATGCGTAGAATTTCTCCTTCTCATGGGTCTTCTGGTGCTCAGCCAGGGCTAGGCTGAAGTGGAAGGTCTTCCAGCAGCCCGGGCATGCGTACAGCTTCCTGCCACTGTGGCTTCTGAGATGATCGATAAAGTGTGAGATCCATGCAAAGGTTTCCCCACACTCGCTGCACGCATAGGGCTTCCCGCGGGACAGCCCAGGCTCCTCAGCAGCAGGGCAAACTGCCGGAGAACCATCCTGGTCCGGCCTGGCCAGGGACCCTGCGCTATGGCTGGCTGCACCAGGCTCTCTCACGTGGCACGGCAGGTGGCTGCTCACATGGGAGACACACTCGGGGCCCTGCCCACCCACATCCTTCGGGCAGGGCCTCTTTCTCCCAAGGCCTTGGCGCGTGGTGGCTGGCATCATAGGCACCGCAGGACTCTCCCCGGCTGTGCCCCTGTCCTGGGCTGGCTCCTGGATGACTGACCGCCTGTGGGCCATGGTGACAGGGCTTGGTTCCCCCTCCTGAGGATCCAGAGCCTTCTGCAGCTGCTCCTCCTCCTCTGGGGCGGCTCCCGTTAGAGGGCAAACGAGAATTTCCCTCGTGATCCTCTCCATCAGTGTCTCGCACATGTTTTCTCTACCTTCCTGCCACCTCCAGCCACCTGAAATAAGGTCATGATGTGAGCAGTCCCAACTCCAGGGACGCCAAAGGGGTCTGCCCTTCGGGAGAAAACTAACAAAAGGCGCAGGCCAGCGACTATGAGATGAAGCAGGATGGAAAGCCGGGGCGAAAGGGAAACAAGTGAGGACATGGTGCTCGCCACGCACACCATCGTCAATCCCCTCCACAAACCCAGGGGTGATGGATTTGAACAAGACCACTGAGAAGACTGCCGTGTGTCCCCCATCTTTTGCAGTCCCCGAGCTCAAGTGCCTGCCTAAAGACAGTCACTCCCAGCCTGCCTTGTGCTTTAGTGGCCATGTGACTGAGTTCTAGCCCACGAGATGCACGTACAAGTGTAAGGGGTAGAGAGGAGTCTCCTTCCTGCACTGGGGATGTGAGCTGCAGCGGCCACCGTGACCCGTCCGTGAGCAGAGCCTGGCAATGGACCCATGAGCTGGTAAGCCCACATCATCCCCCAGGAAGGGCCCGATGAGCGCTTGCGTAGTACACTAACGTGTTCTAACAGGGGCCCCCGATGAAGCAATCTCCTGGGATTCAGGTCCTTGGGAAGTGCCCCACCGCACACACTCACACATACAACCCATGCACCATGAACACGGGTTTGACCATGTGACCTGCTGGTCTAGGGGACTTAATAAGTGTGCATGACGCAAGCAAAGGCTCCAGAGCACCACAGGACGGTGCTGACCCTCCCAGAACGCTCCCTTTCTGACCCTCGCTGCCACACTGTGAAGAAGCTCAGATCAGCCACATGGAGAGGCAATGAGGAGATCGCAGGCTGATTGCTGCAGCTGAGTTCCCCATCAAGAGCCAGCACCAACTGCCACGGTTGAGTGAGACCACCCAGGCCAAGTCTCCGGATAACTGTGGCTGTGTACACAGCCCCACAGCCACCACAGGGAAAACAGAGGCTCAGCCATTCCCAGTCAGCCCCGCTGGTGCTCAAGTGACTAAGCTTTGGGGCTGTTATCCAGCAAGAGATAGAACGGCTGGACTGCTACCTCCTGCTCTGACATTTGGCGGGGGGGTGGGGGGGCGGCAAAAGTATGGGACATGGGGTGGGGTAGAGTGAGGTCCAAGCTGAGGTCTTTGTTGAGCCCAGCGGAGCTTCGAGGAGCTCCATCAGCCTCCGAAAGGCGCACCCTCCACCCCTGGCCTGACCACAGCTCTCGGACCTCACCTGAGAAGCTGCCTTCCGGTGGTTCTGTTTCAACTAACCGGAGCTCCTCCGTCTCCAGCCTGCAGGTATCATCAGGCTGGGCCAGCTGAAACCCTGGGTGGGATCAAAAAAACCAAAAATTGAAAGAGCCATCAAAAGCAGACTAGAAACAGCCAACGATGCACCTCAGCTCTCACAGGCTGGCCGGGGCAGCCCCGATCCTTTCCTCTGTCCTGGGACATCCGCCAAAGCTGCTCTGAGCCCTAGAGAGCTGGGGACTCCCGGCAAACTGGGGAAGGCGTGAAGAGGGCCCACTGAGGAAGAAAAGGAAAGCCCAACAGGAAGTGGGGAAATTCAAGGGAGAGCAGTCAGAAAAGACCCTAAAACTACAACCACAAGGAACTCAGAAGTCTGTGCTGGGTTCTGGGCTGTGGGCAAAGATGTCCACACAAGAGGCCAAGAGGCTCCGTCTCTGCACCGAGGAGGAAGGGAAAGTTGACACACTGGAGCCAGGAGGCCTTTCCACGTTCAGAAGCTTCAGGTCCCAGAGCAGGGGTTGCAAACTCAAAAGCCCAGGGTTCTGGCAGGCCTCAAATGTGTAGATTGAGAAGGGCAGGGCCAAGGTGGGGGCCCTGGCGAGGTCATTCATGGTCAAGTATGTTCAAAACATTGTGGGGCCTTAACCAGAGCCCCACGTGGGAGCTGGAAACCCCTAGATCAATGCTTCTGGAAGAGGGCAGAGGATGCAGTATGAGGCCGTGGGGAGAGGTCTCACCCCACAGGAGCAGCTTCCGGAAGGTCTTCAGGTTCTCCTCTGCCGGGTCCAGGTGGCCCCACTCCCCTAGGTACAGAGGCACCTCCGGAAATGTCAACTTCTGAAACAGTAGCACCGCCATGGCTGAGGCTTCCCGAGCAAAGGAAGGATGGACCCTTGTCCCACGATGCCAGGGACCATAATGGGGATGGCACTATCCTTGGGGGGGCTCCCCCCCCCCCCCACGCAGGTCCTGGACCTGGATCCCAGCTTAACCTGATGGAAGGGTTTCTTGGCCCGAGAACTACGGACTTTTTTTTTTTTTTTTCAAAGATTTTATTTATTTATTTGATGAGAGCAAGCAAGTGCACAAGCAGGGAGAGCAGGAGAGGGGGATGCAGGCTCCCTGTCAAGTGGGGAGCCCGAGGCAGGGCTCAAGCCCAGTACCCGGGGATAAGCCGAAGGCAGATCCCCAACCAACCTAGTGGCCCAGGTGCCCCAGAGCTAGGGACTTTGTCAGCTGGGCCTGCCCCAGGCACTGCAGATGTTTCCCGCCCTCCTCCCCCGAGAAGTACTGACAAGCCAAGTAGTCTCTAGACATCACCCAATGTCCCCCGAGGGGGCAAAGCCACCCTGGCTGAGAGCCACTGCTGTAGACGACCCCAGAGTCTCCTATGTCTGCCACCCCTGCACGCCACACAGGGCCCAGGCCAGCACCTGTGGGGACCGGGACAGCCATCCTCACTACCGTCAGGAGAAGCAGTCACCATGACAAAGGCCACGGGCTCCATAAGGTCTGGGGGAGCTGTCTCCCGGGGAGAGGTAAGGGCACGTCCAGGCCCAGAGTGCCGAAAGGCAGGGGGCATGGGAGTGGGAAAGGGAGTCGTGGCTAGCAACAATGGTGCACCCCAGAAGAGAGAACAGTGCCGTGGCCACAGCCAGAGGGATGAGGGCCAGGGAGTCGCCATACCGGGTGGGCAGGTTGCTGACAGAAAGGGAGATCCTGTCCAACATTCCTAAGGGGGCAGTGGCAGCACTCAGGCTGCTCGCTCTGATCCCAGAAACCTCTCCTTGCCTCATCCCCACCCGCTCTCAGCCAGGCTCATGTCTTGGTTTCCTGGGGTGGCAGCAGCTCAGGTGTCCAGCCCTGGAACCTCAGCCCACCCCAGCTCCTCCTGTGGAGTGGGTGGCATCTTAACAATGGGGAGAGGGAGAGAGCCTCACAAGCTAGGATGACAGATCCACCTCCTGGGGAACAGGCCCGATGAGCCCCCGGACAAGAAATACCCTACCCACCTTCAGCTCGACCTTTGCAGGCTTGGCCTCTTCGGTCTTCTCGTCGCCGATGTTCCCCTGTTCCAGAAGCACAGGGTCTGGAGAGGGACAGGCTGGGAGAAGGGGAGACAAAGATGAGGAGACTGGTTTTACACAGCTGGGCAGCCCGAACCAATGAGGGAGACCCCACTGCTTCCCTTGCACAGGTCCCAGAGAGTGAAGAGTTCTTCGACTCAGAGGAAGGGAGGACCAAGTGCTCATGTCACAGCAGGTCCCAAGCTCAAGGGGCCCCACAACTGTCCTCAACTGACAGAGTAGAGCACACCAAGAAGAAAGCAAAAAGAAGCTCGAGGTCAGTAGTGGACCCAGGAATTCAAACTAAAGCCACAAAGCAGAGAATGCTTTCATACCCGTTAGCATGACGGAAATCTTAAACAGCAAGAATGTACGGTGCCGGCGTGGATGTGGGGAAGTGGGCACCCTTGTACACTGGCGCTGTGTATGCTACGGAACTTCTACAAAACCACGTGGAATGTCCTCTGTCCAGTGATCCCGAGGAACCCCAACACAAACGAAACCTCCCACACCAGGTACAGGCCTGAGGACGTTTAACAGCACGTTTGTAGGAAGAGGCAGAAACCTTAATGGCAGTAACTTCCAACTCGGGACCGCGTAGGGCAGATCCTGTGAAATGCCATGAAGGTAAAAGAATGGCTCTGGATATCTGGCCACCATCTGGAGGGGGCTGGCTGGGTGACACACTCTGAACAGTATGAGCTCAGGCACAAAAAAATCATCTCCAGGGAAAAGGGCCACAAACCCTCTGAGGAGACTCCTGGGTGAGATGTGTGTGCACCCAAGAGATGTGCAGAGACGCATGAAGGAACACATGCCAGGGGGCACCACTTGGTCTAGTTTTAGAGGACACATGGGGTGGAGAGATTATTACTTTTTTTCTTTGTACCTCAACACTTTTCACTATTAATAGCAAAGCACATATACCTTCTATGATCTTTGATAACAAATTTAATTATAAATACTTATCATGTTCACCAGAGCCTATAGAAAGAAGTCAGCACAGACTTCCAGGCTTCGGTTACCTGGCCTCCCTCTAACTCCCTCCCACCCTCTCCCAACCTCCCTCAATCAAACCCTGGCCCATACCCGCCCAAGGGCTAGCTGGTCACTCACAGTTGTCAGTGGATGCCTGGGTCTCGCTGGGCTCCAGGTCTTCACTGGCCCTCGCAGGCCCACCTGGTAGTAACGGACAACAGAGACTCAGCATGCTTCCCACTCCCCCTTCCTCAAAGCTCTGGACAGCTCCATGGGAGACTCAACAGCATCCCTGCTTATACTCGAAGGGCGCGTGAGCCCAAAAGGAGAGATGTGCTAACAATCACACAGTAAACCTGCAGGGGATGGGCATGGACGTAGGCTTCTGACCGAGAGCCCAAGGCTCCAGACCACCCCCCCCAGCAGTCCTTCAGGTCCTGCCCTCAAATGTGGTTAACTGCCCACCCAGCCCCACGGCTCCTCTTCTTACCTTACTGAGGGGATAGAAACAAATGCCCAGAACATTTACTCAGCTTTTAAAAGGCTGGTTCCCTTCTGCTTCCTTGCATCGGGAAGGCAGATGTGAGGGCAGGAGCCCGAGCAGTCTTCCTGGTCCATGTGACAACTCTGAGGATGCTGCCACTGGGCAGGGTGGTGAGGCTGCAGCCCCCACCAGCTCTGGGCTGCTCACCTCTGTGCCTCTTATACACCAGGGAGCTCAACTCTCAGGGAAGCCACTGACTGGCTTGGGCTCTATGCTGTCAATTTTACGCCTTCCAAGGCTGACCACCCCACTTCCTATTTCTTCTGTGGTCTACTCTCCTCTGGGGTAGCTGCCTCACCTGGCTCTTCCAGGGCCTTGGTAAGGTCCTTCACCAGGGAGGCTGCCTTCTTGCAGCTCTCAGGACACTGTGCCACCACCAGGGGCCGGACATTGTCAGGCAGGACGCTCAGGAACTGCTCCAGCACCAGCAGCTCCAGCATCTGCTCCTTGGAATGCACCTCGGGCTGCAGCCACTGGCGGCACAGCTCAAAGAGCTCAGTCACGGCCTGGTGGGGTCCAGCTGCTTCCTGGTAGATGAAGTTCCGGAAATGCTGGCGGGAGAACTCAAGGTCCCTCCCGAGGACAGTCTTGGGGTCCTCCTCCTGGTCCTCAGCTGCTGATCCTAGCAGAGGCAGTTCTGGGGGAATTAGGGAGCTCCGAGGGGTGGCAAATGCCTTCTCCAAAGGCAACATCTTTTCAAACTCGCACTGGGAAATGTGACGAGCCAGGGACAGGCCAGGTGTTGTGGAGGGCGAATTCACGTAACTGCAGCTGCAAAGGACAGAGAGAACAGCAGGACGCTCTGGGATCTCAGCCAGAATTCAGACCTGCACAGGAAAGACAAGAGATGCCTACACAATGAGAAGCCAGCTACAAGGCATCCATACCAGAGAAGAACAAGCAGGGTCCCCTGAGCTCATCAGTCCCACTCACCACACCAGAAGTCCATGCAGAATTATTTCCAAGCAATCTGCTTGTTAGGTATCAGCAGAGTTTTACACTTGCATAGGTAAAAATTAACATAAAAAGTGGGATGCAGGGTGCCTGGGTGGCTCAGTGGGTTAAGCCGCTGCCTTCGGCTCAGGTCATGATCTCAGGGTCCTGGGATCGAGTCCCGCATCGGGCTCTCTGCTCAGCAGGGAGCCTGCTTCCTCCTCTCTCTCTGCCTGCCTCTCTGCCTACTTGTAATCTCTCTCTGTCAAATAAATAAATAAAATCTTTAAAAAAAAAAAAAAGTGGGATGCAGAAAGACTCATTTTGTAAGACTGGTATTACCAGGATTAAAAAAAAATCAGTCACAGCTAAGAGTAAAGTTAAAGGATCTCACTTTCTAAAAATGTAAAAATCTTAAAACATTATAAAACTCACTCCAACAATGTATACTCAAAGCATGTGATACCATGCCAGATTTGGGTGTATCCCAGACTTCTTTCACCTTTGGAAGGGCTAGGTATCACCATTGTCCCTCCTATTTAGATAACTGTAAAATCCGAAAACACAGCTGACCCTTGAATACTTTGAACTGCATGGTCCACTTAAGGTGGATTTCTTTTTTTATAAATCAGTACCATACTGTAAACGCATTCTCCCTTTTTTACAATTAGAACATTTTTTTTTTCTCTTAACCTTATTGTAAGAATACAATATTTAAAAAGTGTTATATACAAAACGTAAGTTAACCAACTGATTATCTGTAAGGCTTCCAGTCAACAGAAACTATTCGTAGATAAGTGTTTGGGAAGCCAAAAATTATACACAGATTTTTGGCAATGCCCTAACCTTCAACTTCTTCAGGGTCGACCATAGATCAGTAAACAACCAGCATCTACTTCTGGAAATGGCACAGGACTACAGACCCAGCCTGACCCGCCCTCAGAACCAGGTGGGAAGCAGAAGAAGTTGGCCAGGAGGAGAGTACAATGATGGGGGGAGAGCATAGACTGTGGTGTTTAGGTCCTGGGAGTTCAGGTCCTGCTCTGTCCTCTCCCCACCCCCAGTGGATCCTGATGGGCAGCAGCATCATCTGAGAGAAGCTAGATTCAGGATGTTTAGGTGAACTCTCTTGACTGTAACTGCTGGCAAACAGTGAGCAAGCTGAACAAGGAACCCGGCAGGCCACCACTGGCCAGGCCACCTGCTGTTGGCTTCAGGCTCCCAGTGCCCTCACCAGCTGTGAGTACACAGGGATATGCACTCCAGCTCCTCCCAGAACCTGTTGCGTCTGCACTTTTCTCCGCATAACTGGGAGATCCACGGACCCCACCAGGAGGGACACATCCCAGACAAAAGCTGCACCCAAACCCAGTGGGAATGCTCTCCCTGGCTGAATCACAGAAACCCCCAACGTTTTTCTTCCGAACACGTCTGGGGAAGTCAAGAAAATGTAGTGAGGATTTTGTCTTTACAGAGAAAACTGCAATGAGGACCCGGGCACCAATGACCTCCTCCAGGGAAAGGGAAGATGTGCTCTGACATTCCACCAGGGCACAGGGCCCAAGGACGTTGTAGCTGGGGGTGTCAGATTCCAATCACATCAAGTGTCCAGAAGAGGCAAGTCCACAGAGACGGAAGTAGCTCAGTGGCTACCAGGGGCAGGGGGTCAGAGTCAGAGGGACTGCCCTGCACTTCTTCCTGGAGTGATAAAATGTTCTCTAAAATTCACCATGGTATTGGTTGTACAACTCTGTGAATGCGCAAAAACCAACGAATTGCACATTTTAAATAGGTGAACTCTTTTGATATGTCAACTGTATCTCAATAAAGCTGTTAAATATAGACGGGGAAAAATAAAAAAAAACGTTGGCAGAGGCCCCAGGGCCCACCGCTCCCCCTCTCTGAGGCTACACCAGGGGTCTGAAGCCATTCCACACAGAGTTCCATTTCCCTTAAGGAAGAGACAGCTGGGCCACACATTTCCCTTGCACACCCCGCCTCAGCCTGCCCTGCTCCCTACAGCACTCCTCCTGTCCCGCACAGGTCTGGGCTCTGAAGGGGACCCCATGGAGACCTTCCCTCCATCCACACCTCCTCACTCGGTCTTACATGCCTATCACCTGCCTTTCCTGCTGGGAACGTAAACTCTAGGAGAGTTGAGGTTACTCACAGGGAACGCTCTGGGCAGTTCCTGGCTCAGTATTTGTTGAGTGCATAAATTATCTTTTTCAACTCATTTTAGAGAAAGAAAGAGCACAACAGGGTAGAGGGGCGGAAGGAGAGAGAATCTCAAGCAGACTCGCCACTGACTGTGGAGCCCTACCATCCCAGGACCCCGAGATCATAACCTGAGCCAAAATTAAGAGCCAGCTGCTCAACCCACTGAGCCACTCAGGTGCCCATTATTTAAATCACTTTTAAATGGTTCCAGTCCTCTACTAACATGCATGCTGGCTATTCCTAATTTTTGCTGGCCATTACCATCATATCTGTCTATCTGGGATCAGGCTGGGGATATAGCTGGAAGGTCAAAGTAGAAGTAGGATACTTGGACCACTGGGCATGTGCTGTGACCCACAGCAGCCCACCGGAGGCAATCCAGCCCCTGCCACCCACTACAGCAGTGCTCACCAGGGTTCTCCTTCCCCGTATCTCTGCATCGGGGACCTCAGACCACAAAACCTGCTCCTTCCACTCTGTCAGTCAGCAGCCTGCTTTTCGATGGCACTTACAGCTCCCTATCTATTAAGTAATTAAAGTGGTCTCTCTCTGGCTTGGTCTTGCCAGTGTCCCCATCTGTGGCTTGTCTTTTCAGTTTATGCTCTTTCAGCTGTAAGAGTCTAATGTTTACTTTTCTTTTTTCCCCCTAAATAAATTTCTGAGTTCCAAAACTTGTTTGTAAAGAGCTTCCCTGGGGCACCTGGGCGGCTCAGTCGTTAAACATCTGCCTTTGGCTCAGGTGCTTCTCCCTCTCCCACTCCCCCTGCTTGTGTTCCCTCTCTCACTGCCTCTTTCTATGTCAAATAAATTTTTAAAATCTTTAAAAATAGATGAGTAAGTAAAGTGCTTCTTTCCCTACCTCAGGATGAGAAATGCACTCTTGCATTTCCTCTGCTAGGGCCACGAGGGGCAAATGCAGGACAGTCTCAGTTGTGAGAATGCAACTTTGCCTGGCGGCTAAAGCAACCAGAGAACCTGTCTGTGCCAGGTCTGGGTGTGTCCCTGTTACAAAAGAGGCTGCTGGCTGGGCTTCTGGACTCTAGCTTTTGTAACCATGTTGCTGCCATTGACTAATCTAGAGCCTCCTCTGGCAACAGAAGTGTTGCCAGCTCCAGCCAGCAGCACAGCCATATTTATCCCAACAGGCACAGGGTACACGGAGCTCTATGTGGAGCACGGGCAGGTGTGCGGTCACACAAGCAAGTAATTTGCGTTTTCTTAGGATACCACAGGCACTACTGTTCTGTGTGGGTCCTGTCTCAGAAGCTTACCTTGAATTCACTAGAAAGTGCATGCACAGATCTCATCGTCCTGCACTGGAGCCTCATGAACTGGTCACACTGCTGCAAGGATGTTGTTAGGCAGAGGGACCACAAGAACTCTTCCCTGTCCCCAGCTTCCTTGAGTAAAGCCATTCCCCACTGCCCAAATTCCTCCTGGCTCAGTCACCAGGCAGCTACCCACCCCATCACATACACATCTTGGGGCCTCGGGGGATTTACCTCAGATGGGGATGGAAATTTCCTAGAGCCCAGACTCCCCTTGCATCCCTGCCCACAAGTCCTAGGATGCAGAGGAAGCCGTGGGGGGCCGAAGGGGGAGCAGGTGAGCTGAGAGGTCCCCAAGCCCTGTGGGGCTCCTGCAAGCAAATCCCTCTCACACTGGGCTAAGCAGAGCTCAAGGTTGGCTTCTAACTCCTCAACTCTACCTCCAGGCCTGCCCTGCCCCACTTCCCCCTCTCCACATATGCCCATCTCAGGTGACTCAAGATACTCACAGGGTCTCTTGACCTCAACCAATAATAATTTACTCATTACAAAGGGCGCCTTTAAAATGAGAAAACGGGGGCGCCTGGGTGGCTTAGTGGGTTAAAGCCTCTGTCTTCAGCTCCGGTCATGATCTCAGGGTCCTGGGATCGAGCCCTGCACTGGGCTCTCTGCTTGGTGGGGAGCCTGCTTCCCCCTCTCTCTCTGCCTGCCTCTCTTGTGATGTCTGTCTGTGTCAAATAAATAAATAAAATCTATAAAATAAAATAAAATAAAATGAGAAAACGAAGATTAAGGGATCATCCTTAACATCTTAGCTGTCTTCTATGGTCCCTGCCAAGAGTGCAAACTCTGGATCCACTTGGGAGAACAGATCGACCCAAATCAAGAAAAGTCCTGTACAACTGGCCTGAGCTTCCCAAAAGCCTGAAGGACAGAACTCAAAAGTCAGAAACTCACAGAGGCAAAGAATACACATGTGCCCCTGGACCAGAAAAGGTACAGGATATTGTTGGGGTTTGGGGGGAAAGGGGGGACCAAACCCTGGTACAGAAAAGAGGATGGTGGAGCTGTCCAGCTCAGCCTCTAGGGTGTCAGCGAAGACATACAAAAGGTATGTGAGAGAAAAGTAGAGAAGGGGAAAAAGGGAGGAGCGGGGAGAGGAGAGAGAGGGAAGGAAGTGGGGAATGAGGAGGAAAAGTGACATAAGTACAAAACAAAATATTAAGAGATGAATCTAACCAAAAGACGTGCAATTCTAAGATCTTTCCTTAAAACGCTTCTGAACATTTTTCCCCCACAAACAATATCCTCAGTCATCCCCATTTCCCCTTGCCGGCTCCTCCAGCAGCAAAAAAGGGAGACCCATGCTCGCCCTTCTCTTGGGTTTCTTCGCCCACCAAAGAGATCTAACACAAGGACAGACAATCCGCCCCGGGCAACTGGGAAGAGGCAGGGCGTCAGGGAGCCTGGCAGCAGAGATGACCTCTAATCCCCAGGCCCCACCTCGGGTCCCACTCGGGTGGCTCTGCACCACCCCTTCTCTCAGCTGCACACTCGGGGTACCGCAGCCCCCTCCCTGCTACCACCCAGGACGCCACAGTCTGCCGCTCCTCCCGCCTAGAGACACCCTCAGCCCTCGAGTACCCTCTCGTTATCCCCTCCCTCTCCCAGGCCGCAGAAGGGTGACCTCAATCGTTCCCTGTTTCCACACTGCAGAGGGCAGCCAGGCCCCCCTCTGAGGTCTCTCAGCCACGTCCTCCCCGCCCCATACCCAGGGGAACCGCACCTCCCACCTCACCCCCACCCCAGGGGCTCGCAGCCTCCACCCCTAACCCGCCCGGCCTCACACCGCAGAGTCTCCTCCCCTCCCCAACCCGGGGTCGCTCCCTGCCCCCACAGGTCACCTCCGAACGCAGCTGCGCGAAGCACACTGGCGGGACCGCTACGATCCGCTCGACAAAAGCAAGCCGTAGAGCAGCCCCGCCGGCGGCCAGACCTACCTCCTGCGTAGTGGTCCTCGGCGGGTTCCAGCCGCCAGGAGCTCGGCGCGATGGCGTCAGGTCAGACTGCGCGTGCGCACTGGGCCTGCGTCGCGGACTACGACTCCCAGACTGCAGCGGGGCGTTCCCCAGGGCGAGGGCAGAGCGAAGACTCAACAACTGAACGGACAGCCAATCAGGGGCAGAGCTAGCCTCCCTCAGCTTCTATGGTTCTCGTACGCCTGCGTCATTTTCGATCCCTGGCAACGCGCTAAAACAAGGGCGAGGTGGGGAATACACCGCCCTGAGAACCAGAGACGAGGAGACACTGAGGCACTGAGAGACACAGAGAGACAAGAAGACGCAGGGACAAGGAGTGACAGAAACGCGAGAACCCAGAGATGGAGAGACAGGGACAAGGAGACCAAGATTCCCAGAGTATCAAAGAAGGCGGTATACAGAAGAGGGGAAAGCGAAGGGGAGGCCGACAGAAGCCCTCGAAGGAAGAAAGATCGAGAAGGGGAGGTCTAAGCACAAGGAAACTCAGACATGGATAGAGCCAGCGACAGCGACAAAGTCCGGGACAGACAGAAATGGGTAGACCCACAACTGGGAACACAAAGACACCCAAAGACGGTAGACTTTGACGTAAAACAGAGACGGAGACAGAGAAGGTGAGAAGCGGGATGTGGAGAGACCCAGAGACTGAGCAACAGCGGGGCAGACACCGCTGAGACCCAGGGACGCTGATTCGCTGAAAAGGGAGATGGGGTCTGCATATCCAGAAACTGACAGAACTGGAAGACTAGCCAAGCTGGGGGATTCCGGAGTCGCGAAAACGGAGGAAAATGTAACAGGCCGGCTGGGGTGAGTGCCCAGAGGCGCAAGACAGGTGTCGCCACTTGACTAGACGGGACAAACAGGGCAAGGGCTAGGACGCTCCTTCCCATTCCAGAATTTTCTAGATAACAGTTTATAGGACTGACATTCTGTGCAAATGTGATTTTCGTTTTTAATTGGGGGCGAGGGGCAGGCAGAAGAGGGAAAGAGAATCTGAAGCAGGCCCAGGGTGAAGCCCCTTGTGGGCCTCCATCTCGGGATTTTGAGATCATGACCTGAGCTGAAATCAAGAATTCAAGCTTACCTGGCTGAGACACCCAAGGCGCGCCCCTGTAAAATCTGATTTAAAAAAAAAAATACACACACACACACATTTGAGAGAGAGAGAGAGAGAGATCACGACCAGAGTTGGGGGTGTGGGGTAGAG